>NC_090826.1:49084818-49427318 GCF_028021215.1 Eschrichtius robustus
CAGTGGGCTTCTGGTGGAGGGTAGTAACGAAAGAAAAGGTCCTGGTGAATTTTAGCCTCAGGAATGGCAGGAATGATGGGACTTAAGGATGATTGTAAACATGAAAATCCCAGAGGTTTGGATCTACTCTACCCTCTCAGCTGCCATAACCCGAGAGCTAAACTCCTGGAGGGAAATCAGAGAGACTTCTGGCATCTCATGGTTTTTGCTTTGCTTTCTTTAGTGCTCTCTGCTCCCCCACTTTTTTGAGTTAAAGCAAAAAAAGATCTACTGGCTAGAAAAAGCACTGTCTAGAAATGGTTACATCACTCATTAGTTAGGTATACAAATATGTAGGGTAATGAGACAAACACTCTTTAGAATCATGTACAAAGTATTATGGAAGCAGAATGGAAGGAACATTTAACCTCAGTGACAGACCTGGGAAAGAGAGACAGAAATGGCCTCCTAAGGCAGTGACTCTTGAGCTGAACTTTATAGGCTGTTAGATGGGAAAGAGACCAGTGCAGTCCAGATGGGAAAAGAAATAGTTCAGTCAAGATGGACAGACAAACTCAGGGTGACTGCACTCAGGGATCAAAGGATATGGTATGTGTACAAATAATCTACAGGAAATGCAAGGCTGGAGGGGAAATCATTTGATATTCATTCTTGACCATTATATTGACATTCCAAATTCAATTTTTTCTCTGCCAGTATTCAGCATCATTTTGCAATTTGACTACCATATTGAATTAAACCACTCTAAGCATCTGAAGAAAACATCATTATATCTTAAAGGCATATACGTAGAAGCTCAGAGATTAAAAATAAAAGGGACTTGTTCAAAGTCACCTATTAGTAAGAGGTCAAGATGGGATACAAAAGACTTCTGACCTCAGATCATCAATTTTTTTCTACTAAACACTAATAATGTGAACATTTATGACTTTTTTTTTCTTGGTCTCACTATATTGTACAATACCCTCATTTGTTAATTACATATTTTAGAGCATCTATGGTAATGGGAGCTGAATATCTTTCTCTCCCAATGTTATCTACCAAATGGTTTTAAAAAAAACACAACCCATTGTTCAATATTGAATAAAAGGCATATTAAGACATATCTTAAGGTATATAAATCACAGCTTTAGGGTTAATTTATATTATTTTACAGTATGCCTATGATTAATCCTCATTAATATGGAATTATTCTTTGTTGGGGTGCTATATATAATTTTTAAGTGGCTAATTAAAATAAACAAGAGCAGAGAGAGATCAAAGGCTGCAACCAGAACTTGTGTTCAATTCTCAAAGGTCAGTTTTTAATATAAATGTAAATGCAAGTGTAAGTTGGTAGGATGGGGGGGGTCGGTAGAAGTAAAATTCATGATGAAATCTTAAGAGTCCATGAGGAAACAACATGAATAGAGAGCAAATGTACTCTTTTGGAGTGAAACAGATTATCAATTCTGCAAATTATTCTGTGTAAATTAGAACAAGCCTCTCACCATTCTGAAGCTTGGTTTCCTCTTCTACAAAGTGAGGCTGTTTTGGGATTAAATAAAAGGATGGATGGGGAATTTCCTGGGGGTCGAGTAGTTAGGACTCCACGCTTCCACTGCAGGGGGCCCGGGTTCAATCCCTGGTTGGGAACTAGGATCCCACAAGCTGTGGGGTGTGGCCAAAAAAAAAAAAAAAAAATAGGATGTCGGCAAGTGCTTGGTACATGGAAGCATTTGGTAGAACTATTAATAGTCTTCTGAGCCACTGCCTCCACATCTTAAATTGATCTGGAAATATGGCTTTGTGGGAGCAAAGACAAGTTGATGTAGACAAAGCAAAGAGTTGATTTTTTTAAATTTTCTCTAGTATACTTAGGAAAGAAGCCATACATATGAACTCAACTAAGACATAAATTGTGAGCTATTGTCTCTGGAAATGTGGGCTCCTGGCACACTGCAGATATATTTGTCTTTCGTTTTCAACACATACATAGCTAGGTAAATTGCTCCTTTTAAATTATTTCAAGTACTATGTAAACATTTACAACTTTAAGCCAAAATAAATCCCATGCCATAAACTTAAGACACAGCTTTGAAGGGCAATTTGCCAATATATAACAGAAGCTTTAAAATCTGGTTAAACCTATGACCCACTTTTAGAAATTCATCCTAAATAAATAATTATGGATACCAAAGATTCAGCCATAAAACTGTCTATGCATCTTTATAACAGTGAAATATTAGAAATAAAGAGATTCAATTAAAAAACAATCAATAAAGAGATTCAACAACAGGGGTCTAGATAAATAAATTTTGTCTTTCCATATTATGAGGCCATTAAAATGATAATAAAGAAGAATATTTAATGCCATTAAAATAAATTCTTAACATTCTAAGTGGAAAAAATATAGGGTAGCAGAATGTACATGAGACTACTTTTGTAAAAAATACTTAAGTATATAAGAAACAGATGAAAGAAAATGCCCCAAATGTTATGAATAATTACCATAAGCATGTGGGAGAGCTTTATTTTCTTCTTGCTTATTTGTATTTCCTAAAAGTTCTACCATAAATATTTATTTTTATTTTAGAGGATACTGATCTTCTCAAACTTATATTAAAATCCATGCCATAAACAACTTGAAAACACAAACAATATTCTGGAAAAATACGTCTGTATAGAAGTATTTGAAAAATACAGTATGTTATTCTATTAAATGTTAGGCAAATTCGGGACTTCCCTGGTGGCCAAGTGATTGAGAATCCACCTGCCAATGCAGGGGACATGGGTTTGAGCCCTGGTCCGGGAAGATCCCACATGCCGCGGAGCAACTAAGCCCGTGCACCACAACTACTGAGCCTGTGCTCTAGAGCCTGCGAGCCACAACCACTGAGCCCGCGTGTCACAACACAACTACTGAAGCCCGCACACCTAGAGCCCATGCTCCACAACAAGAGAAGCCACTGCACTGAGAAGCCTGCACACTGCAACGAAGAGTAGCCCCTGCTCGCCGCAACTAGAGAAAGCCTGCGTGCAGCAATAAGGACCCAATGCAGCCAAAGGAAAAAAAAAAAAAGTTAGGAAAATTGATAAGAAGAATAATTGGATACCTTAATAGATAAATGAGGAAGGGACATGAATAAAATAATTAATACAATGAATAAACAGGTATGCAGAAATTTTCAACTTTAGAGGAAATCAAATGCATGCAAATTAATAAAATTTGGTGATTCTAAACCTATTAAATTAGCATAGTTTAAATAATAATCAGTGCTAGTAGGGAAATACATTTTTGCATTCATTATAGGTAGAAGTTTAAAACGGTTCAATATTTTTGTAAAATACATAAGCAACGTGTATCAGCTGCCTTAAATATTGCTGATGTTTGAATGAATGATTCCACTTTTGCGAATTTGGGAATGATTCTACTTTAGGGAGTGGTTTAGAAATCACTGTAATTGTAGAATCTCTATTATGAACAAAAACGTTCAGTGTAGCATTATTTATGACAGGATAATTGGAAAGAAATGCCTATCAGTGGGAGAGAGAGTGACATTTTCATTACAGAAAAGTGTCTAGCTATTAAAGCAATAGTTAAGAACGCTACACAGTAAAATAAAATGTGTATTTTTTTAAGTGAAAAAGCATGACTCACAACAAATTTGTGTGTGCACACTCAAACACACACACACATTCACTTACTCACTCAAGTACAGAGAGACAACCTGCAAGAAAATACACCAATAATTTTTAAAGGTGTTATCTTTGGATTGTAGAATTGAGGGTTTTTTTCCCTTAACGTGTGTATGTGTGTGTGTATGTATGAGTGAGTGTCTGTCTGCGTCTCTTTGTGTGTTTCAAATTTCCTTTAATGGATATGGGTTAGTTTTATAATGTGGAAAAACCTCTCTATGAAATAAAAATTTAAAAAAAAAATTGATCTTGTGCCCTTAGGAAAGTCTAAGAGAGCTAGCCTTCAATGTAGAGAAAGCCAGCGGAATATTTGCCCATTAACTAAGGTAAGAAAGTTGCTAGAGAAAAACAAAGCAATAGAAGTTAAAGGTAGTCTGCATCAATTTAAAATCTGGTAGGTATCTTAAATCAATTTTATGGGGACCATATTCAGCTGTAGAAAACCATGCAAAGGAAAGGATAAATTATATTTCTTTACCTTTTAAATGTGTGTTTAGGGGCCAAAAAAGGAGGAGAGTGACCATAATGAACAGAAAGGGCATTAAAATTGAAAATCAAAGTGGGCAGGCATAATATCAACATTGTTATCCTTCCAAATATGTGTGTATGGGGCCAAAAAAGTCGGAACTGTCCACTGAGCATCCTAAGAAAAGGATTTTGGCTTGGATGCATGTCTGCTGGACAAAAGAAACTGGAAAGAGAGGCAAAGTGATCAGTGATCCTTGGAAAATATTCGTGCAACCAGTACATCTGAGATCTAATCCCACTTGTCACTAATTGATCACCAACGTCCTTGTGACTCAGTCTTCTGATCTACACAGTAAGTGTTCATTTATTCGTTAAATATGCATTGAGTGCTCAGCACTGGGCGGGGCAGCAGGATGCAATTGTGAACAGATAGACCGCGGCCTCTTCTCTTAGATGCTAGTGGGGGAAACCCCACTGCAGAACAGTATAAAGCATAGGCGCTAGAATAAGATGATCCAGTTCTACCTTTAAAACTCCTACTTTGAACCCTTTCATCACTTGGCCCCTCCTGTTTTTCTGCGTCTCCTGTTTGTCCTTCTTCACGCTCCTTTGCTGGTCTTCCTTGGTGATCTGGACTTCTAAGCATCAGTGTTCCAGAGGCTCCATCCCCTGCCTCTTCTCACCTCTAATTACACCTGCCCTTTAGGTGACTGACACCAGTCTTGTGACTGTAAATACCACTTTATATACTGATAATTTCTGGGTTTATTATCTTTGGCCTCGATATAGCACTTTAACTTCAGATTCATCATTCCACTCGGTCACTGAATAGTCATTTCCGACTTTAAATGTCCAAGAAATGAGTCTTAATTTGGGCTCACCCCAAATAAAAACCCTGTTTTCCTAAACTCTCCCTGTCAGAAAATGGCTACTCTGTTCTACAGGTGACTCAGGCTAAAATATTTGGAGTTATCTTTTTTTTTTTTTAATTTATTTATTATTATTTTTGGCTGTGTTGGGTCTTCGTTGCTGCGCGCGGGCTTTCTCTAGTTGCAGCGAACGGGGGCCACTCTCCGTTGCGGTGCGCGGGCTTCTCATTGCGGTGGCTTCTCTTGTTGCGGAGCACGGGCTCTAGGCAGGTGGACTTCAGTAGTTGTGGCTCGCGGGCTCCAGAGCGCAGGCTCAGTAGTTGTGGCGCACGGGCTTAGTTGCTCCACGGCATGTGGGATCTTCCCAGACCAGGGCTCGAACCCGTGTCCCCTGCATTGGCAGGCAGACTCCCAACCACTGCGCCACCAGGGAAGTCCTTGGAGTCATCTTTGACGCTTCTCTTTTTTAAAAAATCCTCACATCTCATCCATCAGCATATCCTATTGGCTCGACCTTCAGAATATATTCAGAAGCCAACTTTCACCATTTCTCCTGCTGTGACCCTATGCTGAACAACCATCATCTTTCACCTTCATTATTGCAATAGTATGCTCACTGGTTTCCTGCAACTCATCAGCCCCCTTCAGTGTAGTCTCAACAAAGCAGATAGGCTAATGCTTTATTTAAAAAATATGAGAGAGAGAAAGAGAGCGATTGATTGGTTCTTATGTTACTCAGTGTAAACGCCAAAGAACTCAGCTTGGCCAGCAAGCCCCTACTTGATCCAGCTTCTGGCTACTACCCTGACTTCACCTTCTGCTACATGTCTCCTTGCTCAATATGCTCTTCCTACACTGGCTCCCTTTGCTATTCCTCCAACATGCTAGGCACTCTTGCTGCCTCAGGGCTTTTGCACTGGCTATTCTCCCTGATTGAAAAGCACATCTTCCAAATACTGCCTGGCTTGCTCTCTCACCACCTTTTACATCTTTGCTAAAATGATCTTCCATTATTGGAGAGCGTTCCCTGATCACTCTACGTAAGTGGCATTCGCATCATTGTCCAAGTGAATTGTGACCCTTGGAGTTGTGCAGTGTACAGCTTGAAGAGCTACACACAGTAGCCCTGTCCATCACCCTGTCTCCTCCTGTTTTGCTTTTCTTCATAGTATTTGATGCTACTTGGAATCGTTTTTCAGTTCATTGTTTATTGTCTCCCTTATCTCTACTGTAATGAAAGCTTCACCAGAGTAGTGATTTTGTCTGTTTTGTTTACTGCTGTGTCTCCAGAGATTAGAACAGCACCTGTCTTGTAATAAATACTTAGTAAATATTTACTAAGTAAATGTACGAATAACTTATGGCAGGTTACTTAGCATCTAGGCTTGTGCTATACAATATGGTAGCTACTAGCAAAATGAGATTATTGAGCATTTAGTTAGTTAAAATATAGCTAGTATGATGAAGGAACTAAATTTTTTAATTCTTATTTTAATTAATTTAATTTAAAATTTAAAATGGAAGCAGTGTAAAATGTTTTTTCCATTAAACTCAACGTCATTGTTTTTAATAGGACTACATTTCACTTTAGCAATTGCATTATGTAAGATATTTAATTAAATTCTTTTTACTTTTTCAATGTGGATACTAGAAAATATTAAATTACACATGTGGCTTGCACAATACTTCTATTGAACAGCACTGTTTTAGTTTCTTTATCTGTAAAAGGACAATACTTACCTCACAGGGGCGTTGTGAAGTTTGAATGAGGTAACACAGGTAAAACACCTGGCCTAGTGCCTGGTACATAATAACTGCTCATTAATGCTAGCCATTATTGTATCATTGTCATTATTATTAACATTATTATTATTATTGAATGTGGAGCATATACGTACATATAATAGGGACCAAATCTTATCTGTGAGGTGAGGAAAGGTTTCATTTTGAAATGTGTTTGAGCTCAGTTCTAAAGGAGACTTATGGCTAGGTTAAGCAAATCTTAAGAGTGAAAGTTGGCAGGAGATGCACTGGCCAAAGCATTCCCAAAACAAAGGACAGAGCCACAACTCAAATCTGAGTTTTTCTAACCCCAATACCTGTGCTCTGAAACATCATATGATATTGCCTCTTAATAAACTTCTATCAATTGAAATGAAATGTAAGACTTACAAGGAGAATCTCCAGATCCTAAAATGGGCCCATTTAATCTTGAGATAAGCAACTTTGAAATTTTATTTGATTTACTACTTTTCAAACTCCATGCCTGAAGATCCCTGGGGCATTCTTTGGACTTAATATTTAGTGCATGAGAACCCTACATGATAATTTTAAATTTTCTTTCCTTATTTTATTATAATCCTAAACATTGGTGTATGTATATTATAAATCATATGAACAGACACCTTATAAATAGGCTATGAGATTTCCATGCCAGCTTCTGTGATTGCGTTTATGATTACACTAGTTCCAGTGATTACCTAGTGTGATGGCAGTGCCAAACCTTTAATTCAATGCTCCTCAAACCCAGGGATCAAGGACCATAGGGACAAATCAAAGGTCCACAAGATTTTATTTTATATCTCTACATTTAAAAGAGTCAATGCAGAAGACTTGACCTATCCAACCCCATCTCAGTAGAATTAGTACTAAGAGAAGGAGAAGAGGAAAGAGAAAGAAGTATTTTTGATCGGTAGTCCAGCTCAATATTAGTCAAATGCTTTGGATTACTCTAGAAAACACACACCATATTCTGTAAACTGATATATACTTAAGTATTATTATGATTTTCCCTCATTACTATTCATATATATGTGTGTGTGTGTGTGTATACACACACACACACATATATATATATATACACCAAGCTGTCATAAACATACTTTACATGATAACTTGCTGTAATATTTGGAAAATATTCATTACAGGACTTTGGGCATCATCAAATCATCTGGATCCCCCCTGATAAAAAGTGTTCTTAAGTCACTGCTGTACCTGGAGGGACCATTCTAATTGGCATCGCAATGTACCCGAGGGTTAAATTAATTTATGTGAGTCTCACAGCTGGACAGCTGCCCAGCACTATATACTAGCAGCTGTTTGACACAATAAACCAAGAATAAGATTTTCTTGCAGCAAAAATAAATTTTTAACAATGTTGCCCATTTCCACAGAGGCAAAACACAAGATATGATTTCTGTATGAGATGATTGTGATAGAAGCCTCCTCGGAGGAAGGGTGTCATTTTCTAAGTCAAGGCTCTGTCCTGCCACATTATTTAAGCGCAACATGACATGGAAATATATTTAATAGGATTTGGCTACGGGCAAAAAGTCTGTAAAAAAGTACAGCGATTCTAAGAATGTGCTGTTGAGTTATGCATGGAATTCAGAATTTACTAGAATCGAAATCCTTAAGACACTCTTTGGCTCATAACAAAACAAAACAAGACAAAACAAAAATTCCTCTCAAGTGTAGCTATACTGGTATTCTCATTATAATAGCCGTCATATTCCCAGAGCCACCGAGAAGATCAAAAATGCATCTTTATATTTATTTCACAATTCAGCTCCACTGAGACTATTTTTATTCAGCACATACTAAATAACTGGCACTTCACCAGACCCTTTGCAACTCCCTATTTATTAGTAATAATAGATAGCTGTAGCACTTGCTTGGGGGCATTATGTTTCTATAATTTTGTACCAATATTGCAAGGTAGGTAATTATGTTCTTGCCATCTTTGATCCAAGTGTTTGGAACACAATGTGGTAGTGATTCACCTTGCACCATTCAGAGAAGAGCAACCTGTAGGGACAGAGGAGCAACAAAACAGGAAAAGCCTGGATCCCTGCAACACATTATGGAGCTGAGCCACCATTCCAGCTCTGACCAATCACCCAGGGCTATAATGTGAGGAGGAGAAACATCCTCTACTTTGTTTAAGCCACTGTTATTTTGGTATCTCTTTTGCATACAGGTCAACAATCTATAGTCCAGTTAATGTAGATCATGCACAAAATTGCAATCTAGGACACTTAGAAAAGAGGGAAATTCTTATTTTCAGGCAAAGAAAATAGGTAACAGTAGAATTGTTGGGTAACTGCTGGGAAGGAAAAGAAAAAGTGGAAAACCACAAAATTCCCATTGTTTAATTGACAATTATCATATGATCTAAAAGAGAATAAAAAGTATATCCAAAAAGCCAAAGAATGCAGGAAAGAACAGAGCTAGGTAATGAATCCTGAATCTGTTACGTAATGCAAAGTTAGGTTGGACAAAAAAGAATGTTTTCAGGGAGAAAGACAATTCTAGACACATGGTAGGCACAAAGCAAATATTTATAAATTTAATGAACATATTGGCCTTCTAATCAAAATATTATGAGTTTAACATTAATCATTTAGACCAGTGGCCAGCAAAATTTTTCTTTAAGGGTCAAATAACAACAACAATGACAATAATAATAAACATTTTATGCTTCGTGATCAAGGGGCAAAATCAAGCATACTATGTAGTTATTTGTATAACCACTTGAAATGTAACCATTTAAAAAATTTCTTAGCTTGAGCCTCAGACCAGATTTGGTCTGCAGGCTGTTTGTCCACCCCTAATTTGGACCAAGGGGGCAATATAGGACAGTTGTCCCTCAGTATCCATGAGGGATTGGTTCCAAGAACGTCTAGCCTCCCTTTCCCCTCAGATACCAAAATTCGAGGATGCTCAAGTCCCTTATATAAAATGGCATAGTATTTGCATATAATCTATGTACATCCTCCCTTATACTTTAAATCATCCCTAAATTACTTGTAATACCTAATACGATGTAAATGCTATGTAAGTAATTGCTGGCATGTGGAAAATTCAAGTCTTGCTTTTTGGAACTTTCCAGAATTTTTTTAAAAAAGTTTTTGATCCACCATTAGTTGAATCTGAGGATGTGAAACCCATGGATACAGAGGGCCAACTGTACTAAGCTGACTCAGTAAAAGATCTGCAGTCTAGGGCTTCCCTGGTGGTGCTATGGTTAAGAATCCACCTGCCAATGCAGGGGACACCGGTTCGAGTCCTGGTCCGGGAAGATCCCACATGCCACGGAGCAACTAAGCCCGTGTGCCACAACTACTGAGCCTGCGCTCTAGAGCCCACGAGCCACAACTACTGTGCCCATACACTGCATCTACTGAAGCCCGTGCGCCCTAGAGCCCATGCTCGGCAACAAGAGAAGTCACCACAATGAGAAGCCCATGCACCGCAACGAAGAGTAGCCCCCGCTCGCCGCAACTAGAGAAAGCCTGCGCGCAGCAACGAAGACCCAACACAACCAAAAATAATAAATAAATAAAAATAAATAAATTTATAAAAGAAATACTATACTAATATCAATAAAAATAATAACATATTTAAAAAAAGATCTGAAGTCTAAAAAATTAAAAATAAATACCCAGTAAATCAACCTTTGATGGGTCCCTATTTATTGGAAGCCCAAATTTTCTCATGTGACTTTTCACAAGGTAGCCCCAGGTTGCCTTCTTGGTCTCATCCATAGATCAATCAGACTGCTCATTATTTTCAAATCACATACACCATTAGGCCTATGCACCTTTGCTCATGCTCCTTCCTTTGCCCTTTCCTGCCTTGCTTGCCTAGATAATTCCCTTATACATTAAATCCAGTTGACAATATTACCTCTTCTGTATAACTGTCTCTAGACCTTACCCCTACCTCATGCTCTAAGTCAGTATCACTCCTCCTGTGCTCTGATACTACTTCATTCATGCCTCTACTATATACTTTTCATGTGTACAAAATATGATGATTTATATTTCTCTCTCTCCCAGATTATAAGCAGGGACTCGGTTTTACTTTGGCACCTTGGGCAGTGTGCACCTCACAGAAGTATTCATTAAAAACAATACTGTTTATTGAGTCTCTTTTGTGTCCAGTACTGTGCTAAGCTCTTAACAATCGTTATCTTATTTAATTCCCACAACATCCATTTGAGATAAGCTTTAACTTCCTCATTTTACAGATAAGAAGCCCAGAAAAGTTAAATAAATTTCTCTTGGCCTCAAAGCCAGTAAAATGACAAAGCTTGAACAAACCCAGTTCTGATGGACCCCAAAGTCCATGATCTTGACCTGTTATGTTGATGCATTGATTGCTGAACAAGCAAATGAAATATGTAACTTAAATTAGGCTAATATCATTTCCTGCTGAAGCATTTCTAGGATCTGTTTTAATTTTTTTTTTTTTTTTTAATGAGAATGTTTCCTAGTTAATATTATAGGTATTCAGAGGCGGAGAGAACCTAAGAGATCAACTGGTCCAGCTCCCTTCTTTTTCAGATAATTAAACAGTAGCTATGAGAAAGCACTTTTCTTTTTTTAAACATCTTTATTGGAGTATAATTGCTTTACCATGGTGTGTTAGTTTCTGCTTTATAACAAAGTGAATCAGTTACACATATACATATATCCCCACATCTCTTCCCTCGTGTGTCTCCCTCCCTCCCACCCTCCCTACCCCACCCCTCTAAGTGGTCACAAAGCACCAAGCTGATCTCCTTGTGCTATGTGGCTGCTTCCCACTAGCTATCTATTTTACATTTGGTAGGAGAAAGCACTTATTTTTAACCCAAGATCACACAACTTAAACCCTGGCCTCCTGCTGTGTAGTCTCGAACTTTCTGGGTCATCCCTTGCCATCTCCAGCATGTTCACAAGGCTGTCACCTATAGTCAACCTTGTTCCACATCATTGAATTGGCAGACTCAATGTTAATTTTTAAAATAAATGTTGAAAATGAAGTCTTTACAATAAGTTAAAATTGTTCTTCCAATTGCACACAAATTAATAAAATAGACAAAATTGCCTTTGCCTTCAGTTTGGAATAATATCTGAGAGTGGGTTTGATGGTTCTCTCTAAGAGGACCCTTCTAACCCTCTGCCACTAGGCTTACTCTTAACATCGGGCTTATCACAATGCATTGTCTTTGGCTGTTTATCTGTCTCTCTCACTAGATTCTGAGCTCCCCAAGAACATGGACCACATTTATATCCCTATTACCTAGCTCAGTTTTTGTCACAGAGTTGATGAAGATCTGTGAAGATTTACTGACTTAGTGACTTGAGGTTGGACCTAGGAGATATGGCCGAGGGAGACCCATAGGGTGGCTCTTCTGGGCTATGGGTGTT
Organism: Eschrichtius robustus; assembly: GCF_028021215.1. Classification (NCBI taxonomy): domain Eukaryota; kingdom Metazoa; phylum Chordata; class Mammalia; order Artiodactyla; family Eschrichtiidae; genus Eschrichtius; species Eschrichtius robustus. Next base: position 49,097,030 of record NC_090826.1, read on the forward strand.
ATTTGGAACTAACTGAAGTCATCATCATTGCATATTTCCCTGTTCCACAAAGTCTTTTCCTTAAAAAGTTGTTAGAAAATTCCTGTGAGTGAAACTTTGGCACTTTTTTCCCTAAGCCTGAAGATATTAGGAGAATCCAGGTGGTCAAATTCAGTGTAATCAGTGTTTCTCAGGGAACATTGTGAATGGATGAATGTAGACTGATTATACAGTAAACATTTAGATTCCGATTATTTCATATTGACATTTCAGAGCAGTAAATATTTTTATGCTGGATTCAGCCTACACCATGAAAATAACTCCCTCAATGGCAGAGTCTATACATATAATTGTATAATTTAATACTTTCATTTTAAACAGTTCTTTTAAAAATCTTCTAAAAAAAAAATCTTCTTGATTTTAAAAGAGTAATTTCTTATCTGAGAAGACTCAACCTTCGACTTTCTGAGCCAGAGACTAATTAGTCTTTCACTAGGGAAATGGAAGGTTCATTTTTTTCTGAAATTGACTATTTTGATTTGGGTATTTTCCAATCTCTAGTGCCAATCAAACCCACATGGAAACAGTCAAAAAGAGTTAAAATAGAAACCTCCATGGAGGGACATCAAGTGGATAGCTTTTGCTTTTGCTGAAAAAAGGGTGGTTTCAGACATTTACTATTAATAACAGGAACAACCCTAAAGGGTTGTTGAGGAAATGCATGTTGAGTAATAAGCGGACAGGTTTTGGAAGAGAACCAGCTCAGAAGATTATTAAAATTATGGGCATGCTGGGGGTGGGGGATGGTTTAAGCCATCTGGTCTCATAAACTCATAAGTAATTGTATCGCAAGTATTCATGAGCATTTTACAGAAGGCAATTGAAGAACTCTTTCGCATTAGGAGTCTAGCACATCTCCTAATTTCCAGCACTTGTAAAAGACCCAAGAAGAGAAACTGTGAGCTACGATGTCCATTTCATTAGTGAGCAAATTGACAGTCAGAGAGGCTGGATGACTGACCCAAATGACACAACTAATAAGAGTTCATGAAAAACGCTTTCCCTTATACTACTCTGAGAGGTGAGATGACCTAATTGGGAAGTAGGTGAAGAGTAAGTAGGCATGCTCTGTTCATCTCCACTTTTCCTCTTCCTTCTTTGGGAGCCACTAGTCTTGTAGAAGACATGAGTTCTCCTCTGTTCCACTATGCCATCAGTCTCACCTGATCCAGGAGTCAGCCTAATTCTGGGATTCCACCAAAGGGACCACTTGGCTAATAGAATAAAGCCACATCCTATGACATGTCCTGCATCATTAATAGAGATGATATTCTGGCCTCCATCTTTATTCTTTTACTTTATTGTTTAACATGCTCAGTACACAGCAGGGAAGAGGGATGCTATTTATTGTGCCCTCAGAGACTCCAAAAGTAACTTACAGGGAGGCAGGATTCGAATTCTTCAAAGCTCACTCTCTAAAGTCACCACTCTGGTGACAGCAACAGTAATAATCACCGAATAATCTATAGGCTCCCCTACATTTTCCTGCCTTTCCTATAATTAGTTTGGGGCCCTGTTACAAGTTCTGATTCATTAGCCTATAAGCAAAAACGATATGTGTCATTTGGGGATAGCAACAGTCCACTGCACCATATGCTGAGACGGTGGCATCACCATCTCCCTATAAGAGGTAAAGAGCCCAGAGATCCTGGTTCCCTGAGTGACCACATGGAGCAGCCTGTGTTCTCTAGTCATATGGGGCTTCATATGAGTAAGAAAAACAAACTTTTCATATGTCAATCCCCCCATCCAGAGATTTAGGAGTTATTTTGTTTCAACAGCATGGCATAGTTATACCTTATAAGGAACTGACTAAGGAAATAAGGGCCAATGTAGGTTCTGGATATGGACACACTGGTCACAAGGCTAACATAGAAATAGCACAGCAAATAAGGAAGCTCGGCAGAGTCATGATAAAACAACAGTGTCAGCCTAATCATCATTCCTTAATAAGGGTGTTCCTACTACCTTAGCTATTACCATGTATCTGTCTTACTCATGAATTAAAGTCTAACCTCATTGAGGACAAGGATGATATCATAGCCATCTCCATGCCCTCTGTACCCAGCACAGTTCCTGGGCATGTCAAATTGTCAGTATATGGATGTGGAACAGAAGCGACACGAAGCATTGGTAATGAATACCAGAGCTGCAGTAGAGTTATTATGTCTTTGTATTATTTGTAATTATCATTAGCATAAATTATACGTCTATTCAGCATAAATATATGCATATATTTATGTTTAAGTTAACTATTTAGTAAACTGAATATAGTTCATTATATAATAATCAGGCTTTTATTTTAAACAGGCATTTGTGTTTCAGAGGTCACGCCCATCGATGCAATTGATTCAGATTGCCGAAGTGAAGGAGAGAAATAAAAGCTTTGTGTTTTGAAAATTATTAACAAAAATATCTAAAGACTCAAGAGGAGATAGAATGAAATTTGAAGCTGGAAGGGACAGACAGCCAAGCCAGTAGCAGAGCAGCACCTAGAGGTGGAGAACACGGCTTTGGAAAATAATAATTCTGTGCATCTGTAAGGAGCAAGGGCTAAGGATTGGAGCCAAGGTTACCACTGAGGGTGGAACAGAGCATTTAAGGAGTGGAGTAGAGCTTTGCTGGGAGACAAGCCAGCAAACATAGCAATGTAAGCCAAGGAGACACTGCCATAGATGGAGAGGCAGTGTGCACAGATGAAGGAGAAGCAGATCTGTTCCCACGCTGACCACCACCCAGGAGAGTAAGGCTGTATTTCATGCCAACCCAGAGGAAGGAGATTCTAGCTGGCTTTAATTCAAACTGAACAAATGAAAAAGGTATGATAGCTCTTATATGCCGAGGTTATGGAACAATTCATTCCTGTTACATTCTTAAGGCAGTGTCTTAGGATCAGGGATGGATTACAAAAGAACATTTGGCAAGATCCTTGCCCTCAAGAATTCAACTAGCTATCTGGGAAAAGAAAAGGTAAAAGGTAACTACTGGCACAGGAATCCTTTAACCCAAGGGAAAAACCCAGCAACCTCAGCTTGGTAGCCTTGCCTGTTAATGACATGCCTCCAAACTACATCTCTTGTATTTTCTACCGTGAACCTTTCTCTTGCCAACTCCAAGTTCTGGTGAAAACTGGTGATGTTTTCACGAATTTCAAAACATGCTATGTCTCTTAAAAGACTTGAATTGCTGTTTCCTCTGCTTGGAATACCTTCGTTTGCCTAAGACATTCCTACTCAACCTACAAGATCTAGTTTTGATTTCTCTTCCCTGATGCTCTTTTGGTTCTCTCAAGAAAAATAAACAGATACATAGATAAGATACATAGATAGCTCTTGTATCTATACATTACCTATCTATCAACCTACCAACCTACCTAGAGAGGGGATATTAATATTATTGAGCTTATATTATGTGCTTGCTATTACGGCCTGAATGGTGTCCTTCCAAACTCATGTGTTGAAGCCCTGGCCCCCTGTGACTGTATTTGGAGACCGGTACTACAAGGAGATAGTTAAGGTTAAATGAGGTCATAAGGGTGGGGCCCTGGTAGGATAGGATTAGTGATCTTATAAGAAGAAACACCAGAGAGCTTGTTCTTATTCTGTGAGGACACAGCAAAGGTGAGAACACAGCGAAGGTGGCCAACTATGTGGGCACCCTGATATTGTACCTCCCAATTCCAGAACTGTGAGAAAAAAATTTCTGTAGTATTTTGTTACAACAGCCTGAGCTGACTAGGAGAGTCAGTGTTTTCTTTCTTACGTTGTGTCTTCATTGACTCTAACCACCAGAGTAGTGGGTATCATTCCCCCTCTTTCACGAAATGGAGACCAGAGCTCTGAGGGTGAGATGATGTCCCTGTAGGCAAAAAGTGGAGTGGAGATTTGAACCCTGGAAGGCCTGTGCTCTTTCTCCTCCATATTCCTGCATCCCAGGCCTTCCTCTGGACTGTCAGGCAGTACCTAGGACACCCCTGCGTGACAGCAGTCTTCACACCACATGACAAGAATCTATTTTCCATGTTAAAGAGTGTGATAAAATTACTCATAAATGGTAGAATTATTTACCCCAGAGAATCTGAACAACCAAATTGATAGATCATCATAATTAATAAGAGGTATCCACATCAACTGTTACAGAAGTCCAGAGACATGGAGAAATCCTTTGGGCTGGGTAGGGTATACTTTCAGCCAAAAAAAGAAATGTGTATTAAATGCTCATTCTTTGCCAGGTACTGCTATTCACTGGAAAAAGAAAAGAGATTGCACGGGACCTCCCCTCGTGCTTGAGTAGAAGTAAACATTAAATACTAATTTTCTGTTCTCATGTGTCATTTGATTGGGGTCTGGTCAGCCTGGGCTACACACTGGAATCATCTAGGAAACTCAAGAAAACATTGATGTCTGGGTCCCACTTCCAGAGGTCTTTATTTCATTGGTCTAGGATCTGGCCTGGCTATCAAGAAGCTTAAAAAGCTCCCCAAATGATTCTGATGTGCAGCCAAGGTTGAAAATCAGTGTACTAGCAACACAGAAGGAGGAGGGGGATTCCAGGTTTAATAGAGAGAAGGGGACAGAGGGAGGAGGGAGAGAGAGAGAGGGAGGAGGGTGAGACCAAAGCAGAGGCACATAGAAGCAACCTTCACTCCCATTCCCCATTTAGCGGCATTTAACAAGTGCCCATATTGTGAGAAGCACGGCAGAGGACCTATTAATACAATTCAGAGAGCGTGCATTAAGAACTAAAACAAACAACACAAAAATCAAACACCATTGTTTATTTAGTGAATGTCTTCCAAGGGGCTGTAAGTACTAGAAAGACATTATCTTAATAAGCTCCCGTCATCTCTGCCAGGTAGGGGGCAGGTTAGGCTTTTATTAAATGATGCCATATTGAAGTACATTCTTTGCTTAAATCAGAAACTAATGTATAATAATATAAACCATGGGGACCAGTTATACACTTAACATCGTAAGGATTCTAACTCAACTTAGCAGAGGAATGCCGCCAGATATGGAGTCTCAGGGGATAGGCTGGGAAAAGAGACCTGTAGAGAGGCTGAAGGAATAAAGAAGCAATAAAGTAGTGATGGCATTATTATCACTATCACTATTATTCAGGCTTCCAGTGCCAGGCATCCTGCTCAGTGTTTCCCATGTATCATCTCAAGTGTGCATTCTATTTTAAATGGTATTCCCATTTTATAGAAGAAGAACATGGTACAGAGAGACGTCAAACAACTTGCTCAAAGGCAAACAGCTCCCAAGTGGCCAAGTTAGGTTTTGAATCTAGGTCTGATGTGAATGAGACTCAAGAGCCCATCCTCTTAATCTTAGGCATTCTTTTAAGGGAGGATGAGGTAGGGAGACAAGTCAGTGAGGATGAAGTAAAGAAATTAAAATTTCCCTCCAAGTCTTGAAATCAGAACAGGTTCTGTAGGTGAGGTGGTCGATGGGGACTGTTTAAAGAATGAGCAGGTAGCCGATAGCTAAAAGCATCTAGACTGTGGATCTCAGAACAAAGGCCCCAGAATGAAGACCTCAGAACAAAGGGATTGTAGGTGGAAAAGCAGAGGAGCACTTCATCATCTTCAGCCATCCCAAGAGCACTGTTGACAGTCTTCACACCATGGGATGGGGTGAGGGAGAAAGACTGGTTACCATGCACTAACCACTGAATTAAAGTTTGTGTTTTGACTATATAAACTTCTTCATCTAATATTATGCTAAGAACACTTGTGAGCCATGTGTTGGGTTCAACACCCACACACACCTGTTTGGTATTCCAGGATACCATATATATTACCATATATACAAAACAAAGTGAGAGAGTCAGATAATTTTCAGTTGAAGCCCTTGGGAGTAGCAACAGGAATCAGAGTTCCTGGTGTAAACCCAACATCAGCCCATTCCTTCACTTTTCAAGTTTAAGGTACTATTTATTGTGCACTACCCACGGGCCAGGCATTGTGCTAAGTTCTTGAAATACATCATCTCATTTAGATACCACAAGAACCCCAGGAGCTGGTGCTGTTACTAGCTTTGATTTCCTGATGAAGAAACTGAAGCTTCAAGAGTTAAATGGGCTCATTTGAGATCACACAGATAGTAAATAGTTGAATGGGGATTAGAACCCAGCTCTTCTTGACTCCAAGGTCGATGCCCTTAGCCAGTATGCTATAATGGAAATGGCAATATGGTAAACGTCACCTCTCCATGGGCATTATAGCCTATGGGCTTTCATTTTCTGCAAGTTTAGTATGAGAAAATAGCATCTGGTGACAGCTACAAAAGCAAACGTTAGCTTTATAGTTAGATTAAGAGAGAAGATAGGAAAGAGAAGAATTCCAAGGTACTCAGCAATGGCTAGTTCCCATCCGGGGTACTATGCTTTAGCTCTGAGCCTACATTTTTAGAGAGATGGTGTATTAGTTTCCTACAGCTGCTGTAACAAATGACCACACATTTACTGGCCTAAAACAATACAAATTAATTATCTCATAGTTCTGCAGTCAGAAGTCTGACACAGGTCTCAGGGGGTTAACATCACAGTATCAGGAGGGCCTCATACCTTTCTGAAGGCTCCAGGAAAGAATCAGTTCCTTGCCTTTTCAGCATCTAGAGACCACCCACACTTCTTGGCTATGTCCTCCTTCCCCCATCTTCAAAGTATTTAGCAACAATGGTTGAATCCTGACAGCACATCATTCCCTCACTCCAGGGACCTGCTTCTGACATCGTACCTCTTTCTCTGACTCGTCTTATGCCCCCTTCTTTCACTTTTAAGGGCTCTTGTGATTACATGGGGCTGAGAATTATCTCCTTATTTTAAGGTCAGCTTATTAGCAATGTTAACTCTATCTTGAACCTACATTCCCCCTTACCATATAAGGTGAATATATACAGGTTCCAGGGTTTAGGACATGGACAACTTTGGGCAGGGGGACTATTATTCTGCCTGCCACAGATGTTGACAAACTAGATCACAAGTCAGAATGATGTCTAGGGAAGCAAGAAGATGGCTGAAAACAATGCAATAGTACAGAAAGGATTATAATGAAAAGTGACAGTCCTTTGCCTACTTCCTAGCCCCAGTCTCACTTTCCAGAAGTAACTATTTTCAACCTTTTTTTCTTTTTTTTTTGGGGGGGGGGAGGTATTTCTGCAAGTTACCTCTATATTTCTAAATTGAATGCTTATCAAGCTCTTAATTGCTGTCTCTGAATTTGCATTAGTTTTCCAGGGTTGCCATAACAAAGTTCTATAAACTGGATGGCTTAAGACAACAGAAACTTATTGTCTCTCATTCTGGAGTTTAGAAATCGAAAATCAAGATGTTGGCAGGACAATGCTCCCCCTGAAACTTATAAAAGAGACTCCTTCCTTGACTTCTGCTGCTTCTTGTGGTTTTTCAGGCAATCTTTAGTATCCCCCTTGGCTTGCAGCTCTATAACCCCAATCTCTGATTTTGTCATCACACGACATTCTCCCCGTGTGTCTTTGTGTCTTTAGATGGCTGTCTTCTTATAAGGACACTAGTCATATTGGATTAAGGGACTACTCCACTCCAGTATGGCCTCATCTTAACTAATTACATATGCAACAACCCTACTTCCAAATAGGTCACATTCTAAGGTATTGGGAGATAGGACTTCAACGTGGCTTGTTCTGGGGGGGGGGGGGACACACTTCAATCCATAACACTACTGTCTATGTGTTTCTGCTGTGGCCAATGAAGACATTAGGAAGAATATATGGAGAAACAGGGGCTCTTTATTTAAAATAATAACTAAAAGGAGAGGCAGCTGGTCCAAGATGCCAGGAGAAAAACATGGACTGGTACTACATTAAAAATATGGTAAAGAAATAAGAAGAGTATAAACCCAAAACTATGTCAAATACGGAAAGGGAATCATGAGTAGATGAGAGATTTCAAAAAGTTTCTGAAAAAAAACAGAGGGTAGAGACTGATTACTGATGAATGACGAGAACCCACCTGCACTACTGAATTGCCAAGAGTTTCCATACTTGGTAAAGTAAGTGTGATGGAAGATGTGGGGTGAGAGGTGAGGATGAAAACAGGAAGACTTAACTAGAAGCCTGGAGATGGAGCAATAGCCCTATACCCCCGATGCGCTAACTAGCCAGCCGACAGACATCTGACCAAGACCGGCCCCTGCTTGCTCATCTCAGCGACACCGGCCAGCCTACAAGCCCCACCTCCTCAGAGCCCTTATTCGGCTTCGTTGAGTCTCCTCCTGAAACAGGAGCAGACAACCAAAGACGCTCAGCTACCTGAGGAGCACTGGCAACAGGAAGGGAAAGATCGTGACAGAAAGCCACAGAAACATGCAGGAAAAAAGAAAATTGTAAAAAACCTCACTAGTTTATTTTAAAACATTCATAAAGATATTGTAATCATTAAAAATGATGCATTTTTTTAAAGGTAAAAATAAGAACAAACTCTTGGAAATTAAAAATGTGATTGCCAATAAAACAATGAAAGAAAAAGAAAAGCTGTAGTAGAGTAAGAAAATAAGGACAAAGAAATAAGGTTAAGAACAAATGTTCCGAGGGAAAATGAGTCCTAACTTAAAATTCTTTGCTAATTAAAAGTGAGGGTAGGGCTTCCCTGGTGGCGCAGTGGTTGAGAATCTGCCTGCCAATGCAGGGGACACAGGTTCGAGCCCTGGTCTGGGAAGATCCCATGTGCCACGGAGCGACTAGGCCCGTGAGCCACAATTGTTGAGCCTGCGCGTCTGGAGCCTGTGCTCCGCAACAAGAGATGCCGTGACAGTGAGAGGCCCACGCGCCGCGATGAAGAGTGGCCCCCGCTCGCCACAACTAGAGAAAGCCCTCGCACAGAAACGAAGACCCAACACAGCCATAAATAATAAATAAATAAATAAATAAATAACCCAAAGTTTAAAAAAAAAAAAAAAGTGAGGGTAGACTTAGAACTCAGGAAGGCAAGGACCCAGGAAGTTCACCTGCCTTTCTTAAGGAAGCTATCTTGTAAAACAAGGTAGTAAACCAAGAAAGAGAATGCCGTGAGACCCCTATGACAGAATATCCTACCCAAGAAGGTCACAGGACAATAGCTGGAAGATTAGAAGCATCCAGATTGGCTCAGGAACCCAGGGCTAAGGAAGGAAGTCACCAGGTAAAATCAGCTGCAGGTAGAGGGTGAAGGCAGTGATGGGATTTGAAGAATTAAATAGTATCACCTAGGGACTTCCCTGGTGGCGGAGTGGTTAAGAATCCGCCTGTCAATGCAGGGGACACGGATTTGAGCCCCGGTCCGGGAAGATCCCACATGCTGCGGAGCAACTAAGCCCGTGAGCCACAACTACTTAGCCTGCACTCTAGAGACCGCAACCCACAACTACTGAGCCCACGTGCTACAATTGCTGAAGCCCACACACCTAGAGCTTGTGCTCCGCAACATGAGAAGCCACCACAACGAGAAGCCCAGGCACCGCAACGAAGAGTGGCCGCCGCTCGTTGCAACTAGAGAAAGCCCGCGCATAGCAACAAAGACCCAATGTAACCAATAAATAAATAAACTTACTAAAAATAAATAAATAAATAGTATCATCTAGAAGATGGGAAATGCTGGTACTTAAGAAAGGCAACAGGTTGAGTATGAAAAAGGAGATTCCATTTAAACTTGATGCTAAAGTCTTTCTCTTCTGAGTGATGCAGGAATTGAGACATAGGATCTAGGAGAAGGAGACCTAATCTGGACATGATACTTGGCTCTGCTGTGAACACTCTTATATAGTGATAATAATTCAAGTTCCATGATTCATTTTTTTAATAAATTTATTTATTTATTTTTGGCTATGATGGGTCTTTGTTGCTGCCCGCAGGCTTCTTCTAGTTGCGGCGAGTGGGGGCTACTCTTTGTTGTGGTGCGCGGGCTTTTCATCACGGTGGCTTCTCTTATTGCGGAGCACAGGCTCTAGGTTCATGGGCTTCAGTAGTTGTGGCACACGGGCTCAGTAGTTGTGGCACGTGGGCTCAGTAGTTGTGGCTCGCAGGCTCTAGAGTGCAGGCTTAGTAGTTGTGGTGCACAGGCATAGCTGCTCCACAGCATGTAGGAATCTTCCCGGACCAGGGCTCGAACCCGTGTCCCCTGCATTGGCAGGTGGATTCCTAACCACTGCACCACCAGGGAAGTCCCCCATGATTCATTTTTAAGTTTAGGAATAAAGCCGCCAAGAATTCACTGAAGACTTAGTCATGGTTGCAGAGTGGAAAGCAGACGCCATCAATTTGGGATGTAGGGGGGAAACATGGGTAGAAGGGTGAGGTCAGTAATGGCATCGTCTTACAAAATGGGGAGTAAAGAGAGACTGGCTGTGGGTCGTGGGACAAGAAATGGATGTGAGGTGCACTGGGAGGACAAAGGTGACCCAGAGAGGAACCGGAATACGGACTGGGAGGAGTGGGTTTGTGAAATGGACAAAATCCTCATCAGCCACTGCAGGGGTCTGCAGACAATATAGAGACAACAACTAAGAACTTGATAAGCAGTTAATTTAGACACATAGTCTGCAGAAAGATGCTCTCCCCTGCCCCGCTCCCCCCCACTCCCCCACCAAATGTGAAAATGAGTTGGCTCTGGAGAGTGGGACTATGGGAAGGATGTAGGCAGGGACTGTTACTTTTCATTATAAGCCTTTCTGTCCTTAGGATTTTTTCCAATGATGTGCACGTATTATTTTAGCAACATAAAAATACAATAAAATGTTTTTATTGTGGAAAATTTCAAGCATTTCTTTCTTAAATTTCTAAGTTTTTTTAAATTGAAGTATAGTTGATGTACATGTATAGTTGATGTAATGTACATGTACATTACATGTAAGTATAGTTGATGTAATGTACTTGTACATTACACGTTACAGGTGTACAATATAGTGATGCACAATTTTAAAAGGTTATACTCCATTTATATTTATTATAAAATTCTGGCTATAGTCCTTGTGCTGTACAATATATCCTTACAGCTTATTACATACATAATAGTTTATACCTTTTAATCCCCTACCCCTATATTGCCCCTACCCACTGTTAACCACTAGTGTGTTCTCTATATCTGTGAGTCTGTTTCTTTTTTGTTATATTCACTAGCTTGTTGTATTTTTTAGATTCTACATATAAGTGATACCATACAGTATTTGTCTTTCTCTGTCTGACTTACCTCACTTAGCATAATACCCTCCGAGTCCATCCATGTTGTTGAAAATGGCAACATTTCATTCTTTTTTATGGCTGAGTAGTATTCCATTGTGTGTTTTTTGTGTGTGTGTGTGTGTGTGTGTATACCAATATCTTCAAGCATTTCTATAAGTACGAGAAAAGGGTAGAACCCTTGTTATTCAGCTTCTCATTCTCATCAATGGACGACTCAACTGCCAATCTTGTTTCATCAATATCCCCAACCATTTCCCCCCTCCATATTATTTTGAAGTAACACCTACATATTATATATACATCCCTAATTATTTCAGTATATATGTCTAAAATATAAAAATTCTTTTTTAACTTAAGCATAAACTATTAGCATACCTTAAAAAAACTCCTTAATACTAACAAATATCTAATAAATGCTCAAATTTCCATTATCCCCTAAATTTTTAAAAATAATTTTAATGTGTAAACCTTTTTTTTGTTTTCAAATAAGTAAGAGATTTGCATTAAAAAAGGAGCCAATTCAGTCTGTATAACTACAGAGAACAGAAATAGAGAAAAAATTTCAGTGAAATATCAGAACTTCTCAATCAGGAGAACTGTTGGAATGAGCTGCCTTGGGAGGTCACAAATTCATGTCCTTCTAAACAGGAAAATGGAGCCTGGAGGACCAGTTGTCTTAGGAGGGAGATTTTTTTCCTCTGGTCCCTAATAATACCCCATTCTTTAACTCTAAAGACATTATGAATTCACAGAGAAACCTTACACCCAAAAGCTATTTGTCTATGAGCACAATTTTAGACAGTGTACTCAGAAGTCTTTTTTTCCTCTTCACCTCCTTCTTCTTCCATTCATATATTTATCAGGTTTAACAGTTTTCCAGGCCTCTGCATTGCTTTCAGAAGCCTTAACTTCCCAAAAAACTGTAAATCATTTGAGGTTAGAGACCTTACCTGTTGCATTGCTGAATCCCCCAAATTGAACACATAGTAGATGCTTGTTTTAAACTTGGTTTCTGGGGAAGAGATCTGAGACCCAGAAGTCTGACGATGGGAGGTTTACGAAGGGCTGCTCTCTGAAACCACACCTGTAGCAGATGTGGTAAGTAGGACTGGGAGAGGGACAAGGTGTACTGTGACGCACTGGAACAGAAGCCTCAGCTGATCTTACGGGGAGCTGTGGGGCTGGGATGATTCTTCGTAACTGTCCCAAATGTAGGCAAGGGTAGGGTCATGGCACCCCATCCCATCAACTAATCATTGAATCCAAGCTGCTTCTTAAGGCAGAGGCTTACCCTCGGGCAAAACAACTCTTTTGTGCCAAGGGCAGTAGCTAGACAGGGACTCGGTGAGGAGCGACAGCTGCCAACACTCACAGCACCAGGGGAATATGAACACCCCAGCCCTAAAGGGGGGCTCTGGGCAGAGGACCTCTACAATGCTCAATTGGTGCGTGCCTATGTGAACTGCAGAGCCAGAGCTACTGCCTGCCACGGTCCTCCAGGCCCCCGCACTTCAGCATGATCTTGCATCCTTCTTGGAATATATGATTGATTCCTCTTACTTTCCATAGGTGTTTGTACATAATTCATGCCATTTGACTGGCATGCCTTGCCTTTCTTTTCAGCCTGGATTTTCCAACATACAATTCCTGGTCTTGGTTCTTGAATTCTTTGGCTAATTTATCATTATGTCCTCTTCTCTTGAGACACTTTATAAAGTCTTGCAAATTCGGCAGGTATAGACAAATGGCAATAATAAAAGTCAAAGAAAGAAGTTCCTGCTTGTGATTTGAAGCTCCCATCACAAACCCTAACCCTAACCCTAACCCATCCCAAAGTCGTCTTCTCTGTGAAATCTGATTGCACTCTCACAGGCAGAGCTAATGGCTGCCAACCGTAGGGTTTACATACTACAGGCAACTTAGCTTGTAATGAGTCTGTCTTTCTCACTATGCTGCAAATTCAACTCATAGCTTGTTCATTTGCTTCCCTTGGGCCTAGCATGGTTCTTGGCACATAACAGATGTCCAATAAAAGCTCCATCAGATGAATGAATGAATGAGTCAAAATTTGGGATTTTTCTTATGGCACAAATTCAGTTATTTCTACTGTTTTCCTGACATTTTATAATTGTTGCTAATGTGGTTCACAAGCAGAACTGGGACATAAACACCCAGATAATAAGCCTACCTTGTGTAGTTCACAAAATCAGCATAATAAGCTCATGTTTTAAACGAAAAAGGGTGGGGGGGAGGGGAGTACAATTGCAGCTAAAGCTCTAGCACAATCAATTTTAATTAACATTGCTCATTGTGAGAAATGATAAGGTATCAGTCATTGTAATTGCCAGTGTTGACAATTAGTTAAAGTCATTAACATCTCAAGACCTAAGATAATACATACTTACTGAATTTTAAAGATGTGGAGGAAAGGTAGGGAAGAGTTGGCAGGAAATTCCTTCAGTTTTGCACAGGCTCAGTAAACAAACCCCGTTAACAATCACTTTCCAGTTTTCTTGGACAGCTGAAGAGAGATACCTAAGATACCACTAGCCTGGCCTCCTTCCTTATTATCCACAGTGCTACAGGGAGATTCTTCTAAACACGCAAGTTTCAGTGTGTTACTCAAACACCGCCAGGGTTCCCCCACTGCCCACAGGAAAGAGCCCAATCTCCTTTGCATTGGATTCAAAGCTCTTGACTTCCAGCTCCGTTTTTTCAGTGTTCCTCCATTCTCCTTGTGTTCTTCTCTCACACTAACTTACATCCAGGCAGTTCCTCTAGATGACTTTGCTTTTTTTTTTTTTTTTTTAAAGTATTTGCTTATTTATTTATTTATTTATGGCTGCGTTGGGTCTTCGTTTCTGTGCGAGGGCTTTCTCTAGTTGTGGCAAGCGGGGGCCACTCTTCATCGCGGTGCGCAGGCCTCTCACTATCGCGGCCTCTCTTATTGTGGAGCACAGGCTCCAGACGCGCAGGCTCAGTAATTGTGGCTCACGGGCCCAGTTGGCTCACGCGGCATGTGGGATCTTCCCAGGCCAGGGCTCGAACCCGTGTCCCCTGCATTGGCAGGCAGATTCTCAACCACTGCGCCAACCAGGGAAGCCCCATGACTTTGCTTTTTAGTGCCTCTGACTTTGCATAGACAGGTCCCCTTGTTTTAAATACTTTATACCCCTTTTTTTGCTTGATAAACTTCTCCTCTTTTTAAGACCCAACTCAAATGACTTCTGTCCTCAGGAAAAACAACTTACTCCTTTGTGCTTCCTATGAATTTTTTTGGGGGGGGACAGTCCATGTAGCACTTACCACGCGATATTATAATAACTTATTAATTCATCTCTGTTTCCAACAAGCCTATGTCTGCTGGGAGTTCTTAATGTCTAGCCCAGTGCCTGGCAAATAGTAGACCTGCAACAACTGTCAATTGAGTGAGCAAATCAATGGGTAGATGGAGAGATAATTGAAAAATGAACGAGGTAATGAATGAATGAATGAATGAATGAATATGTTCATCAGCACATGGCTCCCTCAGCAGAGATGTCTGCACAGGCTGAGCAGGAGCCATATTTCTTTGGCATTTAGAGTTTCTCTTTCTCCTTACTAAATTCAGAAGGGAATGAAGGGAATATGACTATCTTCAAAATTCTCATTTAGTGTCTATATTCGTTTATGATCTAAATTAGATTCACTAAATATAACATCATCAGCAAAGACTGACACTCGAGTCCTATGTTCTCCATAGTAAGTTCTTTACTTGTAATAACTCATTAAGGTTTCACAGTTTTTTGAAATAAGGGTTATTATTATGATCCTTACTTTACAATTAAGCAATGGAGACAAACAGAAGTTTAGAAACTTGCCCTCAATCACCTAACCAGAAAGTGGCTCTTTCTCCAGGATCACCTTTACAGGCCCCAGTAAAAAGAAGACACACCACACAGAGCTGGTGAACACGCATTTTGTGAGTAACCTTGATGTGCCCACACTAGGCTGCCCATACATGCTCAAGAAGTCTTAGGGTGGAGCGCTGGGGTGATGAGGATACAAAACAAAATGGAGAGATGCTCTTTCATAGAAGTGATTCGAATTTTTTTAAAAAATCAAAGAGAAGGACTCATCAGTTAGAACTTAAAAGGGAACATTCTAGTGTAAAATTCAAAGATGGCATTTTAATAGTATTACTGTCCCTTCGCCACTGTCTTCCTGCTCTCCTCCCCTCCTGAATTTCTTCTAATTACTGTCCCTTCGCCGCTGTTTTCCTGCTCTCCTCCCCTCCTGAATTTCTTCTACTTCCTTTTCTAACTTATTGGTAGCATCACCAGTCACTCAATTTCCTAGTTAATTTGACTTCTCCATCTCCTTGCCTCTTAGGTGTACCTAGATTCAGTTAGGTGAACCAGTCTTCACTGTGTCCCACGGTCATTACCTGAGTTCAGATCTTCCTTATCTCTCAACTGGTTTCTCAACTCCAGCTTAATATCCTTAATGTACTCTTAGTTACCATGATGGTATTTCTTCAGATAAAATACTACTACTACTACTACTACTACTATGAAAAATAACAACCTTGGCTACAATCATTTTATGTGCCCCATTCTCCCAGGACAGAGAACAAACTCATTCCTTTGGAGTATAAGTCCATCCCCGATCTAACTACTACCTACCTCAATTTCCTTATCTCCAGCTACTCCACCATCCTTCTCATCTTTGGCTGTACATGCCATGGATATTTATAACTCTATTCCTTTTCTCATACAAAGGTAAGTATCCTTTAATCTTTTAAAACATAATTCAAAAGGTATAGCTTCTCCAGGAAGCCATTTCCTGGAGGAAAGTCTACCCTTCCCCCAACTTGGAAAAATAATTGAAATTCTCATGCTTTCCTCTAATACTTTACATCTATCTCTATGTTAGCATGCATAGAATGGCTTAACTTTCTCCATTACATGTCTTATTTAGCAACAATCTGAGCTCCTTGAATACATGGACCATGTTTTAGTCATTTGTGTATGATCAGATTCAAGAGCAAGGTTTGGCATATGGAAGATATTTAATAAAATTTTTTAATTAAGTAAGTCAGATAATTCCTTATAAAATCTATATTTCTGGCTTCTCCTGAAACATTGTAAGATCTGTCAAGATAAGACCTGATTTCCTATGCTACAGAAGAGATTCCCTAAGGGCTAAGCACTCTCTAGTTTGCTGCAGTCCCCACCAACCTCTCTTGCTTTCTCCTAGCTAGCTTCACCCATTTAGATTAGCTCCCTGGCTCTGAGGGCCTTCTGTTTTGGGATATACATTGCAGCATCAACTGGAGATGGGAGATAAACTCAGTTTTAGTTGTGGTTTATTCCAACCTTGAGGTGCTATGATTCTGAGCACTGTTCTCAAGTAAAAAGTAATTTAGATCAGCAAAGGAAACTGAACAACTCCAGTTTTGAGTTCCTTTCTAAACCAGCAGAATTCAAGACATTATTACCTATTTGGTCTTTTGAAAAATTCGGTTAAAATACACGTTTATGAGAATTCATTATGGTGAAAGAGCCAAGAAAGTAATGCAGACTTTATTCCTGTGTTGATCAATATGTAATTTTGTATGTATCTGAGGAAGCAGAATCTGAAAAGTAGGACAATTCTAATTGTCTCTAATTGCATTATGCAAATGTTTCCAATAGATCTATTAGTCTATTGAACTTACTATTTTTTTTAAAAAATTTATTTATTTATATATTTTTTTGGCTGTGCTGGGTCTTCGTTTCTGTGCGAGGGCTTTCTCTAGTTGTGGCGAGCGGGGGCCACTCTTCATCGCTGTGCTCAGGCCTCTCACTGTCGCGGCTTCTCCCGTTGCGGAGCACAGGCTCCAGATGCGCAGGCTCAGTAGCCGTGGCTCACGGGCCTAGTTGCTCCGCAGCATGTGGGATCTTCCCAGACCAGGGCTCGAACCCATGTCCCCTGCATTGGCAGGCAGATTCTCAACCACTGCGCCACCAGGGAAGCCCCTGAACTTACTATTTTAGCAGTTGGTGTGACTCTGAAGTACTCTGAATCTTTGGAAAAGTCATTTTTCCTTCCTTCCTCCCTCTCTTCCTTCCTCTCTTCCCTTCCTTTCCTTTCCCTTCCTTTTTTTTTTTTTTTTAATGTAAAAATTATCTAGAATTTCTAGAGCCTAGATTAAGGACCTGGGAACTAGCTCTGATTTGTTCAAAGCCCTGATTTGAACAATGGAGGCTGGACTTGGTGATCTGGCTATAACACTTGTCTTCCCACTGAATTCCAGAGAAGAACTGGCCGATCTGATTGGTTGGACCATGTTTTTCGTCCCTTATTATTCCACGTATACACCTTCTGAAGAGGTATGTATGCTCAGTACAAAAAAGTGACTTTCCCTCTATAGCCAAAGGTATAGATGATTTGGGAAAGGGAAATCTGAGCTCTTTAGTGTGATGTTATGGAAATTGTACTAAATTATGGGAGGAGAGTGGTCACAAGCAGCAGCCTATCATCTTTATATCACCCATAGTCCTTTGCATAGTATTTTTCTCATAGTAGTATTCAGTGAATCTATTGAATAAATGCCTGGTCTAAGAGCCAGGCAAACTAGTCTTCCGTTCCAAGCCGTTAAGTGACTTGCCTTCTGGTCACATCCCAGATTATCTGATGGTAAAAATGTAAAAATAACTGCCTATATACTTCAAAATCATATTAAATAATGTTAGAGAAGGATGCTGTGATCTACAATACATAGAAAAGTTGAGGTTTCACGGTTGCCTTCCAACATCCTCACAATTGGAGTCTCCCTTTTCCTATGTTCTTGTAACTTGTGGTTTAACTTTTTCTTCTTCGCTTGGCACTGGAAATTTTTGTACACATATCTGTCTGCCCAAATAAGTTATGAACTCCTGGAAAGTAAAGGATACATTTGATTAAGTCCCTTGGCTCTATGTTTAACCTAGTGCTTTGCACATAGTGGAGGCTCAGTGGATATTTGATTAAATTATTTAAATCTATGCTCTAGAAAAGTAAAGTAAAATCATGCAGAAAGAATAATCTTGCATTCATCTCTAACCAAGATAGTGTATATGTGTGTATGTGTCTGTCTATCTATCTATCTACCTACCTATCTATCTATCTATCTATTTCAGGATGAGTTCTTGAGTTCTGGGATGATGAAGAGGCAATCACATAATAGAGAGATCATCTGGGAGAAAAAAGGGTTGTTAATTTATAAAATCAGATAATAGAAAACCAGAAAGCTATCATATGCTCTCTCTCTACTTCACTGCCACAGTAAACACATTCCCATAAAGATCCCCTCTCTCATAAAAGTATGAAACAACTTTAGAATTGGTCATTTCTTGGAATTTCACCTGGAAATCACTTCTCTTGTTCATTTTGAATGTGTCTACTAGATCAAGCCTGCTGAGAGGGTACTAAAGTTTTCTGTATTCTTAGTATTTTTGTCTTACTGATTATATCATTCAGGTTCCAGTCAAGAAAACAGATATCATTCTAGGTATTTTGCTCCGGGAATTGGTTACCTAAGTTACGGAAGAGTACAACTATTTCTGAAGGAACAAGGAGAGGAGGTAACATTAGCAGAGCCCAGAAGCTGAGGCCATCTAGTGGGAGCTAGAACCGCAGAAGAAAATTCCAGTGGGAATGGGGACCAGAAAGAGAAGATTGTCTGGCTGGAGCTTTAGCCAAGGAGGAGACACCACACTAGAGTCATGTGGAGATATGCTGGTGTTCTTTCCTCCTCCTACTCTTTATTCTTTTTGCCAGCACTTCTCTGGAAGACAACAGGCAAGAAAGCTTGGAAATAGAGTTTCCTCCAGTACGGAGCAGAGGAATTCAAAATAGAGCAAGAAAAGGGCAAAGAATAAATCTGAAAATAAATAGGCAAATGACGAGCAAGTTGATTTATTAATTACTGAGAGGTGTATGAGAATCTCTTGTCACAAATTTGAATTTTTTGTTTTTTCTGTTTGATGCTGATGGTATAAATAACAGGTACTGACAGCTTTAATATACATGTATGTATGTATATGTTCTTGTAACAACCCTATGAGGTTGGTTCTAATACCATTATCTCACTCTACAGATGAGAAAACTATGAAATAAAAAGAAGTTACATAAGTCACATACCTGGTAAGTAGTGGAATTGTGATTTGAGCTCACGGTAATTTGTTTCCAGAGTCTGTGTGCTTAACTACTATACCATATTACGTCTCTACCAATTGCTGCTTTACTGATTTTAAGCAGATGTTATTAAGTGCATATATGTTTATAATCGGCATATCTTCTTGGGGAATTGTTTCTTATGCCATTATGTAGCAACTATCTTATTTCTTAATGTTTTTTCAGTAAAAATATATTTTTTTCCTGATATTTTTATAGGTCCAGAAGGTATATTTTAAATAGTATTCAGCAGTTTGTATATTTTCTCCATTTTCAAAAAACTGTCAATCTTTCAGGATCCTCATAGTTAAGGTAAATTTCTTTAGGTAATATATAGTTGGATTTTTTAATCCAATGTGATCTGCATATTTTAACTGAGTTTAGTTTTATATATATATAGTGACTACTGATACCTAAAGATTTTTTACAATGGTTTGTGTTTTCTATCTGCTATGCATTAAAAAAAATAAGTCCCCTTCTTTTCTCTTTTCTATTGGATTAAGTTTTCTTTACTCCCTATTTTTCTCTCCATCAGCTTAGAAGATATTCATTCATTTATAGACTTTAAATAAGTATATTTAACTTCAAATCTAAAGTTAATTAAGAAAAGCTCTCTCTACTCCAAAACAAAGGGAAAAGGATTTTAGACCAATTTTAACTCTAGTCACCTTTCATTTCTTACCTTTTATTTTTTGCCTAGTATTGTAGGTATATCTTATATTTAAATCCACAAATTAGTGATTAGTTATTTATCATATCTGTCTCGTACTAAAAATATAACAGTGATGCATACCCTTTTACAATAGTGCTTCTTAACACATAGTACTTAATACATATTTTTGGACTGAATAAATAAGTGAGCTTTACTCCCACATTTATCAATATCTTTTTTCCTCATTCCTTCTTGTATCTTCTTTCATGGTCTATGTTATTTTTTTCAGAAATATATCTTAAAATATAGCACTTAAATTTGTTAGTAAACATTCTTAGCTTTGTATGCAAATGTCTTTTTTTAACCATACCTTGAATGATAACTTAGCTGGGTACAGAATTCTAAATTGATAATTATTCCTTCTCAACATGCTGAAGATGTTATTTTACTGCTTTCTGATTTCTAATATTACTTTCAGTAAGTTTGCTGTTTGTCATTTTTTCATAGATAATTTGTCTTTTCTCTCAGGTCACTTTTTAAATCTTTTCTTAGTCTTCAATGTTTTTTCCTCCTATAATTTATTTTTAAATAATTATAGATTCACAAAAAGTTGCAAAATATACAGAGGAGTCTTGTGTGCCCTTTACTGTTTCCCATAATAGTTACATCTTACATAAGTATGGTACATTACCAAAATCAGAAAAGTTCGGAATTCATGTGATAACCACCCCAACCAAGATACAGAACTACTCTATCACTACAAAATCTTCCTTATGCCTCCTCTACTTCCTCTGCACCACCGTCTTTAATCCCTGGCAACTACTAATCTGCTCTCATCTCTACTATTTTGTCATTTTGAGAATTTTATATAAATGAAATCATACAGTATGTGACCTTTGAAATTGGATTTTTTTCATTCAGAATAAAGCTGTTGAGATCCATTCAAATCCATTCAAATTACTGTATCTATCCGTAGTTCATACCTTTTTTATTGCTGAGTAGAATTCCATGGTATGAATGTACCACAGTTTAACTATTCAACTACTGAAGAACATTTTAGTTATTTCCAGGTTTTGGCTATCAAAGTGAAACTGTTATAAATATTCATGTACAGTTTGTGTGTAGATCAAAGTTTTCATTTCTCTTGGGATGAATGTCCAGGAGTATGTTTTATGAGTAAGTGTATGTTTAGTCTTATATGAAACTGCCCAACTACTTTCCAGAATTGCTGTACCATTTTAAATTAACAAGACAATGTATCTAAGCATAGATTTATATGTTTTATATATTTACATGTGTTCTGATTCAATGGATTCATGTAGTTTCATTGATTCTGAAAAATTTTGAGCCATTAACTCTTGGAATACCTTTTATTCCTCATTTTTTTCTATTTAACCTCCTAGAAATCCAATTAAATATGTTGGAACTTTTTCTCCTATTCTCCATAACTATTTTTTACTCTTCCCTATGTTTTTTACCTCTTTATTTCTCTTTGTGCATTTCAAGTACTTCTGTACTCCAGTTAACTAGTTATGTTTTCAACTATGTCCACACTACTGTTTAACTGATTTATTGAGTTTGCTTATTTTAATGACCATATCTTTCATTTGTAGAAACTCTCTTAGATAATTCCAAAGATTTTATTTTCTTTTTTCTTGTGTCCTTACTAGATTTTTATTTTTCCAAGTCCCTTATATGATTTTATTAATTTAAACATCCCTCTTTTATAATCTCTATTCAATCTTTACAACACCTGAAGTTCTTGAGTGTTTAATCTTGTTGTTTGGTGCCTGCTGACTCTCATTCATAGTAATGTGTTTCCCTGTACATTTTGCATTTCTGGATTTTGATTTCTCTATGGGAATCTTAGGAAGCCTGGGTTGAAGGTGTATCCCTCCAGAAGTTTTCTATTTACTTCTGCCAGGTATCCCAGGGTCAGTTTTGCTCTTGGTTTAGAGTTTCATACTATGAGATAATATACATGTAAGGTCTCCAATCTAATTCCATGCAAATTAAAGCAAATTTTTTCCACCATCCATAACCCAAAATGACGTACAAACCTCACTATTGTATTTCTAATCTGATGGGTTAATCAATTTTATTTAATTCATTCTTTTATATAAAGTCAGGCAGGCTTTACGAGGGTTTTCACAGTTTAAACAGAGAAAATCTAAGGACTAGTATCTCTTCCCAATGTGGACTTAAAACTTACATCCCATGTTATTAGTATTGCCACTTTTTCTCTCCACTCCACAGCTGTCACTATTTCAACTTATTGGTTTTAATTTTGGGTTCATTCTTTGTCTCAGGACTCTTATAGTTTCCCTTTATTTCTTTTTTTTAACTGAAGTACAGTTGATTTACAATTTTGTGTTAATTTCTGCTGTACAGCACAGTGATTCAGTTATACAAATGTATACTTTTTTAATATTCTTTTCCATTATGGTTTATCATAGGATACTGAATATAGTTCTCTATGCTATATAGTAGGACTTTATGTTTATCCATGCCATATATAATAGTTTCCATCTGCTAACCCCAACCTCCCACTCCATCCTTCCCACAACCCCCTCCCCCTTATTTCTTGTAATCTCAGTCTTGCATTTACACAGTTTACTTTATCCAAGTATTTGATAGTGTAAAGCTCTTCAGGTTATCTAGACCACCATATTGTTAGAGATGAAAAATTGAATACATCATTTTTACACGTAAGTTTTATATTAAACTTCAATGGTCCTTTGGCAACTTTTATCTCAATCCCTTGCCTATATTACTCAAAATTTTAATAACCACCGTACTACAAATTTTTGTGGTTTTTTTTCCCCTGCAGATAAATATTTCACAATGAGACACTCCAAAACACGACACACTGTTTTAGTCAAGTACTATATATCTTCAATTCTTAAAAAGGATTCCATCTTATTTTCATGTGATGATGGTATTACCTCATTTTAGAAACATAGCTTTGCTTATTTAACATGTCAACATAACAATTAAGAAGTTACTACTGTCACAAGCAGTTCTCCAAGGGACAAGGAGAATACCCACCAAAGTGAGGACTACCTACAAAAATATATTATTCTTCGTTATTTTTATTGCAAATAGTTAAAGACTCAACTCCGTGGATTTTTCTCTACTGTCACCTTGATTATTAACTCACAGAAGTGTAGAATGATAGCTCCACAAGGGACTGTTAAAATCGAGTTTTGTGATATACCTTTTGGGAATTGTGTAGCAAATCACCTTTTAAAAATTAATAATGATGTACCCAAGCTTCCAAATTATTTGATTTTTAATTTTTAAAATAAATTAGACAGAACAGGATTCAAGGTCATCTTGAAACGTCAATCTTACTCAGGCACTTTCCGATATGCTTACTTGAGCAGGAGGAAAGGGGAGAGCTATAACCAGTATGTGGGTAATTGTGCACAACGGTGGGGCTGCCTTTGGGAATGTGTGAATATCACTTGTCATTTGTTTTATGAACAAAAAAAACTATTGAAAACCATTAGTCTAGCTCAGCCCATTCATTTTACAGATGCAGAAACTAAGGCCCAGTGAGATTTCACAGCATAAGTTAATGGCTGAGATGAGATTTGAATTCAGATCCTCTAAGTTATAGTTAGTATACTTTCTACTATACCACAAATGAAAAGTGAGTATTTTAATAGCATCTAAATGGAAAACAGAGTGCCGCTGGGTTATTTTAGGAGTTCACATTTTTCTCACTGCATTGAAGCATGCTCTCTTTCGATCAGATTAAAGCTGACAGAGATGAAACAGTTTTGGGCAGATATCCTTGGGTTGGCTCCAGGGCCTCTAATCTGCATTTCATCATGATACAAGCACATGTTCCCATCATTGGTACACCCGTCTGCAACAGCCGGGATGTGAATAGCATGCTAACCCAATTTCCTCTATGAATTTATTACTTACTCTTCATTTAAGTTCATGAAACCTAACAGAGCCCCAAATAAACATAACAACCTTAACGAGAAGATCTTGGCTGAAGAACCATGCCCACTAGGCAACATAAGCCTAAGATGAAGCCTCAGAGGCAATGGGGAAAAAAAATCAGTCTTGCAACAATACCTTGGGGAATCTCTTCCAAAGATGATCATAATGAAAAATTTTGTTAGATTACATGGTAGAAGTTGAAATATACGAGCAAGTCATGATTTGGCAATAAAATATAATTCTTGTTTTAACTTGGTACAGCTCAGTGGTACCAAATCGATCCACGATTTTCAAAATTAGAGGTGTGGCCTTTAGAACAGAGTGGAAGATGGCAGAGTGTGCGGAGAGCGAATGGAAGCTATAATGGGAAGGCATTTTGGAAGCTGAGTCCAAATGCAAATTGGTTGTTAGAGAAACTATTCAGATCCATCTGGTGGCTGCATGTGATGAATACTAGAAATCCCATCAATGGATATTCACTTTGGCAATGGCAAAGGAAAGTAAAAGAGAACAAGGGAGGACACCAGAGTGTGGATGTTGGACTCAAACCCTCTTGCAAACGTGCAGCAAACACTCATCCCGTGTTTGAGCAGGGAAACATGAAAGGAGAGGAGTTTTTTAGTTAAAAACAAAAAAAGTAAGAAGAAAAAGTGTCAGGGACATCATAACTACATTATATAACCGAGGGAGGGAAATGGCTCTTTGCTTGCTGAATTTCCAGATTGTCTGTCTACATGGATTTATTCATTCATTCCACCTACATCTGTTCCTGAGCACCTGTTATATTCCAGGCACAGTACCAGGCACTCAAGACAAAAATATGAGAGAACTGCATTCCAGCCCTCAAGGAACTCTCACTCTAGTGCAGGAAGAAAACTCTAAAGAGATACAGTAAAGTTAAACAGATAAGAACCAAGCTATATGTATCAATAGTTATGCACATACTACCAGCCAGCTACTGTTTTAAGTCTTTTACATATATTGTCTCATTTAATTCTCACTGCACCCTATCGGGTAAGTGTAACTATTTCTCCCACTTTACAATGGGCAAATTGAGCACAGAGAGGTTACATAACTTACCCAATGTCACACAGCCAGTAAATGGCAGATCTGGGATGTAAATCCAGGGAATCTGGCTCTAGAACCCAAGCTTTTAACTACTATGATCTACTCCCTTCTGAACTAAAAAAGACAGTGTGAAACATCAGAGGAGAAAGTCACTCTGTCTACAGTGTGGGTGGAAGGATGTCAGGGTGATAATAGTGCCGGTGATAAAACAGGGAAGGCTTTGCCAGGGAGAAGCCCCCTAAACTGGGTTTTGAAGAAGATGGTCTGGACAAGTATAGCATGGGGCAGCCAGGAAGAGGAGGTGGCTTGAATAAAGTCACTGAAGCTCGCAATGGAAAAACATATTTGTTCCTGGAACCCCAGGAAGCTCCATATGGCTGCAACATAGGAAAACTGATGATGACCGAGGATGACACAGGAAAACGAGTGGCAAAGGAGACCGGATCATAAACGAAGGATTTTGTGTGTACATCTTAAGAATTCCAAGTTTATCCCCAGGGCAAGTGAGAGCCACTGTAGGGTATTAAGTAAGACAGTTCAGATTAAATGTGCCTTTACGTAAAAGAACTCAACCACAAGGGTGGACCTGAGATTGAGGAGGTGGTGGGGAGAAAGAGGTCAGTTAAAGGACCTTTAGAAATAGTCTAGGATGGAGGGGTCGGGGAGGAGGAGGTAAAGAGGGATGATGTAATACTAACTGGGAAGGAGTACACAGGGAAGAGGATGAAATTTTAGGATAACTATCAAATTTCCATTCCACTTTGCTTTGTTACTCTGTTGGAGTCCAGCAGAATTTTTTTGGTAGACCAGAAAAAAAAAAGCAATTTTGAAGAAACTGACGAAGTCTCCTGGGAATCTTTCTTTCTCTACTGGCCATCTTGAATGTATGCAGTAATCAGCTGTATTTGACTTGATTAATTTTACCTAAAAGATACTTTGTAATCAGTAGTTAAAATAAACAGTATCCAGGCTTAATGCAGTCGGGTTATTAAACTTATGGTTATTTCTTAGCAAAAAAAACTTCAAAATGTTCCATGCAGTTTTGAGCAGGAAATGACTCAAATTTCCCAAGTTTTTTGTGATTGAAATATTCAATCAGATAACACCAGGGTGAAAATAATGAAGCCTTGAGAGGATGTGTTTCATCAAGTAGAAAATAATTTTAAAGGCGTTCTTAAGGATGCAAAAATGACTGTGAAAAAATACTGACTTCCTGCCAAAGAGAGGATTATTCCAGCTCACCAGAAAGAGAAGGAAAAAAAAAAAAAAGACACCTGTTGGCAGTTTAATGCTAATATCAATTCTGTTTTCAGGCTGGAAATTATGCATCAACAAAAATATAAATATAATTTTTTTCACAGCTGTGTAAGTGAAAAAACATATGTTGAGAAATCAGAGACGACTATTATCCATTATTCAAAATTTCCACGGCCACTGAGTGAATCCAGTGTCGGAATTAGAAATGTACAATGTTTTTTAACTAATTTAATTTACATTGTTGGCTGATGAAATTCCCCAAAGAACCACAATGTGGAAAACTCTTCCCTGTTCTCCATCAAAACTGCTCTGCTATTCACAGGGGCCAACACGGCTGCTAATTTCTTTTCTTCCCCTGGAGAAAAGTGAAGCAGGGTTTGTGGAACTGGAAG
This sequence comes from Eschrichtius robustus, assembly GCF_028021215.1. Taxonomy (NCBI): domain Eukaryota; kingdom Metazoa; phylum Chordata; class Mammalia; order Artiodactyla; family Eschrichtiidae; genus Eschrichtius; species Eschrichtius robustus. The sequence continues at coordinate 49,123,771 of NC_090826.1, forward strand.
AGAAGCCACAAGCCAGAGGCAAGTGGGCCAGGACCACCACAAACACTTCCCCTCGATTCGCATGAAGCCTCCTAACGAGATTCACAATCAGTTCATGAATGAGAAATACCATACAGGCTACTCTGAACTTAAAGAAGACTAAGAAAGCAGAATTAGCTGAATAAGTATTTCTTAGAGACTATTTTCTACACGCCTAGAAGCCTGATAGGTGTTATGATGCCAGAGGTGTTACTTGTCATTCTCCACGACCTTGGACAAATGACTTCCCTTTTCTGAGATTAGTTTTTCCCATCTGTAGAATGCGGGGTTAGAACTGAGTGGCTTTTCTGTGGTTCTCTCTGGATCTCAAACCTCGATGAGTTTCCAGTTTGGGCTCCCAGTCTTCAATGAGCTCAGAGTTACACAAAATCCATATGCCTGGCACACCTGAGATGATGAACTAAATTAATGATCAAAAGAATAAACTGAAAATGCCAAGAGGAAGGATTTCTGTCTATGGAGAATTGTCAGAGCACTGTCTGTTGTAATCCATTACTTTATTGCCTCTCACACTCTCAATCCATGATTCCATTCAATCCTCAAAGCAATCCTAGGGTGCAGATTTCCTCCCAAAGACAAAGGACTCTGCTCAGAGAATGTGGGACAGTGAAGATTAAGAGGTGGTGAACAGTCAAGGTAGGAAACTAGGTCTTGCTGATTTTGGCATCGCGGCTTTTAACCACTGCCCCATCCTGCCAATAACAACAACAGGGAAATGACCCTGAGGTTGGTTTTTAACCCATGAAGGCAGTGAGGTGTAAGAGGAAGGTCACTAGGCTTGCAGTCAGATGGACCTGGGGCTTTATCGTTAACACTGCCCCACGGTACCTGTGTCGTGCTGGGCTCTCCAGGCTTGATTCCTCATCTGTAAATGGGGATATCAACGTTCACCTTGTAGGGTTATGTTGAGGCATAAAGAAGTTAATATTAAATGTTTGGCCAATAGTACATAAATATGAGCCATTTTCCTTGCTCTCACCCTCCTCTTTTCCTGTGTTCCCATTTTTTTTCAGGCCCTGACCAATTTCTTTCCAGTTTTCTGCCTGTCCTATTTGTGCGCATGGTTTGTCTATAGAGACTGCAAACACTTAAAGGTCACCATTTGTTCAGTCGGGAGGGAGGTAACCATCCCACACTCCAGGCACCCTCTCGTATACAGCACCGCTCGGCTCCTGGGCCAGGCTCACGTGATCCTGATTAGCATATACCATCTCCCTTGAAGGGAGGGAAAGCACCAGATATGCGTCTGCAAATTGCAGTCCTTCATTAGCCTGTCTACTGATACTGACGTTACAATTTTCTAGTCAACTTTTCACCCACCCAGCCTTCCCTCAGCTCTTCACTCCTGACCTGCAGCCATGCTCTCCTCCCAGGCAACTTCTTTGAGGAACTCCACCTTGTCAAACGTGGCCAGTGGTGTTCTGTGATGCCACCAGCAAAGGATATGTCCACTGGAGGCAAGAAAATGGGTGCACGATTTACCAGAATCCTGCTGGTCGGAGACCACATCCTATCATTCATGCAGTTGCCCGGAATTGAGAAATGGAACATCTCTGGATGTATACCTTTCTTCAAACCAAGAAGCAAATTATGAAAAACACTGTACTTAGACTCAGAAGGAAAGGCGGATCTAATATATAAGAATCCACTATGTGCCAGCCTCTTCACTGTCATAAAAAACGTAGTAGTTAACTCAGTAGTTAACACTTAATATGCACCAAGTACTGTTTGAAGTGCTTTTAAAATATTGGCTCATTTAATCCTTACACCCACACTCAGATAGATATGATTAACTTCTTCGTTTTACAAAGGAGGAAACTGAACACAGAGAGGTTAGACAACCTGCTCAAGGCCACACAACTGCTAAGTGACAGAGGCAGGATCTGAGCCCAGGCAGTCTGGGTTCTGAATCCAGGCTCTTAGCCATCACACTGTGGGGCCTCTTGGCACAGAGAAAGCAGGAACTTCTTAGGAAATGTGATGGGGACCGGTACCTGGTCACTTGCCACAGAAATGAGTGGGCATACTAGGGAGCAGCCCTTAGTCATGAGCAGTCAGCATGCTGTGGGTGCCCATGCTGTGGGCATGGAAAGGAGGAAGGAAAGGAGAGTGTTGGTTAATCTGGCCAGTTGGTTAAGGAAGTAGACTGTTAAGATACGATCTTTTTTAAAAATTTATTTTATCAAAGTATAGTTGATTTACAGTGTTGTGTTAGTTTCTGGTGTACAGCAAAGTGATTCAGATATATATATGTGTATTATATATATATATATGTGTATATATGATATATGTATTCTTTTTTGTATTTTTTTCATTATGGTTTATTACAAGATATTGAATATAGTTCCCCGTGCTACACAGTAGGATCCTGTTGTTTATCCATTCTATATATAATAGTTTGCAACTGCCAATCCCAAACTCCCGATTCTTTTTTTAATTTTTAAAATTTATTTTTATTTTTTATTGAATAAAAGATTCTTTAAATTCTATAGTGCTTTACAGTTTCCAAAAGTTTCACACACGTAATTTCGTATAATCCCATAATAACCCTTTTATCCCCACTCCTATATTGCCCTGCCCCCCTTCCCTCTACCCACTGGTAACCATTCATTTGTTCTCTATATAAGATATGATCTGTATTATTATATTATTATAATTATTTTTCCCATTCCATAGAATACTTAACCAAACACAGAGTGGATACATAACTTGTCCAAGGAAGGATTTTAGGCCAGGGCTGTATGAGTTCTCAGCTCACCCTCCGCTGAAGGTTCTCAGTGTCATGAAGTCTCCCTAAACTATAGATCAGTCTTTATACGCAGAATTTCTAGAACCAACTTTGCCTTCCTAAGACACAAGCACTGTCCACATTTCTCATTAGTACTGTCTCAAAAGAATCAGTGTAACATCCAGAAGCAGGGAGTCATTCACAATTTTCCAGAAGCAGGGAGCAATTCACAATTTATGTGGAGCCCAGAGCCACAAGGATGCCGTACACAGAACAAGTGCTTCGAGCAGACATGCCGAGTTCTGGTGAACTGAGTTGATTGTACACTCCAGCTCCAAGGTAAAGCCTGAAATGCTGCAGCCTTAGGGATGGGTAAGAACTCCAGAGAGGCAGAAGGCACACTTGGCTTATTCCAGTAGGCTAATAGTGGCAAATACATGGCATAGGTGCTATCACTTCCCTCCCCTGTACCCTCTGAAGGCTCGCCCAGCCCACAGAGTGCTGCCAGCATGCCTTGAGCACAGTGCCCGCTCAGACTTCTCAGCGTGGTATTCCCCGCAGTGATACCCACTGATGAGACCAGGCATGTGGACGTGGAACCTATTTTCCACCCCTGAAAAACCTGAGAAGTGGACCCAGTACGTTTATACCATCTCATGTCCAATGTGATACTGTCCATAATATCTTGCATTCTTCCGCACTGACATTTCATATATGCCTTTCCAACGGAGGGAACTTGAGAGCTCATGTGTGACATGTGGGCAAGAAAGAGTCCTCTGGGAGGGAAAAGCCACAAGCCTGAAAGCTGGCCCATCACACATGACATTGATATATGGATGCAAAATGATGGGTTTGATGCTACTTTGAGTAGGAGTAGACTTAGGCCCATGGGACTCAGCCCACCTGAGTTATCCTTCCCAAACCACAAACCTCTCCACCTGAGAAGAGCACTGGTAACCTCTCCCACTCCAAAGCATGGAAGGCAGCCTTGTCAGAGGGATCGTTTAATGCACTCTTGTGACTGTCATGCCCATCCTCTAAAGCCTTCAGTGGCTCCCTATGGCCTGCTAGATGAACACCAAGCTCCTTGATCTGCTAGGGCTATTACAATCTTGGTTCTCCTATTCTCAACTCACAGCCTTTACAGATTTAATCCAACCCATTTAAATTCCACAGTTAAAGTGGACACTTTGCAGATCCCCAAACAAGCTGGCTGACCACGGTCAAGTTCCTTAAACTCTCTGTGCTTCGCTCACTTCACTTAGAACAGTGCCTGGCACTGAGAAAGCGCTCAGTAAATGCAAGTGATTATTAGTGTTCTGGGTTGTGTGTGTGTTTTCTTCCATGTCCGTTGTATGTCTCTGAATGTATGTCTGTTTCACAGCATTCTGCTGTTTACCCCTCCTTGTCTGTGTCTGCCACTGGGTTTCCCTCTGAAGTTCTCAGACCCCATCCCCAAGCCCAGAAAGATATTTTGCCCTTCTGAAAGAAGTCTCTGGGTGTGCAGGGCAGAGCCCTCTCCCAGGCTGGCTTGGTTAGCACAAAGCTTTTCCTACACACACAGGGTATTTTCTGCATCCACAGAAGAATGACAGGAGTGGAAATGCTGTGCTCAGAAAAGCAGGGTTTTTATTTCCCAAGCCCTTGTTTCTGGTTTCTCTTATCTTAACCCGTATTCCTACAAGCAGATAGCGGGTGGCCCCAGTTAGCTGACTGTGGCTGCATTTTTCTCGGGGGCAAATCCACTTGACCTTTCTGTTCCTACTGGTCTCACAGTTCCCTTAGGAAGGTTGCTGACTGGCCCTTTCTGATTTCTAGCCTGGGAGAGTTTATTAAATTGGCAGAGGACTGAAGCAAACACCAGAGTGGGCCGTATTCTCTTTCAGCCAGTAGCATTTCGTATTCAAGAAAAAAATTTGGAAGGAAAGAGTTCTGAAGACAGATGGTGTTGATGATGGTACAACAACGTGAATGTACTTAATACCCCAGAACTGTACACTTAAAACTGGTGAAAATGATAAATTTCATGTTACATATATTTCACCTTAATAAAAAAAAGAATCTGACTAGATGGATGAATATCGTAAGTGCACTTCTTACAGGTTTTTCTTCTATTCCTGTCCCTCTTGTTTACTGAGACGGGGATGTGTATATGTTTAAGAATTATCTTCGCTTCTTCATAATAATATGAGCCTGGGCAAGGAGCTGACTGCATTCCAGCACCTCACATCACGTGATATTAGGATAAGGGCATTAGTGGGGAAGTGCATTCTGGAATAAGAATCCTGTGGTCTCGTCCTTTCAGGGGAAGTAGGCAGAGTGTGCAGAAGAGATGCACAGGTAATAAACCAACCTTGGGAAGAACAGGGGTGTTGGTGTCAGAAGACCCGGTTGGAAATCCCAGTATCATAACTGTGGGGTATTGTGTGTACAAGTCATGTCACCTCTGGGACTTCAGTATCATGATCTGTGAGATGCGGGGTGGGCAAAGGTGGTGGAGGAAAAGGATAAACTGTAAAGTGCTGTGCTCCTATAAGGCCACTCCATTAGCGCCGGCAGCTCCATCTAGTGTGGGGCTCGGCACAGAAGGAGAAGATGGCTCAGTGTCAGGACGAGGCAGCAGTCAGAGCAGGTCGGAGGCTCATCAGCATTGAGACTAAGGCTACGATTTACCAGGTCACTGGCACCACTCACTGCAGAGGGTACTCTTGATCATCAGAAGGAAATAAATCCTTAAATCTTCTACCTACTTCTGTTCCCTCGCCATTAAATCTGGAGAATATAAACTCCCTGTGCAGGAAGGTTTACTGATTCCTAAGGACAGTGGCTGACCTTAAAAATCCATCAGGTACCTGTGTGTCAGGTTAGCCTGTTTCAGGGTAGTAGAGGCCAGGGTTAGACTTTGGACAATGATGTGGAATGAGGCCGGCTCCTGGTCCAGGACGGGGCGCAGGTCAAAAGGAGGTGGGAGGCTGGCATGGCCCATCGACCAGAGAAAGGAGAGACTGGGTGTAAGTCAGTGCAATTTCAGTCATGAGCAGACAGACCTCTGGTGGCTGTAGTCACGGCTGTAGTCCATGACAGCCACTTCACGTATGTATGACTCGCACAGAAGGGCCCTGCGTTTTGTTTAATGCTCTGCTGATGCTATCTTGAAATCTGCAATTTTTTTTAACAAGGAGCCCTGATTTTCATTTTGCATTGGGCCCTGCAAATTATGTTGCCAGTTCTGTAGACAGGATGATATGACTAAATGCCTAGGTTCTCCAGTATGTTCTAATCTTGTCAGGGAGTCAAGAACTACATAGGAAGATCTTGGGTTGAGGAAGAAGAAGAGAGGGAGAGAGAGAGAGAGAGAGAGAAAAGATGAAGATAAGGAAATTAACTATTAAACTCAAATATTACTTCTTCCATGAGGCTGCCCAAGTCCATCCTATTTAAAATTGCAGGGCTTCCCTGGTGGCGCAGTGGTTGAGAATCTGCCTGCCAATGCAGAGGACACAGGTTCGAGCCCTGGTCTGGGAAGACCCCACATGCCGCGGAGCAACTGGGCCCGTGAGCCACAACTACTGAGCCTGCGCATCTGGAGCCTGTGCTCCGCAACAAGAGAGGCCGCGATAGTGAGAGGCCTGCGCACCGCGATGAAGAGTGGCCCCTGCTTGCCGCAACTAGAGAAAGCCCTCGCACAGAAACGAAGACCCAACACAGTCATAAATAAATTAAATAAATAAATAAATAAATAAAATTGCAACCTCCTCCCCGTAACCCCTCTCCTGATCCCCATTTCTCAGCCCTACTTCAAAAAAATTTTCAATAACATTTACTACCTGCTTTATTTATCTAGTGTGTTTATTTTGTTTGTCTCATCCTCCTAGAACGTATGTTCCAAGAGGGCAGGAATCTGTAGCTGTTTAGTTCATTTGTTGAATCCAATGTGCCTAAACCTCCCTGGCATTCTGTGAGCCCTAGATGGTCTTCTGTAGATGAAAGAATCTATCAAGCACCTCACAGGTGCTAAGACCCATGCTAGGTCAGTTCCATGGTTTATCTCATCTAATCCTTATCAGGACCTTACAAGACTTGGTCATGTATTTACTATGTATAGGAGCCAAGTTGGGTCCTAGGGGCACAAATATAAAGAAGTCAGATGATCCACCCTCAATTTAGGTATTAGCAATTTAGAGATACCCATTTACAACGAAGAACCTGAGGGTCAGAGAGGTCGAGTCGACTGCCAGATATTAATATAGAGAAAATCCATGCTTTTCCGGAAGTGGATGAACATCCTAAGGAGAAGAAAAGCAGAGAGAGTGAGGAAGAGGAAGTGGGGGGAGACGGCTGATGGTGGGGTTGGTGTGGGAGAGAAACCATACTCTGAGTTCCAAGTGGCTTGTTTGGGAAGATGAAGCTAGGGAAGGGAAGGGGAGGGAAGGGGAGGGGAGGGGGAAGGGAAGGGGAGGGAAGGGGAGGGGAGGGGGAAGGGAAGGGGAGGGAAGGGGAGGGGAGGGGGGAGGGAGGGGAGGGGAGGGGAGGGAAGGGAAGGGGAGGGAAGGGAGGGGAGGGCAGGGGAGGGAGGGGAGGGGAGGAGAGGGGAGGAAGGGAAGGGAAGGGGAGGGGAGGAGAGGGGAGGAAGGGAAGGGAAGGGGAGGGGAGGGGAGGGGAGGGGAGGGGAGGGAGGGGAGGGGAGGGGAGGGGAGGGAAGGGAAGGGAAGGGAAGGGAAGGGAAGGGAAGGGAAGGGGAGGGAGGGGAGGGGAGGGAAGGGAAAGGAAGGGAAGGGAAGGGAAGGGGAGGGAGGGGAGGGGAGGGAAGGGGAGGGAAGGGAAGGGGAGGGAGGGGAGGGGAGGGGAGGGAGGGGAGGAAGGGAAGGGAAGGGAAGGGAAGGGAAGGGAAGGGAAGGACCCCAGAAATTATCTTAGGAATTCATTAAACAGAAGCATTTTCTTGAGACTTAGCGCCACATCTGAAGGGAATGACTTCCTACTCACCCAGCCGTGACCTTCCCCCAGCCCCTTGATGACCCAGGACACATCACCTACGTGACCTCTAAACCAAAAAGCTGTGATTTAATGAAAAGAATCCTGAACTTGGATCCAGGAAACTGGATCAAAGTCCCATCCTTGCTTCTCTTGGCGTGGTCTTGGGTGAAAGTCACCTCACTGCTCTGAACCGGAGCCATTCAAATGTGGGTGTGCTTTTACAACATGTATCACACTGTGGTGTTGCTTGAGAAACACTGAACATCATAAGAGCAGCCCTTGGGGCAGGCTGGAGAAAGCACTGAACCCAGAGCCAGAAGTATCTCCTCCTTTTTCCCAACTCATTAAGAGCTGTATGGCCTTAGGCAATCCTCTCAACCTCTCGGAGCCTCAGTTTCTTTGCCTATAAGCCACAAAGCCTTAAGCAAAGATAAGAGAGAGCTAATAGGGTGAGGAAAATGGCTGGTATGTGGATTGAGTTTATAACCTCAACCCCATTAGCACAAGGTCTTAGCCATCTCTGCAAATTTCACTCGTAATCAGCCTGGACCTGCACAGGATCAAATCTCACAACCAAAGCGTGTAATCAGTTCTGCACATTTTCATAAAAAGTTTTGCCTTTGAAAGTTGCAGAATGTGCCTGATCTGAAGTCCCAACTTTGCTTACCTCTTGCTGCCTCCTTTTGCCCGGGTTGTATATAATATACAATATAATACTGAGGTAGGGTAGAAAGTGAGGGGTCCACAGGGAACCTGATACACTTCCCCAATTCAGTTGCAAGAGGCAGTTCAGTTCTCTGTATATGAAAAGTAGTCAAATTATTGCAAATGTCTGGTCGATTCCAAATGTCACCAGCTACCAGTAAACAACAAAAAGCTGGCGACATTCAGGACTGGATCATTTAAAACATAATTATAATAAGTGATTTAAAGGAGCTCTTTTAATTACCACTATGTATCAAAGCCTCAGGAAGGCATTCCAGAAGAATTGCTTTCTATTGTAACTGCATAAATTTAAATGCCATTAATTTCATATCTGTCATTCACTTCTCTTCTACTACATTGATCTCTGTATCGGGGAATTCAATGCCTTCCCTTTCATTTGGAGATTTCATGGTTTCAATTGGAAGAGCTTTGTTTTCAGTCTTTCAGCTCCCAAATGCCATTTCCATTCCACTCCATCTCCAGTTCCCAAATGCCATTTTCACTGTGTAATTTGGTGTATGAAATGAAGGCTAAAACAAACAAACAAAAAGTGAGACCAGGTCAAGGAATTGGAAGGACCACTAGCCTTGTCATTAAAAGACCAAGATTTTACTTCTGGCTCTGCCACTAATTTGCTGTGTGACCTTGGGCAAGGTCCATTACCTATCTGGGCCTCAGTTTCTGCATCTATCAAATGGGAGTAAGAATAATCCCTCCCCCTGTTTGTCTCACAAGAAAGGTCTATGTGAACCATTCATTCATTTAGCCAGTCAGTCAATCACTCAATTATTATTTAATAAGCACTTACTATAGGCTAGGCAGAATGCTAGCACCCAGGACAGAAAACAAGTGAAGATGCCTCTCTAGCAAGAAGCTGCTGTGGAGGGGAGAAGACAAGAGAGTGAGTGCACCTCTTTGGGTTACATGTGCTCTCTTTCCTGTTCTGTTGTTTCCCTTTTAGTTTGAAAATTCCTGATTTTAGAGTCTCAATAGATAATGAAACAACAGCTTGGTTTCGTCCAAAAATAATCCATTCAATCTTGAACCTTTGTCCACACAAACAGACGCTTATATGGTTCATTTCTGGGGACACTTTGTTTAGAATGTTAAATATTCACAGACATAATAAAAAATTTTCCTCATACCAGAAAAAAAAAAAATGTGGTTTCTTGACAATGGGTATTTCCAGTCTACTTTCAAGGCACTGTCTGGGCCCAGGATTAATGTACTTCTAGGAGAATGAAATCAACGGGATGTGGAGAAGTGATGGCCTTTTTGATTCTCAAATAAACATTTCTCAGAGGGCTCTTCCAGGTCCTCAGGGGATTTCACAGTGATACATTCAAATGTCACCCATCTGTACAAATATCAATATCTAACTTTTAAAAAAAGACCTACATTTTTCAAAGTGGGCTATCAGAAAAGTACATTAATGTCTCCCTACATCGATTGCTATATTCTGCTTATAAAAATGGTTCCTGGGTTAACCTTGGAAGTCTGAGAAGAAAGGAACCACATAGAACCAATATATTTTTCAGCATTTGAGATGTGTTTGTCCCCCTTTCAAAGATCAAGCTAAGACTGGCATTCAGGGGAACCACAGAACAAGGAGCAAACACAAGGGGGCAGAACTCAGTGGTTGAAGCAAAGGAACCAAAATCAAATCCCCATCATGACCAAAGCCGTCGTGAAGAAAGAGACCTTCCTCCAGGGGGGTTTGGACTTCCTGAATATCTGATCATTGTCGGGCAGGAGACACCGAATGCTCAGAAACTGCAGCTTGGGAGAGGAAACTAGGTTGAATTTGAAATCAGAATTGCTTGAGTCAAAGCTTAGATCCTGCATCGATATGCAGACTTAGACAAATTATTTCACCTCTTTGAGGATCAGTTTTGTGGACTGTAAAGTGGGTGTGATACTATATATGCTAAAAATGAAATAACGTGATAAAGCTTTATGACCCAAGTGAAGAAAAGAAAGCGTCCCAGGTGAAGGAAGGTGGACCAGTATTCTAAATTGCTCTAAAGAGGACCTTTAATTCTCCTCTCCCTGTCTGCCCATCCTCCTTTCCCTCTCTCCCTTCCTCCCTCCCTTTCCCAGGGGAAAGAGCATTTTCTGAGGCCAGGAGAGAGCCGTAGGTGTAGCTGTAGCTATAGGAGAGGGCTCTCAACAGGAGCTGTGGCCTCAGGCAGAGGAACCCATGGCCTTGGCAGGGAAGGAGACTAACTGCCCTGACCCATCTTCTTCCACCTGATTTCTGCTGGTGCTTTCCATTGGCCAAACCCAACCAGAAGCCAGAAAACCAGGAGGCCAGCTGATACAGTCCACTGAGAGCCCTGTGGACATTGGTGAAGCTCGGATCTGAAGAGGCAAGCACAGACTCTTCGGCACCAGGATATATACAGCAGTTTAGAACATTCGAGAGCCACTGGGCTTGCGTTTGATTGAATCCTTGTCCCCCCCCCCCACTATGGTACCTTGGATGGGGCACTTACTCTGTCCATGTCTCAATTTTCTTATCTGTTACCTGGTTATAATAAAAGTATCTACCTACAGGTTACTGGGAGGACTAAATGAATTCGTATTCATAGCCACTTAGAGCAGCGCCTGGCATATCCCAAGTGCTCTAATGAGCATCAGCTTGTGCTATTTCACATAGCATACAATGGTGAACAAGAAGGAGGCGTGAGTGAAGGTCTCTCTGAGCGTCCTGAACTGCAACCCACACTGGACCGCCTCCTTGATGTCTTTTTTTTCTTGCTCTCAGACATGGCTTGTGGTGTGACCATTTTGAGAAGATGAGGTAATAGAGAAAGACCAGCAAGGCAGTGGAGTATTGTCTTTCCATTTTATTTTCCCCTCACATAGTCCCGCCACAATTTTTGTCTTCATGAAATCAGGACCCATGAGCCAGATTCCCGTCAATTACAAACCTCTGTCCCCACCTGCCTCCATCCCTGATGATCTGGCACCGGGGAAGAGAAGCAGGTCATCCCAAGGAAGCAGCTGAAAGTCCCCCTCAGTCCCAAGCCCTGCATTCTGCTTTGGAACATCAAGAGTCCTCAGCCAGGGATTCTGTTCACCCTGATCACCTCACCTCCTCGCCTCTGGAAGAGACGCGCAAATGGCTGAGAAGTATAAGAAAGGAGCCCTGGACCAGGAGCCCAGAGAACTGTGATCAAATCCTAGCTCTATCCTGCCTGAGCTCTGACCTTGACCACATCATGACAGTTCCCTTCTTTTTTTTTTTTTTTTTTTTTTGATGCTGAAGCTGAGACTCAGAGGTTTTTTTTTTTTGTTTTCTGTTTTTTTTTAATTTCTTTTATTTTATTTTTTGGCTGCGTTGGGTCTTTGTTGCTGCGCACAGGCTTTCTCTAGTTGCAGTGAGTGGGGGCTACTCTTCGTTGCGGGCGTGGGCTTCTCATTGCGGTGGCTTCTCTTGTTGCGGAGCACGGGCTCTAGGCGTGCGGGCTTCAGTAGGTGTGGCTCACGGGCTCTAGAGCGCAGGCTCAGTAGTTATTGGCGCACGGGCTTAGTTGCTCCGCGCATGTGGGATCTTCCCGGACCAGGGCTCGAACCCGCGTCCCCTGCATTGGCAGGTGGATTCTTAACCACTGCGCCACCAGGGAAGCCCCCTTCTTAACTATAGGTTTCTTAGACAGAAATCATACTTGAGTACTGAAGGTGAAGGTTCTTTTGAATGTAGAAGGGAATCCGATGCCAAAGCTAGCAGTCATCGTAAACTGACCAACGGACAAGGAGTTAAAAAACCTGTGCTAGAGTTTCCATTCTTATGTTGATTAGCACTGTGACTGTGGACAAGTCAGGTCACGTGCTAGCCCTTAGTTTTCCCATTTGCAAAATATCTACCTGGCTTATAGCTAGATGTGAAAGTGCTTTGCAAATTACTATGTATATTTGAGGAAGGTATAAGGAACATATTATTACAGCTCTGTTCTGACCTCAAATGCTAACCACACTAATTGGGAGCCAGCGTTGCTATACACACCCCACCCCAAACAGCCAAGTGCCTATTTACTGACTGCTCACAGCCAGGAGTAGTGGGATGAATGCCAGGAATTGGCATCTTTGCTGTCTGTAACTTTAGCCCACACCCTGGCAGCACTTGAGTGCATTGCTTTCATTATTTATACTTAAGAAACTCCACATAATCGTTCAAGTTCAAAATTTGAATAGATTGCCAGGCAGCTTGTTGAATTATTTATTTTAACTGGCTTATTTCTGTATTGGGTAATTTTTTCCATGTGCTTCCACTCTATCAGTAACAGGATGTGATTATTGATTTTTCTAAAGCCATTAGGTTCAATGAATTGTTCAATTAGTTTTATGATTTCAAATGGATAAAGAGGCAAGATTACCACTCTTGGCAGTTAGAAACAACTTTTGAAAAGGAGGATAATGCCCTAATTTGTAAAATGCACACGTGGATGGTAGAGGCGGGCCCTGCATGGCACATGCACATCGAAGCGTGCATCATTGCATCCTGAGTCTTATAGCAACCACCTCCTAAGCACCAAGCTTAGGGGCTGTCAGGTAATGCGTATTTGTGATAATGTTTACCCATCGATATTGTCAAGCTATTATAAATCCAGGTGGATAGTAAACCCACAATGACTGTAAAAGATAAATATTAACAGACAACGTCATGTCTAGTTCTGGTTCTAAATCTTGGAAGGCTACTCATTTTCTGTAGAAGAAAGTTCAAAGTTCCAGACAGACAAATCCAGACAATACCCTGTGTGAAACGGACAAACATTTTCTTGACTTCATCCTTGTGCTTGCACTATTTTCACAACCTGAAGGCTCTCACATCTCTTTCTATTACTGTCCTTTTCGCAGGTCGGGGAGGCAGGGGAGTACAATACAGAGCTTCCCAAACTTCAGTCATCAATGCATCAAATCTCATACCCCTAACATTATTGGTATTATACTGCACTTAAACAGTTTTTCAAATGACACACTCTAACTCTTAAACATGTACACCAGCCTCATTCTACGCATTTACACCTATATAATCATGGGTTTAAGACTGTAGCCCTATTATTCATGGTACACATTAAAATACATACATAACTATTAAACCATGAATGACATAAAAATCACCTCACATACTGCTGGAGATTCCCATATCACATTATAGGAAATTTGGGGATAGTAGATTAGATTTCAGACTCTGGCAACAGGCTTGGATTTAAACTCCAGCCACTTACTAGCCTTACTCCCTTGGGCAAGGTACCTACACATGCTAGGCCTCAGTTTACACTATCATAACATGAATATCAGAACAGGACTCACATCAGACCACTGTTGTGAAAATTATATAAGGTAACATGTGTAAATTGCCTAGAACTTGATGACCATCATTATGTGCAGTTCTGCAAATACCTATGGAGAGTTATTACATCATGGTTAGGAGCAAGGGTTCTGGGGCCAGACTGCCTGGGTCCAAATCCTGGTATTGCACAGTCCTGGGCAAATCTCTAAACTGCTCAGAGCCTCAGCACCCTCACAAAGTTGCCAGGAGATTAAGTAAATTGATGTAAATATAGTACTTAGAGGACCGTCTAAAAACAGTAAGCCCATCATAGATGTCAGCAATTGTGATTATCTTTGCTGTGTTCCAGACACCAGGCCGTGTGCTAGTGATACAGAAAACTGACAGAGAAGTTAAAAATCTTCACTTTTTTGTGCATTTTATATGCAAGTGTGTCAGTATAGACGAAGTACAGACATGGAAAAGAGGAGAAAGTGGTTCCATATTGGGCGGGGCGGGGGGGGGGAGAATAAAGGAGGGCTTCACAGTGGAGGTGACATTAAGCTTGGTTTGAAAGATTGAGGTGGGGTGTTGAAGGATGAAATTGATTCCTCTAGACCAGTTTAGTGGGCACTTCCTCTGGGAAGCCTTCCCTGGTCCCACAGGCACAGTTAAAGGCTACTTCTTGTTTGAGGGGCAGAGAATGGTGTTGGACATTGATTTTTTTTTAATATTGAGGGACTGACCCATGGTAAGTACTTGATAAAGGTTTATGGAGGGTATGAAGTCACCTCTCCTCACCTAGCTTCATTTCCTTATTCATAAAATAAACATTCTTTCTATTGTCTCTCTGTTATTCTGTTATCCCACAGAAAGAGACTAATTAATATTAACAATAATGAAAACTAACATATACTGAATGCTTCCAATATGCTATACAATTTATATATTTCACTTTATCCTCATAACAATCCTATCAGGTGGGCACTGTTATTATTCCCATTTTATAGACAAGTAAGCTGAGGCTTAGAAAGTTCAGGTAGCTCTTCCAAAATCAACCACTAGCCTAAAACATAGCCCACTTGTCCCAAGAATGTGTCCACAACCACTATGCCACGCTGTGCCTCAAAATGTCTGAATTAAATTCTGCTTCATGAGGAAGTGATGTCAACTCCCCGGATGGGACCATTTACTGAATAATGCACAGCCATTTCTCAGATGAATGAGGAAAGGGGGTGAAAGCAAACTGCTTCTGGGCCCTGGCATAGGCTAGGTCTGTGCAAATCCGCATGGTATGCAGATAGTTTATAGCATCAGAAACAAGCTTCCCAGACTGAATCATTTTGCTTCCATTGCTGACTGAGAAATACTCTACTGATGGTTCAGTCGAGCACAAGCTCAGCTGGACAAGGCTAATTAGGACTGAAGAGACCCAGGACCTCAGTTGAACTCCTTGGTAATCAGAGAATTATGAAGTTAATATACAAGTATAATCTGTAATAAGATGAAGTGAAGGCAAATAGATTCTAATCACTGTTAACTTTCCCCATGTACGGCTTTCATCAAGTAATGTGTATCGGATCTCTACAGGAGAAGTAATCTTCTAGCAGGCCCACAGGGGTGGAGGTTCAACCATCTGGAGCAGGGTGGAAGGGGAAAGAATAAGCAGGGCAATGGAATCTTTGGTGTACAGTAAACAGTGTTCATTTAAGCGGCTGACACAGCCCTTATATGATAACCACTTAACACAGGGGGAAATTTCTTTGGGCTCTTCAACCCACTAAGGGGACACTTCACAGATTCAGAACACTAGCCTTGGAAGGACCTTAGAGATTTATTTTCTCCAACTTTCTTATTGTACACATGGGGAAACCACGGCCCGGGGAGAAGTAGGTGGTGGGATGTAAAATAAAAATAGAAAAATAGACAGCATGGTATTTTAGAAACAAGATTAACAGTGAATCCAGGGAAAATAGTTTTCTGTCAGCATGTGGCATCGACAGGATAGGGCATAGTGAAAAAGCAGACAAGTCACCCTAACCTCGGCTGGCGACAGCGAGATATAGTGGGAGAGGACCACACAGCTGGAATCCTCCGTGTGGTAATGACATGATAAGGACAGTCCATGTCTGATGTGGTCCTGGGGCTGGTGGCCTGCGGGACTGTCCTGAGCACAGGACCTGATTCTGTGAAAAATATCAATATAGGCCTATGTACTTGAGAAACTCTTGTGTTCTCCCCAGGTCCATTGCTCCTCCTCCAGCACAGACAATGATAACATTGACCCACGTGGTCCGTCACACATCACAAAAGGAGAAGGAGGGGCTCTCCAGGAGTATGTGGGGAACAACCGAATCTAGAGGTGGGAGGGCCCGGAAGGCCTCCCTGAGGAATGCTATGGGTGCTGACATCTGAGAAGTGGTAGGGTTTAGGCTAGGAGGGCGGGATAGGAAGCCGAGGCGATGCAGGATGGTACTTGTGCAAAGACAGCCACAGTAAGAAGGTGTGGGAGAGAGGGGAGCACCAGGGTCAGGCAGATATGCCGAGCGGAGAGGGGCTCCCCAAAGCATGCCACAGCTATGCCCTGGAGTGTGCGCCCCAGGGTTCATGAGGATGTGAGGGCCCTTGTGGGTGTACACAATCAGTTATGGGTGACTCATACAAAATTCACTCCATGCTGTGGCCGCATTTGTTCACAACTACTCCTTTAGTTGTTCCTGTGCTGTCCTGAATTAAGAGAGCCTCTTCGGGTATTATTAAGAACGGGTACCTTGACAGACGTCCTCTGGTGGCTACCGCTGCATACATACCCTGCATACCCAGGTGTCATCCCTGGAGAGAGTGTTTTGAGAAGGATCCACAGGTGTCAGGCTGAGCCATGCCTGACTCAGAGAACAGGCAAAACCACCGGGCGGCTTTGGAAGACTGTTGTCAGATCACTAGTGTGATAATTGGTGGATAGTCTGTCAAGGCTCACATGTACTCTTCAGTCTAAAAATACCTCTGATGAGAGCCACTTACTAGAGTGTCCTGCAACCTCTCCGAGTCTCCTCTGTAAGATGGAAGTTTTAGGAATTTTCCTTTGTACATTACAGGACTGCCTTGAGGATCAGGAGAGACCATTTGAAAATCTTCAACAATGAGTTTGGTATCCAGCATATCCTGTTCATTTAGCCCCCTACACAAACTGGTGATCTCAGACCTGGCACCATTTTTAATACATGAGATTTAAGGATCAGAAAGGTCATTCTGGCTAAAGCCACAAAGGAAGCTGAAGGAAACTGTGACATCGGGAGTCTGGATTCTCTGTCCTAGGTCCCTCAGCATCTCGCTCCTTGGACTCCCTGCATGGGGTAGGGGGTGTCCTCTGAAGGAAGAAGAGCCAATCAGGTGCGCACAGACCTCCCCCCATGACAGTTCATCACTGGTAGGTGCAAGGTGTGCCCTGAGGGCACCCTCCATCTGGGCATTCTCGCCCTCAGCACAGAGCAAACCACGGCAATGACACGGTTCCTGCCCAGGGGGAACGAAAACTAAATGGTAGGCAGGCCTGCCATCCAAAGGCTATTAGTTCCACTGACAATTTTATTTCTCAGTTTCAAGGACAAAAGCAAAGGTTGGAAAGTTTTGCTTTGAACAGAACACTGTACCATCTCTAAAGAGCATTAATCTCTCTTCTTTTCAAATATCCAATGTCTGCTCTAGCAACGTGGAATCTCACGTCAGAAATCCGAGTCTGAGAATAAATGTTGCCGTTTACTAATTGGCAATGACCTTGGGCTGGCTTACTCTCAATATAGTAATTTGCAGGTTGGGGATAGTAACATCCAATTCTCAGAATTGTTGTAGGGAATGCTTACAAAAGTGGACCTAGGGGGAAAATTTGGAGGTAAGAGTACGTACTCAGTAAAACGCAGCTTTGGTGCTTTACTCCCAAGGAAGCGGCTTATCTATATGGCCTTTCCACCTAACACAGTGCCTACCACAGGGGACGGTACTCACCAATGTCTGCTGAAAGTGTAATTAAATGAATATGAATACTCAAATGTGTATGTAATTGAAGTATAGTTGTTTTACAATGTTGTGTTAGACTTCTGGTGTACAGCAAAATGATTCATTTATACATACATATATATATATATATATATATATATACTTATATTCTTTTTGATATTATTTCCATTATAGGTTTTTACAAGATATTGAATATAGTTCCCTGTGCCATATGGTAGGCCCATTTTGGTTATCTATTTTATATATAGTAGTGTGTATCTGTTAAAACCAAATTCCTAACTTATCCACCCCCCTTCCCCTTTGGTAACCATAAGTGTGTTTTCTATGTCTGTGAGTCTATTTCTGTTTTGTAAATAAGTTCATCTGTATCATTTTTTAGATTCCATATATAAGTGATATCATATAATATTTGTCTTTCTCTGTCTGACTCACTTCAATTAGTATGATAATCTCTAGGTCCATCTATGTTGCTGCAATTGGCATCATTTCATTCTTTTTTATGACTGAGTAATATTCCAGATAAATGCCATTTATTCAACAAAAACCCACTGCATGTCTACTACTTGTCAGGTACTGCTGTATGATTTACAGAGATTTGACTCCCAAGACATCTGAGACGTGGCATACCCCTTATTTAAAGGTCAGGAAAATGAAGTAGGTTGGCCAAGTTTGCTCTAAGAGGAAGTGGCAGAGTCAGGACGTAATCTGACTCTGGATGACATCGAAGCACTTGGTTCTGTGCACTAAACCTTGGTGCAGGTCCTCCACCAGGGAGAGGCAGGAGGATGTCGTCCCTAGGCACATGGACTCTGAGGGCAGACAGCCTGGGCTGCCTTCCTGCCTCTCCCACTTATGAGCCATGAGACCACCGGGCCTCAAGTTTCCTCATCCTTAAAATGAGAGTGCTTTATTATTACGTGCTTTATAGAGTTTTTATGAATGTTAAGGAAGTAAACATATGTAAAACACTGAGCACAGTCCTGATGTGTGACTCGCATTCTCACTGTTATGGCTATTTAATGGGATACCAGGTTGTACTGTGGTTAAACTTCCTCTCAGTATTGCTGGAGGTTAGATCTGAACCAATGGGCACAAGTTAACCGAAATTCAGATTAAAGTTGGAGACAAGGAAGATATTTCAAATAACTAGAATGGCCAGGGCAGCTTCCCAGAAAAATGAGCCCTCACCACCTTAGGAGATGTTTCAGCTGCATTTAAAGGACCATTGTGTAGAAGGCTGGACTAGATGACTTCCTCTGAGAATTCTTGGAATGCCAGGATGCTATGAGTCCACGGCCCCGTATTCACCCGTGAAGTTCCAGGCCAGTGACATCATCTGGCATGCTAATGAATGGAAATATTTTCACGCAGGCTGGCTGATTCAAGCCATGCGTACGATGAAAAGGGCAAATCTTTTCATGTGAAATTGTGCATGAATAGAGACTCATCGCCCACGTAAAAGGCATTTTGGGGAAATGGCTTTCAACAAAGCAGGGTAAGAATACACTGTGAGCTCTTGTGATATGATCATTTGCAGGAGGAACTCAGGCTGATGTTGCAGAAGCCACTGGTCTTGTAACAGACTGAATATTCCTCTTTGGAAACTGAAGCATGCCTGATTAAAACACCATCATCGTGGGATGGAGTGGAAGGGAGGGGAGGGAGTTATTATCTATGGTGTATCTACTCTGAGTGAGACAGTGAGCTTGGTACTGTATATGCCATCTTCTAATACTATTTGATAGTCATGAAAGGAAGGCACAGAGAGGTTAAGAGACATGCTCAGAGTCACACAGCTAGAAGCAGTGAAGTTAGGATTTCAACTATATTTCTTACTGTAGACCAGTGATCAGAAGCTGGTGGCCCATGGGTGAGTACCAGCCTGAAAGAATTTGGAAGAGAACTGAATTAATTGATCACACTAAAAAATCAGAGTATTTTGTAAAAGGTACATCTACATTTCCAGGTTCTTTTCAAAAGCTGGAAGAGTTGGCAGCAGTTGGTCCATAGTTGGGCACGGCAACAATTAGGTGGAGTTGGGCGGCCACTGCCTCTTACGACTTAGGCATGCCCTTTCCAGTTGCGTAGTCTTCTCCATTCCATATAATATTACATCCTAACTGTAGTGGCCCGTTGACTCGCAACAGTTTGTGCCGTGATCCTTACTTTATATACCATGTTATCAAAATCAAGGGCAAGAAAGGATGGATGGGAGAAAATAGGACAGGGAAAGGGGGTGCACAGGGGATGGGATGGGGAGGCGGGAGATGAAGAAATCCAAGACCAACACGAGAACTTGAAGCACCACAACCAGAGACGTCACCCTGCCTCTGTGCTCTGCTCAACTGACCAGCCTTCCTATTTTGCAGAAGCTAGTAGCTCAGTCCTCATTTTGGTCTAAATGCTCTTATTTCAGAAAAGATTGCAAACCCAGCCTGGGGAAAAAAATCAATATGCATGACATTTCAAATAGCTCTTTGGTCAGCAGAGGTCTTTCAGGTTAAGGAAAATCAGGACAGATGTGTCATTAGTGCACCGAGCAGGCCTCGTCTCACTGCCCTACCTGATTCTCTTCCTCTCCTCTTTGTTGCTAAGTCATCCATCCTATCCATCCGTAAAATGGATCTTTTCCCGGGATTTTCAAAAGTCCTCAATGAAAACGTCATCCGTATTGATCATCTTGAGACGTCTACCCCATCTCCCTTTTTGAGTTTCTATTGTATTCCTTTCTTAGCCAGTCTCTCAAAAATGTCCCTCCTGCTGCTCTTTTTCTATTTACTCAACACCTGCTCTCCCAAGGAGCAGGAAAGAATCACACTGGTGAGCGCTGGATGATTTTTTTGAAGATATTTCAACGCCACACTTAAAATTTCTAGCACTGCCTTTGTTTGCAACACTGACATCACAGGAGACCTTCTTTCGTGTCTCTCCTATCTACCTATGTGACCTACCTTTGAGTGAGTTAATGCACCTTTCTGAAATTCAAGTCTCTCCTCTGGATAAAGCCTACCTCACACCACTGTGATAAGCGTTAAATGAAATAATAACATGAAAGGGTCTCCCAATTGCCAACAGATTATATATATTTAACACATGGTAACTGAAATAAAATCTCTACCTGAAACTGGCTGTGTGACCCTAGGCAAGTCTGTTAACCATTCTGGGCTTCCATTTCTTGACCTGGGAAACAGAGGGAGTTGGACTAGATCTCCAAGATGTCTTGTAACCTAATGTTCTATGTTTGCTGAGCTGCAGGGATCCTCAATTTGCCTCTCCTACTCCCTGTGAGTCTTGGATGCGAAGGTCATGTCCTTTCACTTTTGCATCCACAGTGCCTAGCAAGACCCTGCAACTCAAAAAAGTAACTGATGAACTTGCCAGCTCTAGCCACACAAACGCCTCTCATTTACTGTTGTTTGGACTGTAGGGTTGCTCTTAACAATTTATCATCGCAATAGTCCCACCCCAGGTCCTCCTAAAGGAAACTGCCCCCCTCAAGCTGCTGCTTAAGGGACAACCATAGGTGGCTGACTGACGTGTCCCCTGAGCTTACTGCTCAGCCTCAGGTGACTGGATAGAGGTGAACATACGGTCTTACGGTAGCCAATCCAAAGGCAGACCAGATCAATGCCTGGGAGGAGCCAAGTGGGAGGGGTGAGAGGGAGGAAGCAGAGAGAGCCCCAGGGCCCTGGGGCAATGTGATGGTTAATTTATGTATCAACTTGAGTAAAGCAGATTGCTCTCCTAATGCGGGTGGGCCTCATCCAATCAGTTGAAGGCCTGAATAGAACAAAGAGACTGAGAAAGAGGGAATTCCTTCTGTCTGACTGCCTAGATCTGGGACATTGATTTTTTTTTCCTGCTTTTAGACTCAAACTAAAACATCAGCTGCTCTCAGATCTCCAGCTTACCAACTGCAGATCTTGAGGCTTAGCATCTGTAATCATGGGAGTCAGTTCCTTATTGTAAGTTTCCATATGTGTGTGTGTGTGTGTGTGTGTCTGTCTATCTGTCTATCCCATCTATCCTATCTCTCTATATACCTACACATCCTATTGGTTCTGTTTCTCTAGAGAATCCTAATATAGGCAATCAGATTCCTTTTTGGGATTCTGAACTAGGAACTACGTAGGGCATGATTTTGGGCTCCTGTTAGAAGCAGGAGCCAAAAGTGAGAAGAAGTCGAGAGAAAAGTGAGGAAGAGCCAGGGCCGTGAAGAAGAGTCACACACTTGAGGGGCTGCAGTTAAGTCCAAGTTCAAGGAAGCAGCAGGTACTGAGACATCAATGTGTCTGGAAGGGGAGGACAGAGGGGTCCTGAGTGGCAGATGGAGGAGATGCCTGTTCTCAGGCACGCACCCGCAGCCCTGATTGCTCCCTGGTCCTAGTCCTTATGACACATTGCTTTTCCTTGCAGCACTCTGAGTGAGAATTGTTGACTTTTAAGCAGAAGAGGCTGACCATAGTAGAGGCTTAAAGTCTGCTGCAAAAGATTAGGGTGAGGAAGAAAGAGAAAAGAGAAAAAGGAGGAAGAGGGAGAAGAAAAGCATGGATGGAGAAAAAGATGAAGAGGAACAAGAAGGGTGGGGTTAGGGGCAGTTGGATCCAGGCTGAGGGCCAGTCACTTGCGGGTTTTCTAGCTGTCCTCAAACACTACAATCAAGATAAGAGGACTTTCCTCTCCATTTCGTGTTCTTTATTTAATAAATAAATAAATAAGACAAACCTGCCTATTTCCTCCCTGGAGAACTGAATGCGATCAGTTCTGGCCATAATGCCCCCTGGAGAAATTCACGGTGTTCAGGAAACATTAAGAGGCTGAAAGAGAGATGGTTTCTAAATCTCAGAGGAAGAAGCTTCGCAGTGAAGCCTTGGACCTAAATCATTTTATCCCTTCCCTCGGCCTGGTCACACTGCCAATTCCCCCAGCAACAGCAATCTCTCACAAAGGAAGAATCTCAGCGCCCAGGCGCCAATTGAAACCCACAATCAAATAGAAGCCTGAGTTTTCCGCTCATATAATTTCTGGTAAACACTGTCAATTTCAGACTCCCAAATGGTGAGTATATTTTTATTCATTTTAAGTTATCCTCTCTTTCATTTTCTTGGAACATGGGACAACTGGGTAACCCGAGGGGTTTGATTTTCTGTACTTATTTATATTTTTCAACATATATATATGTTGACAGGTATATACACCTGTCAAGACATAAACTGTGCTTCGATGTTGAGACAAAGGAGGAACCATTCCTGCATGTCCCAAGTAGGATACTCAAAGGCATGGGGTGTGGGGACATCCTTGCTTTTAAGCTTGGTAACAGATTAAAGGCAGAACTGGCACAAGTTTTAGCAGGGAGAGAACATTAGCAAATGAATGAATTATTCTCTGTTTACAAAACAAATGCGTTTTCTGTCGGCTGGGCAGGCAGTCTTCTTCCATTGCAGACCATTAATAAATGAAACTCTATTTGGTTTTCACAGGCGTATTTGTCATCCGTGTCACACCGATGGGCAGGCTGGTGCTTTGGAAGACTCTGGGGTCAGAAAGCCAGCGATTCTGATGCTAGGCTCCAGCAACTCACTAAATCTGTGGACTCTGGTGCGTTTCTTTATCCTAGCTGAGCCTCTCCTTTAACATCTTCTAAACTGAAGTGACAGAATCTAATGTGTACTGTTCCCGCAAGGGTTAAATAAAACCATCCATGCAAAGTGAGGGGCACCATGCCTGACACCTGGTAGGCATTCAGTAAATCTTCCCACCTTCCAAAAAGGAAACTTTGTAATTTAAACAACTAAAAGCCAGGAATAGCCCTGCCCTAGGCAACATAATATTTCACCACTGCAACTGGATTACAAGCAAAAGGGTAATTCATGAAGTTGCTGACCTGTGTTCCCCCGGGCCATAGCAGCGTGTTGGTTTCATAAAGAGAATGAGAGGTGATCCCTTTCAGCAGCTGTGCCCTGCCTGAGTCAGGAGAGAGTTCACCTGGGGTCCCTGGCCTTCTCCTGCCCGTGTCCAAGAACTGTAGGTCTCAGGCTGCCCACCTGAAACCTGACATTTAAAACAGAAGGCATAGAGAGAGCCCTCAATCTTGTTCTGTACAAACATGGCTGATTACCTCATTTAGGAATCTAAGACCTGCCTGACTGCTGGTTGGAAATGTGATTGCTGCTCTTATCTTCCTCTGATCCCACTGCCCATGGCCTCCGACCTGGTGACAACAGCTAGGCTCCCAGCACTGGACATGGCTGGTCCATCTGAGGAAGCGGCAGGCAGAGAAATAAGTACATGGGTCTTGGAACCAGGAGGAGAAGATTTCAATACCTGGGTTCACTATTTGAAATCTCAGTTTTCTCCTCTGTAAAATGACACTAGCAGGGCCTCCCTCCCAGGAAAGCTGGATTTTCAAATAACGTTAAGTATTGGCTAGCTGGGAAGTGGTAGACCAGTTCTCCACCTCCCTTCCTATCATTGCTCTGTTTACAAAACACTTTCAGAGCCAGAGTTGTCACCTCAACTCTGTTTGGAGGATATAATTACTCTTCCTTCATATATCTGGTAATAGAAACTGAAGTGCAATGAGCTTCTGGGACCTTCTCAAGTGGCATTTAGTAAATGGCAGAGCTGGGCTGTGAACTTTGGTCTTCCAATCCTAGAAGTGAGATTTGTTCACTTCCAATTCAAGAAGTGAGGCTGGCAAGTGCCTCAACACATTAGCGTCATGGACAAGCATTTTAGAATCTAAGAGCTACAATCACCCTTAGAGAGTCCAATCTTCCCATTTTAAACATGGGAAAATGAGTCCCAGAGAGTGAATTAACGTGCCTGGGTCACACCATTGTCTGAGGCAGAACTTGATCTCATCTCTGCCCCTCTTTTCATCCCCAAAGCCAGGTTCTTCACTCTAGAACTGAAGTTGCAGACTGGGGGTGGGTGGGCTGGCTTGGTTGCAGCCCTGTTTTATGCTCACTCACAGTTTGCCATAATCTTCCCTCCCCGTCGTCTTCTCTACAGCTGCTATACACGTGGGCATTATCTGCCTGGCCCCTGCAGACATTTGAGACTGCAACCCCTACTTTACGGAAAGCAATTTTTAACTTGAATAAACAGATTCCAAAAGCAGCTGAATACAGCCCAACAGTGATGTTTTTTTCAAGTTTGGCTTTTATTAATTTAATTTGACAAATTAAGAAATTGAGACTCAGAGAAGTTCAGCAACTGACCCAAGGTCTCACAGTTCATGAAGGCAGAGCTGGGGTTCAGCCTGGTGCATCTGACCCCTGCTCTTTCCCCTGCCCTGAGCTGCAGTTTACAGCCGTCAGAGCTGAGCTCCAAGACAACAAATTTACACTGCATGCCTTCACTTTCATTCAAATTAATCCCTCAGTATACAGTGACTCTAGGCAAGTTTGCCAAAAACCAGTTCCCTGAATGACCAGCTTGCAAAACAAACAAACACTAAAACAAAACCATTCTCAAAATGGCATAAGGCTTCAGAGTGAATCTTGATATCTATTAAAGCAAATCAGTTCTCTTTCTTTTCCATCTCCTCCTTTTTCAAAAACACTTGGCTACTCTTGGCCCTTTACTCTTCCACATGAATTTTAGGTTCAGCTTGTCATTTTCCCTGAAAAACCCTGTTAGGGTTTTGACTGGAATAGCTTTGAATCTATAGATGAACTGGGGAGAAGAGGCATCTTTATGACATTGAGTTTTCCTGTTCATGAACAGGGTATTATGGTCTCCATTTATTCAGGTTTTTCTTTTATGCTTTTTAATAAAGGTTATGTAAATATCTATTTTTTTCTTCTGTAAATTTCTCGCACGAGAAATTCCTTCAACAAGAATCTACTGAGCACATAGCATATGCGAGGCCAAAACTGGCCCATCCCGTGAGAATAAAATTTCCTATTTTTTCAAACTTTAGCCACCTTGGTTATTCTAGTGCCAGTTTCACAAGTGGCTCATGAGCCTTCATTTTGGGTTGCTAACAATTACATTTTCAACTTTGAGCATTTCTGACTGCTGACAAATACACAGAAGGAACAGGTTCCCAGGACCCATGGACTCATCCTCTGTCAGAATGTCTCCTCCCTGGTAGTTTTGGGTGTGTTGTTTCAACTTCTCTCAAAGTGAAAAAGCTATTTAAGCCCCAAAGACTTTCCAAACTTCACCGTGTGTCTTCCGTCACCATGTTGCCACATACAGGGCTCTGATCCCTAATATTGGCAGTACTGGATTCTGTTAATTAGCCATTTTTCTTTCTTAAATGCAAGCATCTGATTAGCAGTTAGATCACACAGGCCTTACTTAAAGCAATTAGTAGTAAATACTTGAGCTTTGTTCAATGAGGTGGGATCTAGGAGCCTTCATCATGTGGGAAAGAAAAAGAAACTTCAGAAAGGATAGGCTGGTTGTTCCTGTACTTACTCTACTCCCAGCACCTAATCTGTAAAACAGCAGTGGGGTTTCCGAAATAAATGTTTCTTAAAGAGAAGGCACAATGCTGGCCTGAAAACTGGGTCATCTCCCAACTTCTTTTATCTATTCAGCAAATAGGTGTTGAGAGCTTACTATGTACCAACACTGGGCTAAAGTGCTGGGATACAAAGATCACAAAAGATAGTCATGGTCTTTGCCCCCATGCTCATGTAGTCTAGTGCGGAATATACACAAATCAACTTTTATCAAGCAACAAATAAAAAGCTTGGTTAATATTATGAAAAAGAAAAACAGAGAGGAGGCACACTTAAGACATAGGAGTTTAGGGGAAGGAGGGGTGATGCAGAAGCAGGGGTGATGCAGAAAAGGATCCTGAAAGAGGTGATTGCTACCTTGAGAAAGTAAAGGAAGGTTAGCATACCTACACAATAAATAAGAAAGTGGGCGTGGGGAGTGGTAAGAGAGATGAGATAGGAGAAATAGGTGAGGGCAGATCAGGCAAGGAACACGAGTGAGCCATGTTCAGGAATTCAGACTTCATCTAAGGGCAGGGACATCATGGGGGTTTTTATTCAGGAAGATGACATGATCAGATTTGCTTCTGGAGAGCTCATCAAGGAAACAATGAGGGGAATAGATTGAGATTGGGAGGTGAGGAGGTGGGAAGTCCACTTATGAGGCCACTTCAGTAGTCCACGCAAAGGATGATGATAATGGCTTCTAGTAGAGTAAAGGCACCAGGAATAGATGAGAAAGTTGAAGCCCAGAAGGGACAAGTGACTTGCTCTCCATACGCCAATGGGATGGTAAAGCAGGATTTTGGATAAGTTCAGTAGGGTCCAAAGCCTACCTTTTTACTGTACCCAGTTTTCCTACCATGTATAAGGGACAAGTTAGTCTTGGGAGATTAAGGAAGGATTCAGTGGAGTGGAAAATGGACTCGAAGGAGAACATCCTAGAAAGGGAAAGACCTACTAGGAGCCTGTTGCAATAGCACACAAAAGAGGAGCTCAGGAAAAAAGAGAAGGGAATGAATACTGGTTGATCGGTACAGAAGGTAGTCTACAGCAGTGCTTCTCAAAGTTTGAAGTGCATAAGAATTCTCTGAAGATCTTATTAAAATGCAGATTCTGAGTCAGTAGATCCGGGGTGGGGCCTGAGATTTTCCATTTCTAAAAAGCTCCACAGTGAGGTCCGTGCTGCTGGTCCAGGGCCCATACACTGAGTAGCAACAGTAGAGCAGCGGTTAACAGCCCAGTGTTTAAGTCAGACAGACCAGGAACTGAATCCTGGTATTGGTATATTGGTACGTATTAACAATGTGACCTTAAGGAATGCATTAGTTTCCTAGGGCTGCTATAAAAAAGTCCCCCAAACTCAGTAGCATAAACAACAGAAAGCTATTTTCTCACAGTTCTGGAAGTTAGAAATCCGAAATCAAGGCATCAGCCGGGCCATGCTCTGTCTGATGGCTCTAGGGGTGAATACTTCCTTGCCTCTTCCAGCTTCTGGCATTTGCCAGCAATCTACAGCATTCCTTGGCTTGTAGACTCATCATTCCAGTCACATGGCTGTCTTCCCCCTCTCTGTCTTCACACTGTCTTCCCTCTGTGCATGTCTGTCTCTGTACCATGATTTCTCCTTTTTATAAGGATGCCAGTCAAATTAGATTAGGGCTCACCCTAATGACCTCACTTGTACTTGATTACCTTTGGAAAGATCCTACTTCCAAACAAGGTCATATTCTGAAGTACTGGGTGTTCGGACTTCAACATACCTTTTGTGGGGGGATATAATTGAACCCATAACAGGCAAGTTATTGCATGACTCTGAGCCTCAGCTTCTTTATCTGTACAGTGGAGATAATGATTCTTCCTTTATAGGGTTAAATTCAATGTAATAATAGACGTAAAGTGCCAGCACACAATAAGGGCTCAAACCATTACAGTTAAGAATTACTAGGCACTAGGACTTCCCTGGTGGCACAGTGGTTAAGAATCCGCCTGCCAATGCAGGGGACACGGGTTCGATCCCTGATCTGGGACGATCCCACATGCCGTAGAGCAACTAAGCCAGTGCACCGCAACTACTGAAGCCCACTTGCCTAGAGCCCGCGCTCCGCAACGAGAGAAGCCACCGCAATGAGAAGCCCGCGCATCACAACGAAGAGTAGCCCCCGCTCGCTGCAACTAGAGGAAGCCCACGCCCGGCAATGAAAACCCAACGCAGCCAAAAAATAAAGAAATTTATTTAAAAAAAAAAAAGAATTATTAGGCACTTAAAATACATGTCACTTAACCATCACAACTGCTGCCCTGTGACGCAGGTGTCATCATTCTCAC
This sequence comes from Eschrichtius robustus, assembly GCF_028021215.1. NCBI lineage: Eukaryota > Metazoa > Chordata > Mammalia > Artiodactyla > Eschrichtiidae > Eschrichtius > Eschrichtius robustus. The sequence continues at coordinate 49,152,293 of NC_090826.1, forward strand.
TGGATGCCAGAAGAGACTGAGTCTCAATCTGAGTCTCAATGAGGATAAGAAACTTGCACAAAGTCTCACTATCATTAAGATTTAAAATCTGGTTTTCTCCAAAGGGCCTGACTAGGGGTTGTGGCAGCAGAGGTGGAGTTTAAAAATCTCTCCTACAGAGGCAACAGCAGAGAAAGATGATGATTATTTTTATTTAATCGTGCAGCCACATGTGCCGAATACAGATTCTGGTTTCAAAGTGCCCAGAATCAGAGATGAGGCGTTCAGAAAGCTCAGGAGTTGGAGGAAAGAGGGGGCAAAGGACAGAGGATATATGGAGTCCAGTGGATTCATCACGTTCGTTGGCATCTGTCGTCTTTTTTCATGTTTTAAGGCTGCATCGGCATTTTTTAATAGGCCATAGAAATTCACAATCAAAATTTCAAAGCTAAAAATACCTCCATGCCATCCCGGAAAATAATTTTTTTTTTCTGAAAAACGAAACACCTGAGTGTTTTCCAGCCAACAAAGAGAAATGTGTAGGCTGTGATGAGTAATTGAACCTACTTTTGTCTGTTTGCAATAAACATTTGCAAAACACATTATCCTCTTGACATTTCCGTTAGGATTGCTCATACTCTATTTTCTGTGAAATGCCTCCCATCCTTACTGGGTTCCTGTAATTACCTCTTTGGAAGAAGACCATCTCAGGCCTTCAGAGACATTATCAATTTTAAACAGTTGATTCCTAATTTTTGTTGACGTTGCTGTCTATACTTGGCTCTCTCTTGAGGGGGAAGAAGCAATGCCAACTTAAGAAACTATACAAAGATTTGGATAGCCTGATATCTAGCCAGAAAAATGATAGTGATGGAGGAGCAGGTGGCAGTTAGAACATATTCCTTCCTTTTTTGTCAATTCTATGCTCATTGCAGGGCCCAGTAGGGGTAAGGAAGTTACACTGCCTGGGCTTTGTCATTTTCAAGCTGTGTGGCCTTGGAAAAATTGCTTAAACATTCTGTGTCTTAATTTCCTCACCTGTAAAACCAGGAGAATAATAATGCTAATTCATAGATTTGGCTGTGAGGATTAAGGAATTTAATATGTTTAAAGAACTTAATTATGTGTATATTATCGTATGCACTCAATAAAAGGTAATTATGATTGTGGTTATGATTAGTTGGCATGAAGAATGATAGCCTTGAAGTGAAAAGATGTTGCCACTTCCCGACTGTGGAATCTCCTTGGTTGCACCTGAAAAATGGACCTATGCAGTGTCCATATCATGCAGAATATTATAAGCCACAGTACAAGTCTTTTTTTTTTTTTTTTTCCAAATTGTAATGGGCTGCACCTGAGATGCCTTTTAGCAAGTGAGTTAAATGGTCAGATTAGCATTTTACAAGATTATTCCTACTACTCTTTGGGGAATAGGCTGGGCGAAAGTGATGCTAAGAAACCAGGTAGGTGAGACATGACAGGGGCCCATGGTGGTGAGGGAGGAGATGGAGCAGAATGGACTCAACCTGTAAATTGCACACAGACTCCCTAGGACTCAATCATGGAGGCAGGATGTGAAGGACGATTCCTGGGTTTCAAGACAACCAGACAGAAGGGCAACTCACTGAAATGGATGCAGGTATCTACACTTATGCTGGAGCAAAAGCAGAGAGAACCCAGAAGGAAAGGAATAGAAATGTGTGTAGAGAGAAGAAGAGGAAAGGGAGGAGGACGAGGGACTCAGATTTGTGGAGAACCTAAACTCCCCACAGGGTGTTGAAGAATGGCACCACAGGTTGACAGCGCGCCCAATCAAGGCTCGCAGGAGAGGACACTGCCATATTAGAGGGACGCTGCACTTGTCACTTTGCACAGAACACAATACAGCTTTGAATGGGTGCTTAGTCACATTATTTAAGTGTGGCCTTGCCACCAAAATACATGATGATGTCCCACAGCACAAAAAATGACTTATTTTGCATCACTGGGTATATTTAGCCCAGTCCCATGTGTATAACAGAGTTCTGGGTAAATGCTCCTTGAATTTGGAAAGTTGTTGGATAAAAGACAAAGCATTTATTTGTCATCAACATTTGGGAGCCTCTGTTAAGCTTTGGGAGTACAGAAGATGAAAGAGACAGAGCCCATGCCCTTAAGGACATGGATCTCCCCTGGCAGTCTTTCCTTTCCTCCTCTCCTTGCCCTCCCCTCTCCTCTCTTCTTTTTTTCTTCTCTTCTTCCCCTACCTCTTTCTCTCTCAATTTCTGTCTGCTGTTTCTCTCTCTCTCTCTCTCTCTCTCTCACATGCACACACACTCCCCACACTGCGCCAGAAGGGGAAATCAGCAGCCTGGAGTCCAAAACTGAACCTTTCTGCAGATACAAACTAGGTCTGCTCAACGTGTCTGCCACCCTCCTTAGATCAACAGGCTACCCATGGCATGTCCTCCTCACACTGATGGCAAAGTGCAAGAAAGCAAACAAGTCCAATTTGAAGCCTCTGCCAGCAGCACATTTGCTAACATCTTGTTGGCCAAAGCAAGTCACAAAGGCAGAGTCCAAAGTCAAGGTACAGGCATGTACAATCTGCCTCCAGCAAGAGAAGCTATAAAATTAGTTGATAAACGGCATAGGTATAAGGATGGATACAGAACCATGGTTACCTCGGACAAGTCTTTTCCATTCTCCAGGTGTCGTCCACGGTGTGAAATGCAGTCCTCACGTAGCACACAAAATGATTTTAGGCAGCACATGAAACTTAGTGAATTCTTGGATACGGCATTAATTAATATTAAGCACATAAACTAATGATGATTCACGTTTTTTAAATTGAAGTATAGTTGATGTACCATGATGATTCACTACTGAATTTGCTTTCAGTACCGCCAACTACATTAAGGAGAAAGTCTGAGTTCATGCCTTTAACAAGCCCGTGACCCTTGCTGATTTCCCATTTTAACAATGAGCTAGCAGGCCACAATATCAAGCTAAAATTTCAAAAGATTGCTTTGTTTTCATTTTATTTATTTGTGACTATATTGCCTTTATAGCAAGTGATGCTGACGTCTAGTTAGTTACCTACATAAAATTTCGTTAAAAATACATGTATTGGGACTTCCCTGGTGGTGCAGTGGTTAAGAATCCGCCTGCCAATGCACGGGACACGTGTTCGAGCCCTGGTCCGGGAAGATCCCACATGCCGCGGAGCAATTAAACCCATGTGCCACAACTACTGAGCCTGCGCTCTAGAGCTCACAAGCCACGACTACGGAGCCCGCATGCCACAACTACTGAAGCCCGAGCGCCTAGAGCCAGTGCTCCACAACAAGAGAAGCCACCGAAATGAGAAGCGCGCGCACCTCAATGAAGAGTAGCCCCCGCTTGCCACAACTAGAGAAGGCCCACGCACAGCAACGAAGACCCAATGCAGCCAAAAATAAATAATAAATAAATAAATTTCTAAAAATACATGTATTTAAATAAAGATGTGAGCCTATTTAAAGAAAATATAAAGCAAATTATTGGCAGCATGTGGATGGCAGAAACTCATGGCTATGGGGCTTGAAGTCTGGTAAATTCTGATCACTGCCAACTTCATTGCTCCAGCTGTGGTCTTCACTTTTACCCCAAGGGTTTTCCAGAGGAAGATGAGCAGGAAGGGGTTTGTCCTTCTCTTCCAAAGGTTTCTAAGACTTTTCATTCCCCCTCCCCTCTAAATTCCAGGGGCCCAGCTGCTAATATGACTGCCCAGCCAGATCTATTTGACTGACATTCTCATCCCTACACAGCAGCCAAAGTCAGTCTCCCAGGGCTGTCCCTGCCCTTGGCATTGTGACACATGGGCCCAGATTCCAAATGTCATGTCACATCTCCTCATGGCACCAAAGCACCCTTGTGAGCAGGAAACCCTAACAGATGGCTGAAATGCCTTCAAAGAGACTCCCCCAGACAGCCTGGGAGATGCACAGAGCCCTGTCATTAGTGATGGGTTGCAACATACGCTCAGGAAAAAATGCCAGAGGGAAGAGTGGCTCCTGCACCACCGCATCCACGGAAAGCTTGTTCGAATGCTGCGCATCAGCTGCCTTAGACAGAGTGCCATTTGCTTTTCTAAAATATCTATTAAATCCCTGATCTCTATCCTTGGTTCCCTGGATGTTTAACGGTCCTAAAAGGGTGTGAGGGAAAACTTTTTACCGACATTGAATATTTCATCAAACAGCAAATGAATAGGAAAAGGCCATTTTCTCACAGAAAGGGTTGTTCCCTCTGGTTCAGGAATTCCTAACATGGATTTTGTGGACTCTTGAAAAGCCCATGGCTGGTCTTAAAGAGGCCTGTGAACCTTCCAAAATTACCCGCAAAGGTTTGTGCGTGTGTACATATATGGGTGTTTCTGGAGAAAGGGTCTAAAACTTTAGTTCAGATTATTAAACGGTCCATGTCTCGTTAGAAACCATTGCTCTAACAGTACACCTTAGAGAGATGACATGGGTGGGAAAATGTCAAAACTAAACTAATCTAGGAGTCAACGTGAGGTAACAATGTTTCCTCCCTAACAGTAACATGAAGAAAAACACTTGCCCTATACCATCACCGTAAATTTCCAAAAGGTTATGTCAATGCAGCAGGACATGGAAAAACAATGCAAGGAGGCCATAAATTCAGATTAAAAGCATTCATTTTCTTTTACTGAAATAAAAAAAAAAATCACTACTTTGCCCACTTTCCTTTCACTGGTGACCGACACCACTCTGTGGGCCAGGATTTGGGAACCACCATTCTTAGACTGGGAAACTTCTACTCAGCCTGCAAATCTTCAGGAAATCATGACTTTCTCTGGGATTTTCCAAAGCTGAGTCCATGCCGTGCAACTCCCCACCCACGACCCTTTGTTCCCGGACCACCCTAAGAGAAGCCCTTTATCTCTGACCCCACTGTGCTGTGACACCTGGCACTACTACCCAAGGCAGGGATGGTGGATTCAATGCAACAATTCATTCCAACAGCTACTGACCATGTTCCTCATGGGGGCCAGGCCGTGAGTGAGGCATCAGACGTGCAGAAGTGAAAGGTACTAGCCCTTCCCTTAAGTGGCTCACATTGTAGTGGAAGAGACAATAGAAATGGTATAAGTGGGCCCTGCCACCCATTCCGTACTCCCTCGCTCTTTGTCAAACGGGCAAAGGAAATGATGAATAACGCTACACAGGCTAAATCACATAATCCATATTTCTATTCAATGTGGGGAACCCCAAATGGGATCAAATGATTGAATTCTCCTCCCCAAAGCTATTTCAAACGCCTGTCCTTTTTAGAAGTGCGCCACAGGAACACAGAATGCAGGATGCAGAAAGAGGGCACTCAGAATGCAGCCACTAAGTTTGCAGACCTCATGGTAGGGAGACAAACCCCTTGAGCCAGGCAGACTTGGTTCTTAAAGTATGCTTTAAATATTTGTTTATGCAAAGGCTGCGATCTCACTGACTCTTGTACTAAGAACCCAAAGGAAGCGATCAGTGCCAGAGCGCACACAGAAAAAGAGCAGCACGAGACAAAGGGAGGCAGCCGACAGAATCCGGGGGGAGAGATGTAGACCACACCAAAACAGAAATGGTTCGAAGGGAGCGGAAGCAGGCAGTCAATTTCAGAACCCACTGAACAGTAATGCAGAGCTGCAGACAATGTTAGGAGGGCTTTCATACCTAATCGTGTGTCTGGTTTTCATTTAACTTCTTTGTTGTTCCCATGAAGTCCTGAGTTAAGACAACCTCTCTGGTCATTTTTGCACAGCAAAATCTGAGCCGAGTGGATATCACCAGGTACCTACAATTAGCAGTTATCTATCAGGTAAGTGGATAGGTAAGTAACAGTAGCTACTCTTGTGGAGGATCCAAGGACTATCACATATGTTCTCTCAACACATGTGAGAGCGATATTCCCTTTTCAGTTGAGAAACCAAAGCACAGAGAGGCTAATTACCTTGACCAAGAACACAAAGCCAGGGATGGGTACCTGGGACTTTGTTGAGAGCACTGAGAGTTCAAAGGAAGCAACCAGTGCCAGTCCCAGAGGGACTCCAGGTATCAGCTGCCGTTCTGAGCCCAGTCTTGGGTTTTTGATACATCAAAACTGAAAGCTGGGGGCTTCCCTGGTGGCGCAGTGGTTGAGAGTCCGCCTGCCAATGCAGGGGACGCGGGTTCGAGCCCTGGTCTGGGAGGATCCCACGTGCCGCGGAGCGACTGGGCCCGTGAGCCACAGCTACCGAGCCTGCGCGTCTGGAGCCTGTGCTCCGCAACAAGAGAGGCCGCGATAGTGAGAGGCCCGCGCACCGCGACGAAGAGTGGTCCCCGCTTGCCACAACCGGGGAAAGCCCTCGCACGGAAACGAAGACCCAACGCGGCCGTAAATAAGTAAATAAAAAATTAATAACTGGAGCAAAGGCAAACTTAAACTTTAAAAACAAAACAAAACAAAACAAAAAAAACTGACAGCTGTGCTCCGCAATTTATAGGTTCCCAAACCTACAGAAGATTGATAAAGATGATTGAACGGTTGGAAAATATCCCTTATTCCTCTTGCGAGGGGTTACTGTGATTAGTATCGATACAAAGAAGGGGCGGCTGACATAAATTAGGAACTTGGGAAACATAAACGAATTTTAGAAGGGATCAGAAGATACGACATAGAAGGGAATTCAAAAGTTATTCTGCCAAACCAGATGAAAATACTGAGGTACATAGGGATATAATGTTACAATTATTTTGCCCAACAAATCAGTATCCGAGCAGGGATTAGAATGCATTTCTCTGATATCCTAGCCCAACATTCACAGCAACCGCATCCGGCATTTAGAGGATGCTCTACCAACAAATGAAGAAGACCATGAACTGTAAAGAAAATTTCATCAGAGAGAGAAAGAAGGATTTTTCTCCAGAGTCCAGACTTTTAAGGGCTGGGCCTTTGAGCGTTGGCTTTCTAAGGGCAAGTCTCAGGCCTCTGAGGAGTGCGAAAGCGGATTCCATTTCCACTCAGACGACAGCCTCACGTGAAAGCATATCCAGAGGTAACAATTTTCTCGTCAATCTGCTCCAATCAGGCTTCACCCCACCACCTCCACCATACCAAAGCAGCTGGTGTCAAGGTCACCAGTGACCTCCTTGTGACTTAACCCAGTGGTCAGTTCTCAGTCCCTACTGACTGTCAGCATCACGCCGCACAGCTGGTCAACCTCCTACGTGAAGGACCTTCTTCACTTGACTTTCGGGAGGCCATTCCCCCTTGGTTTATTCTCTCCTCCCTGGGTACCCTTTCTGCGTCCCATTTTGCTGGTCCCTCCCACCTCCTCAACCTCTAAACATCAGAGTTTTCCAGGTCTCCATCCTTGAACACTTTTCCTTCTCTACCAAGACTCACTCCTAGCTCGCGGGCCACAACTTCTGAAGCGCGCACGCCTAGAGCCTGTGCTCTGCGACAAGAGAAGCCACCACCGTGAAAAGCCTGTGCACCGCAATGAAGAGTAGCCCCGCCCGTCACAACTAGAGAAAGCCCACGCACAGCAACGAAGGCCCAACAACAAAGACCCAATGCAGCCAAAAATAAATAAATTTACTAAAAAAAAAAAAAAAAAAAAGACTCACTCCTTAGGTGATCTCAACCAGTTTTATGGCTTAAATATCATTTATCAGGGGACAACTGCCAAATTTAGTTAGCCCTACCTTCAGAACACAGCCTGACCACTTTTCACCACCTCCAATACTACCACCATCATCCTTTGCCTGGACTATAGTTACTTTGTTTCCCTCCCTGTCCCCACCCACGTGCTCCTAGAGTTTATTTTTCACACAGCAGCCAGAGTAATCTTTTCAAAACGTAAGGCAGAAAGACATCATTCCTTCATGCCTCTTCCCGGACATCCCTGGTGGTTTCTTATCTCAGAGTAAAAACCAAAGTCTCCACTAAATCTCGCATGTGTCATGTTACCCCTCTGCTTCCAGCTCACCCTACACTAGATGCACCGGTCTCCCGTCTATTCCTCACGCATGCCAAGCACATGGCATGAAGCACAATTGGACCTCACGGTTTTCCCACCTGCTCTTCCCTCTGCCCGCAGTGCTCTTCTCCTGGACACTGTTTGCTCGTTCCTTCACTCCCTTCGGGTTTCCATTCCAATGTGATCTTGTCAATAAGGCTTCCCTTGACCACCCCGTGTTATATAGCAGCTCCCCTCCCTCTGTGTTCTCACTACGTCCCTTATTTCCATAGCAGTTATCACGGTTGTACAAACCATCAATTCACTCTTCTGTTGTCTTCCCCACTAGAAAATAAACTCCATAATACCTGGGGTTTTGCTCATTTTGTTCACTGCTCTTTCTCTAGCACCTCAAATAATTTCTGGCACAGAGTAGCTACTCAGCAAATAGTTACTGAATGAAAGAACCAAATTAGCAAGTCTTGTCCAAGATCTGTAGTCAAATTCAGGAAGCAATCCATTTAAAGCATCATGGAAAGCAGAAGCCTCCGTTCCCCCCATTTGACTGCTCGAGAATCAAAGCTTCCTTTCCTCCTCCATCTGTACTCTAGGCTCCCTGAAGGATTCAATTCCTCACCAAAGTATTAAAAATGAACCATACCTTATATAATCAGGCATAGTGGTTAAGAGTTGAGGTGCTTGATCTAGGCTGCCTAGATTCAAATCCCAGCTTCTACCTCTTACTCGCCGTGTGTCCTTGGGAGAGTAACCTAACTTCTCTGTGTCTCATATTCCTTCTCTGCAAAATGGTGATAATGTTAGTACCTACCTCATGAAGTTGCTATAAGGATTAAAGAAGATGTATTACATTTAAGGTACTTAGAAAAGAATCTGGTACATAGTGAGTACTTAAGTGTTAACTCAGGTTATTACTAACAACATATTGTCCAAATAACACTCCTTTTTGTTCCCCAAGAAGCTTTAAGGGGATCTAAATATATACCATATGCACGTATTTATTATTAATTAGTTAGGTATATAGATGATATATATGTATGTATGTATGCATTTATTTAAATTCCATTCCTTTTTTTATGTCCAGCCTCTTGTGTTCCACATAAATCCTGAAGCAGGGCTCAGCACTTCTTCCCAAAGAATCTACTTCACCAAATATTAACGAGCAATACTAAAGAGAGGGCTTATGTCACATATCCCACCAAAATAATGTAAAAGATCTTCATTAGATAGTTGTCTTCTACACCAAAATTGCTCACGCCATACAATCAGCCAGCTTCTCCCTTCCCGCTTCTCCTCGTGGTTCTCTGCTGCCTCCTCCAGGATAACTTGGCCCCTTCACCTGGGCTCACGTTGCCCTTCCCCCACCCAGTCTTTCTGTCTGCTGCCCCACTGCATCAGGAGCCCCTGCAGGGAGCTACAGCTTCCTTGTATCTTACTCTTGTATCTTTATATCCTTGACACTTAGCAGAGGACCTGCTATGTAGTACAGGTTCTGTGGGCTAGCAAGAGAATGAATAAGTGAAAGAATATTATATGTGAATCCATCTTCTTTTATGGAGGCGAAGTTGAGAAGAAAGAATATTAAGGGGCTTGTGGAACAGTCAGAAAGAGACCTCAGACTGCCCTGCTTCCTCCACCCCATCTACCACCAGGACCAAGTACTTTCAGTAGTGGGCTGTCCATTAAAACCTGGAATGATTCTGACCTTCCTGTCTGTTCTGAAGATCAATGTCACTCCAGGAGCCAGTTCTGGGCCACAAAGAGAGCGAGCTTTTTCAATTGCTGCTGCCTTTCTTTCATTCCCTACCGGGAAAAACTAATCAAACATGTAAGGAAGCTTAAGAATATTCCAAGGAGATCTGATTGTTCACTGGTGGCCAGTTTCAAGAAGTGTATGCTGATGGACACAAATCCCATCTCCCACTGCCTTTCTGCACAGGCTCCATCCAGCCTGAGCAGGGACCTGCGTCTCATGGAGAGTGGCCCAAGAAATGGCTGCAGGAAACAAGCCCTTGTTTTCTCCATTTATCAAAAAAAAAAAAAAAAAAAAAAAAAAAAAGCCCAGTCAGTGAGTAGTTTTGGGGTGTTTTAGGAAGGCCTTTCCCTTCTTCATTCTCATGGAGAAACCATAACTAGCCTCTATCCTCTGCCTATGTGGTATGTCATAGTACCCTTTCCCCTGTGTCCCAGCAAGGCTGATCCTTCGCTCCTCCATCCTGTTCACTGGTCCATGGCCTTTCGCTGTATCTTCAACACTTATCATAGTCACTGCTCTCCAGCTGCAATCCTGCCCCTACAGACAATGAGCTTCTTAAGGGCAGCATCACATGATGCCCAGTATACAGCCAGGAGTCAATCAATTCGGTGAAATACATAAACAAATGGAAAACACACGCAGGTGCACATTCCAGCTCTGATCTAAATACCTTTTTAACTAGATGAGCCTCAGTATATGAATCTGTACAGTCAATCCCCTCATTGACTGCATAAGATTGTTGAGATCATTCAATGAGCCAATAGATACAAAAAGGCTTTGTAAAGGTAAAATGCCATACGAATAGAAAGAGCTATTGTTGAAAAATATACTCCGTTTAATTTTGGATAGCATAAAAATCAAGTCCAGAACAGTTTTTTAAATACCATCCAACCTAAGTTTAACAATAAAAGAGTTGAAATAGGAAAAGAGATGAATGGATGCATTCAGAAGTGCAAATAACTTTTTGAGCTGAGAAAAGAAACAAGCGTCGGCATTTGTAGTATATTACTACAGTACAGGAGACATCAAATTCGTGATGGGAGAGGAGAGGAAAAGGACAGGAAAAGAGTAGGTTATGATAGGATAGAAGAGAAGGAGAGGGCAGATAAGGGAGTTGGGAACACACAAAGATGGTTATAGCAGGAGGGGGAACCCTTATTGTCTAACACATTCTGAGTAAATGAGGTGGTGATCTTACTTAATCCTTACAACCACCCTGTGAAGATGGTATTACAACCCCATCTTCAAAATGGCAAAATCCAGAAACTTGGAGATGGTTAAGTGAGGTGACGCTTGGGACTGTAAGCTCTACGAGGTCAAGAGCATTTTCCTATGCCTGGGGAAATACCTGGCACATCACAATCACCTTCGATATATTTTAGGGAGGAATGAAGGAATGAATGTGGCACAGCTGTTAAGTGGCAAAGCCGGAATTTCAACCACAGGCTGATTAAGCTTGAAGCTCTTTCCACGATCCCACAATCAAGTTTATATTAAGAGTTTGTAATTTATAAAAGCTACAAGACCAGCAAAATTCAGAAAATGATGTAACTGTCCACATCTGTGAAACAGAATAATCAGCCACCACTGAATAAACATAAATACAAATATTAACACTATGTCATAGGTCCTAAAATTTCCTAACAGGAAAGAGCTCCGGTTGACTGTATGGTAGGGCGGGTACAGGTTGGTAGTGAGTGTTGTTCTATTTAGTTATAACTGTCTGGCTTAAATGTGAATTAGGGGGAGTAGTAATCCCATAGAAGTCTCACTCCAATAACAGATGCCTATATTTTTAAAATTAGCTTTATTGATGCACAATTTATGTGAAATAAAATGAACCTATTTAACTATATTCATTATTAAGTTTTAGCAAATGTATACACTTGTGCAGCCCCCACCATCATCAAGATACAGGACATTTCTATCACTCCTAAAAAGTCCTTTATGATGTTTTTCAGTGAATTTCCCTTCTCCCAACTCCCACTCAAGGAAACCACTGATCTGATTTCTGTCATGATAGATTAGTTTTCTCTATTCTAGAAATTCATATAAATGTAATCATACTGTATGTAATGTTTGGCCTCTGATGTCTTGCACCCACCATGCTAATTTTGAGATGCATCCAAGTCATTGTATGTATCCGTACTTTATTCCTTTTTATTGCTGCTATTCCATTGTACGGATTTATCACAATTTGTTTATCCATTCACTTGTTAATGGACATTTGGGTTGATTCCAGGTTTGGGCTATTGCTGTAAATAAAGCTGCTGTGAACATTCATGTGTAGGACTTAGTACAAAAATATGTTTTCATTTATTTTAGGTAAACAACAGTGGAACTGCTAGGCCTAGGGTGATAACATGTTTAACTTTGATAAGAAATTGGCTGTTTTCCAAAGTGGCTATACCATTTTACCAACCACCAGCTTTGTATGAGAATTCTATTTGTTCTACATTGTTGTCAACACTTAGTATTGTCAGATGTTTTTGAAAAATTTTAGCCATTGTAGTAGATATTCTCATTGTAGTTTTAATTTGCAATTCCCTGATGATGTTGGGAATCTGTTGCAGCTTGAATTGGGTCCCCCAGAAAGATATATTGACGTCCTGACCTCCAGTATTTGTGAATGTGACCTTATTTGGTAGCAGGGTCTTCGCAGATGTAATCAAGATAAGATGAAGTCAAACTGGATGATTGTGGGCCCTAAATCCAGTGGCTGGTATCCTTGGAAGAAGGTCATGTAGATACATACGTGCACAAACATAGAGAAGAATGCTATGTGAAGACAGAGGCAGATATTGGAATGATGTATCTACAGACCTAGGAATGCCAAGGCAAGGATTTACCAGCAGCTACCAGAAGCTAGGAGAGAGTCATGGAAAAGATCCTTCCCTAGAGCCTTCAGAAGGAGCATGGCCCTACTGAGACCTTGGTTTTAGACTTCTGGCTTACAGACTTGTGAGAGAATAAATTTCTATTGTTTTAAGTCGCCCACTTTATGATACGTAGAAAAGCCCTAGGAAACTAATACAGCATCTTTTCATGTACTGATTGGCCAATTGTATGTCTTCTTTTGTGAAGCAAATATTCAAATCTTTTGTCCATTTTTCAGTTGAATTGTTTATCTTCTTGTTATTGAGTTGTATACACACATACACATGCACACATATACACACATACGGAATGCCAGGCATACAATAGGTGTCCCCAGATAATACCTATTGTTAGGTTTGCTTCACACCCTACACACATACACACATTCTGGATACCAGTCGTTTGTTTGGAATATACTTTATGAGTATTTTCTCCCAATCTATGGTTTGGTTTTCATTTTCTTAAAACTGTCTTTCAAGAGCAAAAGATATTAATTTTGGTGGAGTAAAATTTATCTGTTTTTCCTTTTATATCTCATGCTTTGTGTGTCCTAAAAATATTTACTTCAAGGTGATGAATATATTTTCTTCTAGAAGTTTTCCTCCAGAAGTTTTATAGTTTCAGCCTTTCTGTTTGGGTCTATTATCCATTTCAACTGATTTTAATGTACAGTGTGAGGTGAGGATCAAGTATTTTTGTCTCCATATGAATATTCAGTTATTCTGCCACTATTTGGTAAAATGACAGCCTTTACCTTGATTGAATTGTTTCAACAATTCTGCTGAAAATAGATTGAACATATATGTGTGGGTCTGTTTCTGGAATCTCTGTTCTGTTTCATTGAATGATATGCTCACATCAATTCTATTTTGCTGAACACACAGTCTTGAAATAAAGTATTGTAAGTCCTCCTACTTTGTTCATCTTTTCCAAAGCTGTTTTGGCTATTTTAAGTCTTTCTCAATTTCATATCAATTTTAGAATAGTCTTATCAGTTTTGAGGGGAAAGGGCCTGTTGTGATTTTAATTGGGATTGCACTTAATCAATGAGTCATTTTGGGAAGAATGGACATAATAAAAATATTGATTTTCTAACCCAGCAACATGGTAAATCTCTTCATTTGTTTGAGTATTTTAAATGTTCTCTCAGCAATGTTTTGTAGTTTTCACTGCATAGGCCTGACAATTTTGTAGTTAAACTTATTTCTATGGTATTAAAGAAATTATTTCCTTGTTTACTGCCAGTATATGGAAATACAATTAGTTTCGTATATTAAATTTTTATCCTGAAAGCTTGCTAAATTCACGTCTTAGTTCTAGTGGCTTTTTTGCAGATTGCTTAAGATTTTCTACATCTGTGGACATGGACTGTTTTACTTCTTCCTTTCCAGTCTCTTGTCTTTTATTTATTTATTTTTCTTACTAACTAGTACTTTTAAACTAACTAGCATTTCCAGTACAATGTTGAATGGAAGTGATGAAGGTCATCCTGATCTTACAGAAAGTGTCCAGCCTTTCACCATTAAGTAAGATATTAGCTGTGGCTTTTCAATGATGCCCTTTATCAGCTTGAGTATGTTCCCTTCTCTTCCTAGTTTGCTGAGAGGTTTTATTATGAAAGTGTTGACTTTTACTAAATGCTTCTTTTCTAACTATAGAGATGATTACATGGTTTTCTTCTTTATTCTAATTCTGTTTATATCATGAATTTCACTGATTAACGTTCAAATGGTAAACCAACCTTGTGTTCGGGAGATAACACTTGGCCGTAACGTATAATTATTTTTACTTACTGTTTGGTATCAGTATAAGGCTGGTCTCCTCTAAATTCCAAAAGATTTTGCGTGGAAGTGTTATAATCTTCCTTAAATGTTAGATAGAATTTGCTAGTGAGGTTACCTGCATCTGGAGTAAAGTTTATTATAAATTCAATTTCTGTAATCTATATTGGACTACTCAAGCTTCCATTTCTTCATCTATAAATTTTGTTAATTTTTGTATTGCAAGGAATTTGCCCATGCAACTAAGTTTCTGAGTTTATTGGCACAAAGCTATTCATAATATTGCCTTATTAACCCTTTAATATCTGTAGCGTCTACAGTGATGTCTCCTCTTTCCTGATTAACATTGGAATTTGTGTCTTTCTCACTCTTCTCTTGATTAGTTTAGTTAGATGTTTATTAAAGTTTTAAGTATAGTTAATTTATAATATTATATTATTTTCAGGTGTACAGCATAGCAATTCAATATTTTTATAGATTATACTCCATTTAAAGTTATTACAAAATTATGGCTATACTTCCCTGTGCTGTACAATATATCCTTTTTGTTAAAAAGCTACAGTAATCAAAAGAGTATGGTACTGGCACAAAAACAGACACACAGATCAATGGGAAATAATAGAGAGCCCAGAAATAAACTCACATACTTATGGTCAATTAGTCTATGACAAAGGAAGCAAGAATATACAATAGAGAAAAGATGATCTCTTCAAGAAGTGGTGCTCAGAAAACTGGACAGCTACATGTGAAAGAATGAAATTAGAACATTCTCTAACACCATATACAAAAATAAACTCAAGATATTTTTTAATGTCATTTGTTATTTCTTCTTGACCCATGCGTTATTTGGAATATTTGACATTTAAAAAATTGGTTTCTAATCTAATTCTGTTATGATTAGAAGAGATCTAATTAGAAACTGACTTTATGGCTCAGAATATTGTTCATCTTGGTGCACCTGAAAAAAATGTGTATTCTGCTGTTGTGCAGTGTAGAGTTTTAGAAAATGTCAATTATTTCAAATTGGTTGCTAGCGTTGATCAAGACTTCTATATTCTTACTGATTTTTTTGGTGTGTATATTTATCTTATCAATTACTGAGAGAGGAGCACTATAATTTCCAAATTTAACTGCAGTCTTCTTAATTATTCCTCTCAGTTTTTATTCAGTTTTTGCTTCACATATTTTGAAGCTCTGTTATTAGATCGCTAAACATTTAGGATTGTTATATATTCTTGACCCTTTTATATTATGAAGTGTTTATCCACAAGTGGTACTATGTCTTGTCCTAGAGCCTACTTTGTCTAATATAAATATAGCTTCTCTACTTCTGTTATGATCTATGTAGTCCAACTTTTAATTTTAACCTGTGTTTTTATATTGAAAATGGGTTTCTTATAGACAGCATGTAGCTAGTTCTTATTTTTAATCCAGTGTGACATTCTCTGCCTCTTCATGTGCATGTTTATACTAGTTACATTTAATGTAGTTACCAACATGGTTGGATTTAAGTCTACTGTCATGCTGTTGGTTTTCATATGTTCTTTGTTCTATTTTTTTTTCCTCCTTTTCTCCCTCTTGGTTGAATATTTTTCTTATTCCATTTTATCTCTGCTATTACCTTATTAGTTATAACTTTCATTGTTTATTTGGTTACATATTTGGTTACTTATTTATTTTGGTGGATGCTCTAGGGTTTACAATATATGTCTTTAACTCATCACAGTCTAACTTCAGATGATATTATACTATTTCACATATAAGAATATTACAACAGTATACTTCCATTTCCCCCTTGCATCTGTTGTAATATTGTTGTCATATGTTTTACTTACACATACATTGCAAACTTCACAGTACCTTGTTCTTTTAGCTTTAAATAGTTTATTATCTTTTAATGAAAAGATCATCCTCCCTCCCTCCTTTACTTCCTTTCTTCCTTCTTTCCTTCCTCCCTCCCTCCCTTCCTTTCTTCCCCCTTTTCTTCCTTTCTTCCCTCCTTCCTTTCCTTTCTTCCCCCTTCCCTTCCTTCCTCCCTTCCTTCCTTCTTCTTTCCTTCCACAAATATTCTCCAGGGAATGGTGAATCAGAAGTAAAGACCAGAAGAGACCCTGCTGGCATTGAGTTTACCTTCTGATGAGGATAAATATGGGGACAAATAAATAAAAAAGATATTTCAGATACTGGAAAATTCTATGAAGGAAATAAAAGAGTGATGTGATCAGAGAGTGACTGAGGAGAAAAACTTTATATACGGCCATCACGAAAGTCCTCTCTGAGGAACAAACAATCAAGTTAAGACCTGAACAAGAAGGAACCAAGGCTATAAAGAGAGCGAAAAAACACTGCATGTAGAGAGATCAGCAACTGCGAAAGCTCGAGGTGAGAATGAGCACATTTATTATAGAAACGGAAAGGTCAATGTGACAGAAGCAAAATGGAAGAGGGGATTAGTGGTACAAGATAAACTTGGAGAGACAGGGAGGGGGAAACCAATTCACATGGGCCTTATGGGCCAAAGCTAAGGGTTATGTTAAGTGTCATGGAAAACCTTCACAGAGGTTTTATTGTTTGTTTTTGTAAGCAGAGGAGTGATGATAAAATACAATTTCTGGTTTTTCAAAATATAATTCCAGGGGCTTCCCTGGTGGCGCAGTGGCTGAGAATCTGCCTGCCAATGCAGGGGACACGGGTTCGAGCCCTGGTCTGGGAAGATCCCACATGCCGCGGAGCAACTAAGCCCATGTGCCACAACTACTGAGCCTGCGCGCCTGGAGCCTGTGCTCCACAACAAGAGAGGCCGCGACAGTGAGAGGCCCGTGCACCGCGATGAAAAGTGGCCCCCACTTGCCGCAACTAGAGAAAGCCCTCGCACAGAAACGAAGACCCAACACAGCCAAAATAAATAAATAAATTTTAAAAAGTGAAATTCTTAAAAAAAAAAAAATATATATATATATAATTCCATCTGCTTTATGAAAATTCTTAACAGTGTTATAATTTTAAAGGCCTATTGATAAAATTTAAATTGAATTTCACCAATATTTATTGAGTGGATACTATATGCCATGTGTTTGGAGAACAGAAATAGATAAGATTTCCTCTGACTGCCTGAATCTCAAAATCATGTTCGGAAGCCAGACATAGGCCAAGTCACTGTGACTGCTTCCCCATTACTGAGCAGAGAAGAGGAAAATGTTTAGTGGGTTAAAAATAGATGTTAAGTCTGAAAACTTTCTACCCAGAGACAGTTTCCCTATCACACCTTCCTTCTCTAGTTTATCTATGGAGACTATGTACATGTCCCCACCAGGAAGAGAGGTCTGATATATTGTACAACACATGAAGAATATAGCCAATATTTTATAGAACTATAAATGGAGTATAACCTGTAAAAATTGTGAATCACTATATTGCACACCTGTAATTTATATAATATTGTACAACAACTATACTTCAATTAAAAAAAAAGTGATCAAAGAGATGGGTCCAACATAATGACCAATGCAGCCAACAATCATGAGGAGATGT
Organism: Eschrichtius robustus; assembly: GCF_028021215.1. NCBI lineage: Eukaryota > Metazoa > Chordata > Mammalia > Artiodactyla > Eschrichtiidae > Eschrichtius > Eschrichtius robustus. The sequence continues at coordinate 49,170,207 of NC_090826.1, forward strand.
TGAAAGCATTGGGTGAACAGGGAATTCACATGGTCTCAAAGTATCATCTCACAGATTGCCCATAAATTACAAAGGGGAAAACGTACCTTTACAGTGAAGAGATCTGATGGTCACAACCTACCTAAGAGCTCAAACTTAGCGCTTCCAAGGGTAAGACAACCTGACAATATGGGCCTCTGATGTGACACAATAGGAAGTACACACTACCTACATGCTATTCTTGACAAAGTGTTTCATGAGGAAACAGACAAATCCAGAAAGTGGAACATTCTTCAAGACAATGGTTCTAACTTGGAGGGTATTATGCTAAGTGAAATAAATCTGACAGAGAAAGACAAACACTGTATGTTATCTATGTTTATACCACTATGTATAAAACAAAGAAACTACAAGGATATATTGTATACCACAGGGAATATAGACAATATTTTATAATAATTATAAATGGAGTATAATCTTTAAGTTTGTGAATCACTATTTTGTACACCTGAAACTTACATAATATTGTAAATCAACTGTACCTTAATTTTTAAAAGTCAAAAAAAAAAAAGAATCACACACAAAAAAGGAAAGAGATCTGAGACTACCAAAACCATTATATATATATATTATGTGTGTATATATATATATATATATTTTTTTAACCTGACAGTTCTAATCTCTCCATACTGCTTACTAAAGACTAACCCTGAGATAGAAGAATGATGTTTTGAGCTATAAAAGAAAAAAGTCATAACTAAATGGATTTTAGCTTGAGGAATGGGCAGAGCTAGATAATCCTCTGGAGGTCATGGTGGGAGACCATGGCTCTAAACCAAGTATCCTATTATAAGAACCAAAACTGGAATCATAGGGACTCTGAACATCTGGAGTTTCCATCTTTCAAAAAATATATATAAATATACATACATACACACATATGTATATATATGTATATACATACATATATATGTGTGTGTGTGTGTGTGTGTATATATATATATATATATATATATATATATACATACACACATTGTGTAAATCATAGGCCAGTTATATTCCTCATACATTTTTAAAGTCTTTTTTTTTTTTTTTAATTATTAGCACCTTTAATTATTATTTATTTATTTATTTATTTTGGCTTTGTTGGGTCTTCGTTTCTGTGCGAGGGCTTCCTCTAGTTGCGGCAAGCGGGGGTCACTCTTCATCGCGGTGCGCGGCCCTCTCACCATCGTGGCCTCTCTTGTTGCGGAGCACAGGCTCCAGACGCGCAGGCTCAGTACTTGTGGCTCACGGGCCCAGCTGCTCCGCGGCATGTGGGATCCTCCCAGACCAGGGCTTGAACCCGTGTCCCCTGCATTAGCAGGCAGACTCCCAACCACTGCGCCACCAGGGAGGCCCTCCTCATACATTTTTTAACACGTTAATCTCATATGCTGTTCTTAACTGTAAACAGCACAGACATTTAAATTAAATATATAGTTAAACCAAGGAGAAGACAAAAGTGGAAAAGCAAGAAAAATAACTGAAATAGATTATGAGAGAATTTAATAAATATTCATCAAACTAAAGCTAATTATTAAGTAGCATAGTCCTGTCAGAGACAGGTACTGTCTTAGGAAATCTTCCTATGCCCAAAACTTCTTTAATGACTGATATGTACAGGTTTCTTCTTTACTATGCATTCAAATAGATTTTTTTTCTATCTTGTAATATGTTTAATATGTGCTCATTGTTTAAAAAAACTGAAAATTTTGAGAACTGGAAAGTACAAAAAGGAAAAAAATACCCATATTTTGGAAGGTATTAAAATTTCCCCATATTTTGAAAAACAGAAAAAGGAAAAAAATTACCATATCGCCACTACCACCCACTTTCAACCTTCTGCATTGTCTCTTTTCCATCCTTTGTTATATGCATATTTTATAAATTTTGTTTCACTGTACATACATGTCTGCTATATACATACATTATACATACATATATACATACATTTCTGCTGCCTAATTATCTTTTTTTAATTTGACTTAAAACACAACTCCATACTATTGGATTATTTTTTTAATTTTTTTTTTAATTGAAGCATAGTTGATTTACAATGTGTGCAATCTCTGCTGTACAGCAAAGTGACCCAGTGATACACATAGAGACAGGCTTTTTTTATATTCTTTTCCGTTATGGTTTATCCCAGGATGTTAAATATAGTTCCCTGTGCTATACAGTAAGACCTTGTTGCTTGTCCATCCTATATATAACAGTTTGCATCTGCTAATCCGAAACTCCCAGTCCTTCTCTCCCCCACCCCCTCCCCCTTGGCAACCGCAAGTCTGCTCTCTATGCCTGTGAGTCTGTTTCTGTTTTGTAGATAGGTTCATTTGTGCCATATTTTAGATTCCACATATAAGTGTCTTTCTCTTTCTGACTTTCTTCACTCAGTATGATACTAAATGGATACAGTTATGGCTGACTAATTTTCTGTCACACAGGTATAACCATTCTCTATGGTCAGAATTAAAACAAGGTGCCTCATTTAGGCTACTTCCATTTAAGCTATTTGAAGAATCCAGTATTATAGCCAATGGCACAGGATATGATGAGAGAACTCTCAGAAACCCCACCTCCACTTCACTGGGGTGTGAAGCAAACCTAACAATAGGTAGTATTTGAAGACACTTATTTTATACCTGTTGTTCTGCTAAGGGCGTCACACTCACTTGATCTCTTTTAAACCTAAAAAAAAAACCATAACAAAAACAAAAAAACACAAAACCCTATGAAATGAGGACATTCCCATTTTACAGAGGGAGAAACTGAGCCTCCCAGAAAATAATCAGTTTGCCTAAATCATACAGTTGTGTAAATAGCAGAGATGAGATTTAAACACCGGCCAATATGATTCCAAAGCTTTTTCCCAGATCCCAATATGGGACAGTTAACAAGGTGGGTCTTTGATCTGGTTAAAACAACTAAGAAAGAAAAAGATGATTTGGTGCTGATTAAATTGGACAAATTTTTTATATTAAAAATAATGGACCATTTGGTCCCTTGAAGATAGTAAAATAGATTTGGATCTTTACCCTCTTACGGCAGATTTATGATCCAAACGTCTTAAAGGCACAGTTTTCCTTATTATGTCAAAATACAAATTCTGAGAGGTTTAAATAGACAGTAGGTCCAGAGAGGAAAGCAACTAACTTTTAAGATACTTTCAATATTCTAAGAGTTTGAAAAACATTAACTCACCAACTCTACACGCTGCAAAGCAATTATAATTAAACATACTTTACAGATAAGAAAACATTCTTCAATGTTAATTTAATTCATATCTCCTATAATGTAGACTTTTAATACCTTGGAGGTTATTAGTCTCACTCTTAGTCAAATAGTATTTAGGTTGACTATTTACCTTTTCAGGTAGACTCCTTTTCTTCCAATTAGAATGCAAGAAGCTTAAAAGTAGAGAATGTATCTTAAAACCAGAGAATAAAATCTGAATCATTAAGTTCTAATCAACCTCATTACACTGGCCTCATATTTTACAGATGAAAACATGAAAAGAGAGGGCAGATGACTTGGCCACAGACACACAGCTTTATAAATCTCATTGCAGAGCTAGACATTCAAACCTGTGCCTTAAATCTTGACCCACTTTTCCCTGTTATATATCACTGACTTATGATTTCCCATATTATCCTGGTTGCCTAGATCTGTGCAGACACACATGCTTACAGACTCAACTGGCTAATTTCCCTAGAGGTTATGTTACCATCTATGCCAACAGTGTGCAATAACCCAAATGCTCAATCAGTACTTAGATCTTCTAGGACCACCTAGCTGTCTCTTGTCCAACATTAGTAAGTTGGCAAAGTTTTTTTTTGTTTTTTTTAAGAATAGGAGAAGACTTAAGGATAAAAGGTATTATCTTGGGTGCTTTTTAATTTTTGTGGGTAAGAAGGTCATGCTTTGGAGCTACATGCATTGAATGCCTAATGTCACATTGATATTCAATATTGGCAGCTACAGCTTTCCTAATGACAGTGGTAATTGGGTGTATGTAACTAGAAGTCATTACAATAAATAGATTGATTTTAGTTTGCAGCTTGACCACCACCATCTGCAATGAGTTTAGAAACAATGTAGGGGGAAGGGTGGTTCTCCAGACAACCAAAGAAAACCATTTAGCATGAATGGTTGGAAATGACCAGTTTTCAGTGTCAGTCTGTGCACCATCTAAATGTTCTAGCAGCCACATCTACAACTTTTGAATTTCCCCTACAAGCTTTTCTGCAAGGCTAGTATTCACTGTTCAGAAAGTATTTTATTTTTTAAATATTCATTTGTTTAACGTCAATGTATGTCAGACACCTGTACTAATAAAGACACTATTAATAGCTAGTATTAATAAAACTAATAGCTACTATTAATAATAGCTATTTAAAAGGGCTTATGTGCCAGGCACTGTGCTCCGTGCTTTCAATGTTTTAATTTAATCCTCAACACAATCCTATTAATACTACTATTATCCCTAACTTATAAATGTGGAGGTGGGGACTTATTGAAATTAGCTTGTCCAAAATCACCCACTAAGATATAATAAAAGTTAACATATTTTGAGTTATGACTATGTGCTTGACATTGTTTGACACCGTTTAATCCTTTGAACAACCCTATGAAGCAGGTATTATTTTTATGCCCATTTTACAGATGATAAAACTGAACCCTGGAGAATGTAGGGTTATAAAGCTAGTAAGAGGTAGAATGAGGCTTCAAACCCAGACAGTCTACCTCTAGAATCTGGGCTCTTCAACACCATATAGTGATGCTTCTTCAAACTGGTGATTCTGGGTTTACACATAGCTTTGTCTGACAGCAAAGCCCCCACCTTAACCACTACAGGGCATGACTTGACTCTGGGGAAAGCGTGATGGATAAAATACCATTACAAAGTTTTTCAATACCTAATCCTTCACAATAGCATTTTAGAAAACCCATGAAATACTAACAGATAAATCTAATAAAATACTATAAAATTTTAGCAGCAAATTGTATGCTGCTACCATAAAAAGAACTAATGAAATAATTTAGAAAAGACCTAAACAAATGGAAAGATAAACTATGTTAGTGAGTTGGAAAACTCAGTATTAGTAGCATAACAATTATCCCCAAATTGATCCATAGATTCAATGCAATTTCAATCAAAAGTCTATAAGGCAAAGAAATGAAATGGAGGTATTTGTAATGATGTGGATGGAGTTAGAGTCTGTCATACAGAGTGAAGTAAGTCAGAAAGAGAAAAACAAATACAGTATGCTAACACATGTATATGGAATCTAAGGAAACAAAAAAAAAAAAGGTCATGAAGAACCTAGTGGCAAGATGGGAATAAAGACACAGACCTACTAAAGAATGGACTTGAGGACATGGGGAGGGGAGGGGTGAGATGTGACAGGGTGAGAGAGTGTCATGGACATATATACACTACCAAATGTAAAATAGATAGCTAGTGGGAAGCAGCTGCATAGCACAGGTAGATCAGCTCAGTGCTTTGTGACCACCTAGAGGGGTGGGATAGGGAGGGTGGGAGGGAGGGAGATGCAAGAGGGAAGAGATATGGGAACATATGTATATGTATAACTGATTCACTTTGTTTTAAAGCAGAAACTAACACACCATTGTAAAGCAATTATACTTCAATAAAGATGTTAAAAAAAAAAGTCTATAAGGCACTTTTAAAAAGAAATTGACAGCTAATTATAAAAATCATATGTAAATATAAAGACCTAAAATGGCTAAAATAGTTTTGAGAAAAAAAAAGGAACAAAATTGTAGGACTTAGACTATCTGATTTTAAGACTTATTGAAAAACTACATTAATCAAGCCAGGGTGGTACTGCTACAAGGATAGACAAATACATCAGTGGTACAGAATAGAGAGTCCAACAATAGGCCTTCACATACGTAGTCAATTGACTTTTTGACAAGGTGCAATGATAATTTAATGCAGGAGGGATATTCTATTCAGTACATGGTACTGGAACAATTAGATGCCCATATGCAAAGAAAAACAAAAACCCTCACACCATATACAAAAATTAATTCAAAATGAATCACAGGCCTAAACTAAAACTCTAGACTTGTAAAACTTCTAGGAGAAAACAGAGGAGAAAATCTTTGTATCGTGTGTTAGGGGAAAAAAAAAATGCTTATGTAGGACAAAAAAAGCATAAACCGTAAAAGAAAAATCGGTTTATTGAACTTCATCAAAATGAAAACTTCAGCTATTCAAAAAACCTCTTAAGATTATAAAAGACAAACCACAGAGAGGGAGAGAATATTTGTAAAACACATATCTATTAAAGGACTTGTATCCAGAATATGTAAAGACTTCTTACAACTCAATAAAAAGAAGACAACACTATTTTAAAAATGGGAAGAGATTTAAATAGACACTTTATCAAAGAAGCGATGTGAATGGCAAATAAGCCTATGAAAAGATTCTCTGCATCATTTGTCACTAGGGAAATAAAAATTAAACTGTAATTAGATGCCACTAGACACCTATTAGAATGGCTTTGTTAACAACAAAAAAAAAACCTGATAATAATACCAAGTGATGGAGAGAATATAGTGTATGTATATGTATATATATACATATGTGTGTGTGTGTGTGTATATATATATATGTGTGTATTTTTTTTAGGCTGTGCCATGTAACATGCAGGCTCTTACTTCGCCAACCAGGGATCAAACCCATGCCCCCTGCATTGGGAGTGCAGAATCTTAACCACTGGACCGCCAGGAAGTCCCGTGAATGTATATTACTGGTGGGAAGCAACTGTTACAGTCACTTTGTAAAACAGTTTACCAGTTTTTTATAAAGGTAAATATATACTTACCTGATGATGCAGCCGTCCCACTCCTAGGTATTTACCCAAAGGAAACGAAAACATACGTTCACACATAGACTTGTACGTGAATATTTCCAGTAGCTTTATTCATAGAAGTCCCAAACTGGAAACAACACCAGTGTCCGTCATTTCAGGCATGAGTAAAAAATTTCAGTTACATTCATACAAGGGAACACCAGTCAGCAACAAAAAGGAGCAAGCTCCTAATAAAAAGGAGTGAACTACTGCAACATGCAACAACATAGATAATTTTAAAAGCATCGTGCTAAGTCAAAAAAGCCAGACATGAAAAGCTACCTACTGTATGAGTCATTTACAGCACACTCTACAAAAGGCAAACGATAGGGACAGAAATCGGATCAGTGGTTGCCAGGCACTAGAGGTGAGAGGGGGGTAGTGACTACCAAGGAGTATGAGGGGGCTTCCCTGGTGGCGCAGTGGTTGAGAATCTGCCTGCCAATGCAGGGGACCGGGTTCGAGCCCTGGTCTGGGAGGATCCCACATGCCGCAGAGCAGCTGGGCCCGTGAGCCACAATTACTGAGCCTGCGCATCTGGAGCCTGTGCTCCGCAACAAGAGAGGTCGCGATAGTGAGAGGCCCGCGCACCGCGATGAAGAGTGGCCCCCGCTCGCGGCAACTAGAGAAAGCCCTCGCACAGAAACGAAGACCCAGCACAGCCATAAATAAATAAATAAATAAATATTTTAAAAAAACAAACACAAAAACAAACAAAAAAAGGAGTATGAGGGAACTTTCTGGGGAGAGAGGAATATTCTATATGTTAATTTTGGTGCTAGTTACATGACTGTACCTATTTATTATAACTCTTCAAACTTTACATCTAATAAGGCAAATTGCTTTCTGTATGGAAGTTATACTGCAGTAAACCTGACTTAAAACTAACAAAAAAGAATCTCCTGTAGAGCGTGTTGAAACAGATTGCTGGGCCTCACCCTGGGAGTTTCTGATTCTGCCTGAGGTCTGGGAGTGGGAGGAGACTGCATTTCTAACAAATTCCCAGGAGGCTGCCGGCTGGAGACTCACCATCCCAACTGATATCAGGGCAAAGGGGTCTGTACTCAGCCACTTGAATAGGCTCTCTTGCTGTGGGCCATTTGTCCTTAAAACACATCAGTCCCCAGGGCTAGTCACTTGGGCCTTCTCCATTCAGCCAATGACGGCCACCCAGGGGCTCTGCCTCGGCTCTTTGAGGCTTGAGGCCCATTAACCTGGGAGGGGAAAAGCTTTCCCCACTGGTGAGAGTCTTGCAGACAATGGCACCAGAGGATATAGGGCCCTTTTAAAGGCCCGCCTCTAAAGGCTATGGCTGGGGGGAGTGCCATTGTCTCACTGCTATTGGACCCCTTGGTCTAGGGGACCCTTTGCCAGATGGGAGCAGCCCCCGGAGAGCTCGTCTTTCTGGCTCCTTCCACAGTTCCCTGTGTCTCCCCACCCATGTCTCTCCATCCTATTTCCCTTTCCTATTTTCTTCTCTTAGGAGAGCATCTCTTTGCTACTATGGGTGGACTTTGGCGTCAGGCAGACATAGTTTGAATGCCAATTCTGCCACTGACTGTGTGTAATTTGGGACAACTGGCTTTATCTTCTCTGAGCCTGATTTTCCTAACTGAAAGGAGGATGATGAATGTTACCTCATAGGTACACACGTGTATGCGAAAAGTACGTGTAATCACGTGTGGGTTGGGACTCTTCATTTTGCCTCAGAATTGGCAGCTAGCACCCAGTGCTGAGACAAAAGAATCCCTACCTAAAAGCCACCACCAACAAATGAGGCCAGTCACCTCCCTTAGGACTTGTTACAAAGCAGCAAAACTGACGGTGCTGTCCCCCCTCCCCCAAACCATTACCACCTTCTCCCCTCCTTCATTTATAACAAAGCAAAACAAACTCCCAGAGGAGATGCTGAAGAAGAGTCACTGGAGGCCTTGGGAGGGCAGAGAGTTTGGGGCAGAGGCTTGTCCTTCACCTGCCTGGGCCACCACCTGGCTGCCCTCAAGGCCAAGGATATGCCAAGGATGAGTGATGTCCTGTGGGTCGAAGGTCATGGACATTGGCTAGGCTTGAGCTGCCTTGATTGCTGGTAGGCAAGGGGTCCCCAAAGCAAGAGCCTTTGATGTGGCCTGGTTAGGGTGTGCAGTGACAGAGGTCAAAGAGTGCTATGTGTCTACTGCATTGGGGCCTCTCAAGAACCCCACATATATCCAGCATTTAGATATGTGCCTTACAGAAGGTGAGGAGGAATAGTGAGTCCCCATGAAATCAGCAAGAAGCAACCAGTAGAGAAGGACAATTATCACGAGCCAGTAAGAAAATCATGTTCGCCCAACCAGCTCCCAGCATCAGAGGAGATAAGCACTGCAAAGGAAGGGAGAAGTATTTCAGAACCAACTCCAAGCGTCTTTTTCCTACCATGACCCCTAAGCCACAATTCTAGCCAGCACAGGGGAGGGGCAGATATGAAGTCCAGTGTGAGCCTGGAGTTGTACATTGGATGAACATTTAATACCGGAAAATGACTGGAAGTTTATGGATTCTGCCCAACACAGAGAATGAGAAAAGGAGATTTTATGAGCATGCTGCAAGCAGTGAATAGAGAAAAAAAATCAGGTTTCTGTGTCACCGAGTTTGGGTTCCTCAATACACTAGTTATATATCTATATAAAGCACCTGGTATACGACAAGACACACCTACTCACACACGCGTGCATGTGTGTATTTATAGCCTGGTAGATGAGCTATTAGGAATAATGAAAATAACAAGAGTAATTGTAAAGAGAAATACGGCATTTTTATATTACGCAGTCCTGATCTACATTCATATGTACTTGCCCACATTCAGTAAACCCCGATTGGGTCCTTTTTGTGCAAAGTCCTGTGAGAAATACAGAGATTAATTAGGCAAATCTCTACCTTCAGGTAGCTTATAGCCTATTAGAGGTGTTCAAACATATAAAAAACATACAGAGAAGTATGATACAAGGTGTCTAGTACCAAAGAAAGACCTCCCAGTTTGTGAATTCCCACTATGCGGCTGGCCCTATGATGATATTTAACATAGTTTATCTCGTTTCTCACAACAGCCCTTTCAGATAGGTCTTATGATCCATTTATGTATACCCCACCCCCTTACTCTTGCTATTCCTAGTTCTATTTTTACTAGCTACCATTATTTGAGCTACTAGGCTTGACACATCCATTACGAAAAGGTAAAAGGGTATGATTATTTCATTGGAATGAAGTGAAAAGAGCCTACAGATTTTATCATCAGATAGACCGGAGTTTAAATCCTGGGTCTGCTACTTACCATGAGAACTTGGACAGGTTATTTAACCTCTCTGGCCCTCAGTTTTCTTATAATAACACCTACCTTGCAGGGTTCAATGGGAAATCAATGAGACAATATATGTAAAGCACCTACCACAGTGCCCAGCAATGTGTTATCAACAAACACTCGCTTCCTACCTCCCGTAAATCCAAAGGGAAGCAGCTCACTGTGTGCATAAGACCTGGGCTCCAACCCTCCTCTCCCCACCCCCCCGTCCCCTGACCGAAAGTCTGGGGATGCTCAGACACCCAACTTAGGATGAGCTTTTGCAGACTCACCGATCCGTCACTCCAGGCTTGACCACTCTCTCAATCTCTGAGCACACTTGCTTCTTAATCAACCTCCTCTTGTCAGGATTCACCTTTATTTCTTCCAAGTGCTACTCTCTCTCCTCTAGAAGGGAATTTACGCTCACTTCCGGCATTCATCTCCCAACCTCTGCTGTTAACAGTCAGCGAGGCAAACAATTTTTTAACGGAATGTCTACTTTTCCTAGTCAATAAATTACACTGGGCAAGTCTCTGCAGTCCCTGCCACCCCCTCCTTTGCGGACTTATTGGACATGTACTTGAAAAACAGGTTATTTATCTCTGTCCCTACTGTCGTCTTCCCCTCTTCTCATCTTGGCGTTCCCTTATCAATTTGCATTTGTCTCTTAAAATCGCTCTAATCTAACCAGGCTTTGTGGAAGGCTTGGCCATTGTGCAGGTTCCTGTTATTTTCAATGACTTTTCCTTTTATTTCCCCTTGTTCCTGTCAGATGCATGTGTTTATTTTTATGTCTTATTTATTGCTAGATGGCAGGCAGGCATTCCAGGTACATACGCCTATATCTTTGAGGACTGTCTTTTTCTATTTGTCCTTTTATATCATCTCTTTACAGCTGTTCTTCCATGGGGCAGATCCTAAGATGCTATTTGTTGAAGTTTTTTAGACTCCGATGCAGTGAAAATAAAGGTAGGTTGTCTTTTTCTAGAAGCTGCCTAAGAGCAAATGGTCATCAGTCAATTTCATTAACTCACAGGTCAACTCTCCTTCCTCAGCTGAGGTGCCACCTTTGCTGTAAGTTTTCTTAGGCACCTGGGCCTAGGTAACAACTCTGTTGTGTATGCTCCCGTGAAACCTCATTCATGTTTTCCCTGTTGGAATTTTTTATGCATCTGTCTCCTCCAATATATCGATATTTGTCTAGACAGCAGGGATGATTTCTTTTTCCTCGTGTATTCTTAGCTTCCAGCACAGTGCCGTTTACCCGTAATAGGTGCTCAACAAACATATTGAAACAATTGATTTCTTAGAAAGTAATATGTTGCCAACTGGCTAGAATCCCAGTTCTGAAATTTCCTAGCTGAACCATTAAGCTCCTGATCTTCAATTTCATCTTCTGTAAAATGCATATGAATTGCATTGTTGAACAAGATTTTGAAGATGACAAAGCTAAACTTGATAGATGAGGAACCTCAGGTTCCAAGTGGGAAGGGTTGTACCTACAGTGGGCTTTTAGGTCCACCATCTGGACTGAATGGTATTTCATAGGGATTTGCTGATGGACTCATGAAGCAAGTTTAGTGATCCAAATACAACGTCTAGGACAGAGCCCCAAAGTAGAGAAAAAGGTGCACAGCTTCAAGTAGGCAGAGAAAATAAATGAACAGGATATCCTTTCCAGATGGGGATTTTTGAGTCCTCAGGTTTGTGAAAAACTGTCTCTATGACCTTTCCTTGGAAACCTGGACAATAAGGGAGTAGAAATGAATGCTGCTTAACAGGAATGGCTGGGGGTTACTGAGATAAATTTTTCATGGTGTACTGAGTTCCTCAAAAAAGGTATCATAAGAATGTTGAACCTGACAACAGTTCACAAGGAGTGGACATAGGGGTGAACAGAAGGCCCTGAAGGAGAGACAAGTGGGCCTTGAGTGGCAATGCCAGCAAACATGGTGGCCACGATTTGCTCCAGTCCTATGCTGCTGATGGCATTGAGGAACTTCAAGGGAGTCTCAGCCCCACCAGTCCTTTGGTCAACATTGACCAAGGCTGCAGAGAGGCATGGAGTTATAACAGGAAGCCAGTGTAGAACTGGTGGCTGATTTGTGTTGGACTTCACAGAGTTGGGAAGACCAGGGATTAAGTTGTGGCTTGACTACTAACTCCCTATGTAGACTCACACAGGTTTCACTAAGGCTCAAAACCGTAGCTTCCTTTCCTATAAAACAGTGGTAGTGAAATCACCTTCTAGCGTTGTGAGGATTAAGCGAGATAATGGTTGTAAATCACTAGGCATTTACCAAGAAGCCTCAGCCCCCAGAGGAGGCGGCCTCTGGAATGAGTCACCCAGTCCTCTGCATGTTCCATGATCAGCGGTCCATTTCTGAATCCACAGAGTGTTGTCTAGTTGAGAGGGCTCAGCATCTGTCTTGGTGTCCTGATTAGTTTTGGATGCCCTGACAAGACTGGGGCCCAGCCTAAATTTTGGTGCTAGGCTGGGGTCCTGATACCCATCACTGACTTGGCTCCATGGTGCTAGATTCCCCTTGAACCATAAACACTGCCTCTGGCCTGAAAAAGACCTGCCACCGTATTCCAAAGGTAAGATGGGTCCGCTTGGATGCACTAATCCTAGCTTCTCTCATCCCCAGGAACCTGGGGTTTCGGCTGCTGGTTGCTACGGTCACAATCCAACTTTTTGTCAACATTAGCAGAGAAGGAGATTGAAACCGTCTAGGAAAGTAGCAAACAGATCCTCATTACCAACAGGGTAAAGTCCAAACTCCTTAGTATGGGCACCAGGCCCATCATGATCTGGCTTCTCTCTGTCTCCCTGGCATCAGCTACTCCAATGTATTCTTCAGTTTCTGTATTCTGCTCATGTTGTACCACTTGTTTTCTGACAGTGCCATGTCTTTTCAGACCTCTCTACCGGAGTACATTCTTTTCTCTCTTCTTGGGATGCTCTACATTTTCACCAGACAAAAAGACTACTCACTCTACAAGCTGCAGCCTTGGCACTACTTCCTCTTCAAACCTTCCCTGACCCTTTTGGGCAGACCAAGGCACGCCTTTTCCTGTGCCTCCGCTGTATCTGAGCATATATGTTGTACACAACACCATATTGGGTTACTATTTTAGTCTCTATATGCGTCATTTCCCAACCCTCTCTCTCCTCCCAGATTGTAAGTCCTTGGAGAACAGTGACTATGCTTTATTTATCAATGTATCCCTAGCACACAGCACAATACCTGGCTCCTAGTAGGTGTTCAAAAATATGCATTGCTTCAATGAAAAAAATTAATTTCCATGGCACAGTCCTCAGCTAGACCTGGTTTCCTCCCAGCATGACTCATGGTTATAGATATCTGAATTATGGCAACTAGTGCTCAAGCAGAAATCAGGATCTTAGGGGACCACAGTCACTTGACCTAATAATGGTCCCCACGGGAAGGTCACACTGTTTGCTGGAGCATGTAGCACCAGGGTGTAACCATCCATCCATCCAGTCAGCTGAATCAACCCTAATGGTCAATGGAATGACCCATATCATAGCCTGACTCTCGCCCATCCATCAGAGTTATTGATTAAGGTGGCAGTGTTAACACGTGCTTTAAAGAACACAAGTGATACAGGAGACCACTAACAAAAAATGGTCCCACGGTCAAGTAAGGTGGGAAATGCAACGTATTTTCTCTCCCTCTAGGAGTCATAAACCTTATTTATGACATCAAAAGTTCAGAAAAATTTGTGGGTAAAGACATCTATTTAATTTGTTAGCCCAGTGCTTTCCGAACTTATTTTACCATTGGAAATCATTTTCCTTGTTACACCTCTTTACATCCCAGGGAGCTAATATTCTATAAAACAGGCTTTGGGAAATGCTGGATAAAGAAATTCCCTTGGATGTAGGGGAGTATCTTCAAGGAGAGGGGGTCATGTGGGGCAGCCCCAAAGCTTTTCTCTTTGTACAGTCCTAAGAATGAACTGGAATAAAAGTTCTTTGCCCTCAATAGTACCCATAGTTGCCCATGGCTTTGGCAGCTCTGGCTTTGGCAGCTCTGGCTTTGGCTTGGAGAAAAGAATATCAGAGCCCATCTGCCTGTCTTGTTTCTCTCACTCTTCTTTCCAAACAACCCTCCAGGTTAGAGAAAGGCTTTCCTTTAATTCTCCTAAGTTAAATCCCCCTACCAATGGCAGCTACCCCTGTGCTTTTCAGATACTCAGAACTGGATCCACAAGAATCAGCCTTAGGTAGGTTAAAGGGGGAGAATGAAGGCATGTGGGAATTTCTCACTGAAGACAATAGTCTGGTCTGCAAGCCTACTGTCTTGCTGTACAATCCTCCCTGGCAAGTCAGGAGATTCATAATACCTTCCCTCTTCTTTCCACATTACCCTACAACACATTTCATGTAATCTTGGCTCAAACAGATGTATGTCTTGGCCACTTAGGACAACCCTACCCTTACCTTTATTTAGTTGGAAGCCTCAAAACATTTTTAACTTAATATAAAAACAAATACGAGAAAACCTACAGACACCAGAAAATGATGAAACCCGGAGATCCCTGATTCTTATTTCAGTGATAGTAATCATTTGTTTACACGTGTACAAAAGACTACAGTTTACAAACTATAGAAAAAGTAACATAGGGAAGAGTGCTTTGTTTGAGTCAATAACAAACAATAACAATCTGTATGGTCTGAGACAGGTTTCCGAACCCCTCTGACTCTTAGATTCCTTATCTGAGTGGGGAATAAAGGTCCCTATAACACTGCATGCGGTTTTCATGAAGATTAAATGCGATTGATTCATAGAGAAAATTATAAAGAGTCATACATATGTTAGTTATTATTGTCTAATTAGAGCCTCACAGAAGACTATGATAATTACAATCATCATTTATCATGTGCTTAGCATGCTCCAAGAAGTGTGGTGAGCACTTAAGGTAGATTAAGTCATTCAGTTCTGGCAATACCATATGAAGCAGTACTACTCTTATTATTCCCATTTTGCAGATGAGGAAGTCTAAGGCTGAGGTGGAAAAACTGGCCTCAAGGCATTCAGCAATGAGTGATAAATCCAATATTCAAACCCAAATAGCTTGCCTTCACAGGTCAAGCTCTTAACCATCACGCTGTGGGGCCTCCTGCTCTGTATGGAAGGCCAAGGATGTAATGATGGTGATGCCCATGTCAGTGCCAAGAAAAAGCAAAGAGCTGAGAGGACTTGGGCCAAAATCACACAGCAAGTTAAGGGCAAAGCCGAGTGAAGAGTGAGGGGGCATGATTTCTGGTCTGCGGGGAGCTTTCTACCACATCTGGCTGCCTGCTTTGACAGGGGTCAGGGAGCCAAAGACAGACAGCCACGGGCATTTTGTCTTCTACGCTTGCTCTGCCGAAGAGGTCTTCTCAGAAGTCTCAAGGTCCAGAGGAGAGAGATGCAAACACCTCACGCTCCCCCCACCAACGTGCCGATTCAGCTCGCATTAGTCTTGTTAAAGGAAGTTGGCCATTTCATGTCACGGCACATTACATTTATGTGGTCTCACCTCTCTCTGCTGGAAAATGAGGTAACTAATTCATTTTAGCAGCTTTCCCCTTTCTGCCTAAAATGTGTCCTCTGATGATGATAATGCAGAAGGATGGGAAATGTTATAACATGATCGATCCTTCACTGTGGATTAGGAATACATTCAAAGCAGCATTTCTTCCATGTCTGGGCTCACTTTCAAGACTATCTGTGTGGATCAGGGAACAGTATGGTTTTGCAATGCTAAATAAGGTATTTTATGTTCCTCCTGCTATCGTTGGGTTTGACAGAAAGGGGGAATTTAACTTCGGGGGAAGGTATTACATATGCCTATACACATTCATGCACATAACGGAACATTTATTTTTGTCAGTCGAAGAAGCACTTCTCAGAAGGTCACCAGCTGTCATGCAAGAAAATAGTCAATGTAATGCAATGGTTAAGAGGACGAGCTCCTTGATGCCTGAGTTCAAGTTCTGGATCTACCATGTAGTAGCTGTGTGACCTTGGGCCAGTTACATAACCTCCCTGTAAATGAACTTCCTTGACTGAAAAATGAAGATCTATTTTCATCATCGGGTCTTTGTGAGGATGAGATGAGACTGAATGAATGGAAAGTCCTCGGTACAGTGAAGCAAGCTAGGGAGAGTAGTTTCTAGAGCAGGGAGGAGGGGGTTTCCTCGGTACCCTCAGTCCCCACAGGGGGTGGGCTGTTGTCCTAACAGCATCATCCTAGAGCCTTTGGGTCTCCCCAGTTCTTTCTATCATACACAAGTTAAAAGTCCACGAACTTTTAAAAGGAGTATAACTCTTTAGGACTGTGACATTAAAAATCTGGGAAGACCCAGTTTGGGAATGATAAAATGAGAGATGTGGGCTTTGATAGGGAAGTTACCAGGGCCACGACACATAACCTCAAAGTGCTCTCAAGGCCAGACTGAATAGTTTTAATTGTAGGCAATATAGAGTCATTGAAGGTTCTGGGGGATCTTTCAAGAAGATTAAGCTGGCCCTTGAGTAGACATTAGATCAGAACAAGGGTCAGCAAACTACCACCCACAGACCAAATCCAACTGGCCATCTGTTCAGTCTGCAAGCTAAAGATGTTTTTACATTTTTATCGTTTTAAATTAATTAATTAATATTTTAAAATTGAGCCATAAGTTACATATCTTATTTCACGTGTACAACAGAATGACTCCATATTTGTATATGTTGAAAAATGATCACCACGATAAACTTAGTTAATATCTGTCACCATGCAGAGTTACAAAAGTTTTTTTTTATGATGAGAACTTTTAAGATCTACTCTCTTAGCAGCCTTCACATGTGCAGTCCAGTTTTATCAACTTATCGTCACCGTACATTACATCCCCATGCCTTGTTTATTTTATGACTGGAAGTTTGCACCTTTTGACTCCCTCTACTCACTTCATCCATCCAGGTTTTACATTTTTGGATGGTTGAAAAAAAATCCAAAGAATAGTGTTTCGTGACATGTGAAAATTATATGAAATTCAAATTTCAGAGTTCATAAAGCTTTACTGGAACACAGCCATATGCGTTTACTTATTGTCTGTGGCTACTTTTTCTACAATGGCAGAATCGAGTAGTTACAACAGAGATGATGTGGCCTGAAAAGCCTAAAATATTTACTGTCTGGTCTTTCATAGATAATATTTGCTGATCCCTGGATAGGAGGGTGATTGAACAGGAGATACGAGCTAGATTGGGATGCTAATGCTAATATAAAAACTATCATCAATTATGCATTTACTACCTGACATGCATTTTATTTGTATAAACATGTTTAATACTCAGGACAACCCCTATGCCAGCATCTAAGTAACCTGACCAAGGTTATTTAGGGAGGACAAGGCAGAGGCATAATCTGAACTCCTATCAATGGACCAAAGAATCTGTGTCCTTAATCATTATGTATACTGTCTTTAACAGTCAACATGAAAGATGGTGAGGAACGGAAGAAAGGGAGGAATTTAAGAGATATGTTAGAGATACCATCAGCAGGACTCAGAGGCCTTTTGAATGGGAAGTATCAGGATAAAGTTAGAGAAGAAAATATCCCAAGGTCTAGATGACTGAGGCCGGTCAGAGTTCCACATTGCTTACAAGGGCCCAAGTTTGAGCATTCTCAGTAAAAATTCAGCTTCACACGAACTCTTCACGTTACTATTCTGTCATCACTCTTGATCTGGTAATTGTGCCACTTGGGTTCCCAAGCACTAAAATTAAAGCTGGAAATTTGTCATATACCTTCCCCATGCGATGGAAACACATGAAGGTGAAAGTTCCAACAGTCAAAATGAATTACTCAGCGAGTTTATTTGTCACCAGAAGGTAATTGGGATTTAAGCTACAGTCTCAGAAAGAAATCTATCACATCGCATGATCACTTGGTTTAATGGCAACCTACGTCTAATTTTCATCCCCACCCAACCCCTTCTCATCAGACCCAGTAACCTGCTAGTAGTATAATTTGACTTTTTTCCTGCTGCCCCCCTTGAAATATCAAACGTCAGCTGAGACAAGAAGCACACTTAAAGTATCAATAGGACATTGGATGTGACTGCCCTAGCTTGGAGCTGCTGGTATTAGGGATTTTTACAAATTCATTTATTCATTCATTTATCCATCCACAGACAAGCATTTACTGAGAACATATTCTATGCCAGGCCTGAAATTGATGCTGGAACTCCAAAGGAGAATAAATCATATTCCTACAGATAAAGTGGTGATTCTAGCATATGATTTTAAATAGGCTCAGAAGATCCCAAATGCATCATCAAAACACAACCCCTCACTCCCTCTATCACCAAGACATGGCATTCCTCTCCACCCTCTACTCATTTGTGTCTGAATATGCTGCCATTTTTTGATGAGTAAATCTATAAGAAAATATCAGACTGCACTAGAAGGGATGGAGAGAACAAAGAGACCTGCATTTACTCCTGGCTCTGAGACGAATTGTTGAGAGACCTTAAACAAGTTCCTTGGCTTATCTGTACTTCTGATTTCTCATCTATAAGATGATGGACTGGGTTAGCCATAGCTATGTATAGAAAATGAAGGTGGAGGTGCTTGGCTGAATTCGGGAGGGCTGAGGGGCAGGGAGAGGGCTTGGAGACCCAGAGCCTCCCCTTTTCCCCAGCCTGTCCTTTTCACAAAGGGGAAATTCACAAACCCTGTGGAATATACTGTAGTGTCGTGAAAAAGATGGAAAATACATTTGGAATGTACTTTTAGGGAAGGAAACTGGATAAAGTCATTCACAGCTGTGTCCCCCTCTTTACCTGTGCTAAGCCTCCGTGATAAGCAAGATAGACCAGCTGCATCACTCGGGTAAGCCCCCGTGTCTGATGCACCCAGGAGAAGGTGCTCTTTCCCCTCGGAATGGGGGTCTATGGAATATTCCAAGAGTGTTTCCCACTTGTCACAAGTGGAGACTTACTGTGGTGCAGACCTTTCTGGCTCAGATAATGATTCGAATCGATTCCTTGAATTCACTCTTGAACGAAGCTGGGGAGATGCGGTTTCTAGCAGAAATCAGGCCACGGTGGGAAAATAGTAAACATTTTAACATTGAAAAGCTCGCTGAAAGACACACCCAGCCCTAAGGAGGAGACTCCAACTCAGAGTGCAGCCTTCTCTCCTTGGAGTTCAAGAGTAGGAGACCAGACAGGACCGTTGGGCGAGGCTGTTACTTATTTTGTTATTGTTCTTTAAATAAAATTTTTTAAAAAATTTTATATTGGAGTAGAGTTGATTTACAATGTGTGTTACTTTCAGGTGTACAGCAAAGTGATTCAGTTATACATGTACATATATCTATTATTTTTCAAGTTCTTTTCTCATTTAGGTTATTATAGAATATTGAGTAGAGTTCCCTGTGCTATACAGTAGGTCCTTGTTGATTACCTATTTTATATACAGTAGTGTATAGATGTTAAAGACCAATAAGGAGACATGTCTACTTCTAAAACAGGCCCTCTCTAACCCTGAGTGTCAGTTAGCTTCCTGTTACAGGTGGGGTTTTCTGGAGGAAGATGCGGAGACCCAGTTAGGATATAAGATTTTAAATAGAGAACAAGAGCTAAAAAGGAAGGGGAAAGAGTAGGATTGGCCAGAGGGAAAAGCTGAACTATGAGTGGTCTCAGCAAAGCCTATCCACCCCGGCGGGAGCTCTAGAGTGAATACTGTCTGCCCAGGTGCCTGGCCTTTATATGCCTTCCTCCTTGCTTCTCTCAGGCACCAGATGAGGCTGCCAGGAAAAGCATGACCTGACAAGATGGTCTCTGCAGCTGAGGCAGGAGCTGACAGCTGGAGGTTGCCTGCTGACCTCACTCCACACAGCCTTTAAGGAAGGCAGTACATCCTTCCTTAAAGGAATGTCTAAGTTGCCCACCACTAGACCCTTCATGAAATTGATGGCACAGATGGATGGTTAAGGAGAGCGTAAAGAAGGTACAATTTACCAGGGTGCTCCACTAGTCCTTGTAAATAGTACTGAACTGCACCCATAAACCTCAAGGACAAAGGAAGGTAGCAGTTGGTATAACCTAGAGAAAGGATTGCAGCAGTGGCCGTAACTCTAGGAGTGAGCTGGGGCCTTAGGTCGAGAAAACACAGCAAGTATCAACCTGTAGCTTGGGAAGGAGGGAGCTGGTGAAAGAAAGGTTCTGATCTCTTTCTCCTACTTTCCTTTCTCCTGCTTGTACCTATCAGTAGAGAAACCCAACAGAAGCCAGAGGGCAGACAATGTCAGTTGATGCAATCTCCCTGGTACAGAGCAGGGGGGAAAGGTAGCCTGTAGCTCTGGAGGGGCAAACAAGAAATATCCAGCACTCTCTGATATCAGCTCCAGGATTTAAACAGTTGTTAGATGATCTGGGAAGATCAAGATCACAGAAACAGAGTCTGGTCAAAATTATGAGCCCACAGTGAAATCCTGTAACCCCTTCAATGTCAGTTTTAGTGCATTAGACTTGGTCCCTGGGCTAGCACTAGATCTTGGAAAAGGCTACAGAAAAAAGGACCTTATGTGTCTCTACTTGTCTTGGCTCTATTTTTTTCTTGAGGCAGGCTTCTCCATCCACATCTTCATTGATCCTTAAGACTCAGAGGTCAGAGACCTCTTTGCTTCTTCCATTAGCTCATTTTTTTTTTTTCAAACTATGCATTACAATTCATTAGTAGGCTATGAAATCAAGTTGTCATGGCCAAAGCTTTAAAAAAAGGTACAGGACAGATTCTGTCAGAGTGCACTGCATGTTAAACAAGAAAAAAAGGTAATTATCATTCTATGAAACTTTGATTTGGTTATGTGCATATGCACTGAGTCAAAATGTAAAATTTTAGTATTTCTTATTTTTTTATTGGGTCCCAATAAAAAGTCTGAAACCCTATCCTAGTTGGTTTGAGATCATAGAAAATAATTCTCATGAAACATGTATTACAGATAGCCACATCTCATTTCTACAATGCATCAGGAATGGGGGTGCAGGGATGAAGATCAGGAATGCTGGGAGATTCAAGGTTGTAAAGCCAGTACAGACTTAATTGTTGGTTTTTTCAGGGTCACATACTCCAATTGTCCAAAAGATTATCTCAAAATTCCCACTTTTCCTCTTTTGTTCTTCCTACGGTAGACTACTTCCAGAACCACCATTCCCACCCCAAAGGTGACTTAAGGCCTCATTCTAAGCTCAACAAAGGACTCAGAGGCTCAGATGGAGCTCTGGCCCCATGCAAAGGGAGGAATTAGATCCAGAGAGCAGCTCACCGGGAGATGCCTGCAGGTCAGTATCTCCAGGACTGTTGTCCATTGCCACCTGCAGAGGTATGATTTCCCTTTCCCAAAACAGATGTGCAAAAGCTCACACAACTGGCTGCCAGCTTCTTCCTCCTGAACAGCACCCTGACACCTGGCTCTACCATTATAACTATGTTAACAATTCAGCAGCCTTTGGTACCCAGGTTAGAACCATGGGCATTTAATTGCCTTGGATGATTAAGAGTTAACACTGCTGACCCACCCAGAGGGAAACTGCATGGAATATCCAATTAGAGGCAACCAGCCTCTTTGAAAATAATCCAGTGTACCAGGAATACCTAATAATAATCAGGATAATCATAGCAATTCTAAATATATCTATTTTGAAAGCGGTGAGCCATTTCTCACTCATAGAAACTTTATTTGCTAGAAAGCAGATCCTTGCAATCATTCAAATTGGAGATTTGTCTTTTGTTGTTGTTGACGTTCCCCGTAGCCTCTCGGGTGGAGGAAGGACAGAGAAAGCCATCCCAGAGGAGAACAGAATCAATCCCAGCTGCTCATTAAAAGGTAAACCGTCAATAATCTTTGTCAGGCTTTTTTATCTTGGGCTTTAGTACATGATGATCCCTAAGGCAGCCCGCGGTATTGAGATTTAGCTGGGCTCCTGGTTTGTTCATCCCCACTGGTGCAGGATGAACCCTCTGCACGTCGCTGCGGACTTTCTCTGAACCACTTCTGAACCCTGGATAGGCGAGTATTATGAGGCTGCTATATCCATCTGCAGGAGGCATGGGCTTTCCTTTGGAAATCTATAAACAGCTCAAGGCGCTTGGGAACCAATCCCAGCCATTAGGAGGGAGCAGCAAGAGACAAAAATTCAGAAGGCAGTCACCAAGATTTCACTAATTTATTTTACTTTGTTTTGGTTTTTTTTAAATTAATTTTTATTGGAGTGTACTTGCTTTACATGTTGTGTTCTTTTCTACCGTACAGCAAGCTGAATCAGCTATACATATACATATATCCCCTCTGTATTGGATTTCCTTCCCATTTAGGTCGCCACAGAGCACTGAGTAGAGTTCCCTATGCTATACGGTACGTTCTCATTAGTTGTCTATTTTATACATAGCATCAATAGTGTATATATGTCAATCCCAATCTCGCAGTTCCTCCCATCCTCACCCCCTTTTCCCCTTGGTATCTGTACATTTGTTCTCTACATCTGTGTTTCTATTTCTGCTTTGCAAATAAGATCATCTATACCATTCTTCTAGATTCCACATATATGCATTAATATATGATATTTGTTTTTCTCTTTCTGACTTACGTCACTCTGTTTGACACTCTCTCGGTCCATCCACCTCTCTACAGATGATCCAATTTCATTCCTTTTCATGGCTGAGTAATATTCCATTGTATATATGTGCCACATCTTCTTTATCTATTCATCTGTTGATGGACATTTGGGTTGCTTCCATGTCCTGGCTGTTGTAAATAGTGCTACTATGAACACTGGGAAAGATTTCACTAGTTTAAAACCAACTCATATAATGGGCATTTATTGAAGCCTTTATACTAATCCCTCATATCTGGATTTCAGTTGATCCTCACTGTCATGGTGTGAGCGAAGGGTTATGATTCTTATTTTGCATAAAAAACTCAGAGAATGTATAAAAAAATAAATTAAAAAAAAAAACTCAGAGAAGGTAACTGACTGCTAAAGACACCACCGTGTTTAATGTTTTAAAGTATGATTCATGTACTGATGACTTCCGAATTTCTATCTCCAGTCCAAACTGTTTCTGGAACTACAGATTTGCATATCCAACGATGTACTTGACTTCTCCACTTGGATATTCAAGCCACATCTCAAACTTCACACTTCTGCAACTGAGCTCTTGATATATAGCTGTAAACCTGGAGTTTATGACAACTCCAGCCATCCATCGCTCAGGCTCCAAACCTTGCAGTCATCCTTGATGCCCAGCCCCTCATCTGATTCATCAGGGAATCCTTAGATCCAGAATCTGACCATTTCTCACCAATTCTACTGTTGTTCCTCTGGTCCTCCTACCATTATCTCAATCCCTCAGATTACTGAGTCATCTTCTGTCTTTTCATTTTCCCTTGCCCTTTCAATCTATTCCTAACACATTAGCTATTGCAAACCTAGAAAAACAAGGCGGGTTCTCTTGTTCCTTTGCCCTAACACTCCCATAGCTTCCCGTTTCACACAGAGGAAAAGCTGACATTCTTCCTATAAACCTAAAGGCCCTATTTGATCTGGGCCCTGTTATCTCTCTGACCTCATCTCCTAGGATTCCTTCATTCCTCTGCTCACACGGTCTCCTCAGAGTTCCTCTGTCTGACCTACTCATGCTTTGGGGCCTGTTATAGGTTGAATTGTGTCTCCCCCCAAAAAGATATGTTGGAGTCCTAACCCCCAGTACCTCAGACTATGACCTTACTTGGAAATTGGGTCTTTACAGAGGTAATCAAGTTTAAATGAGGTCATATGGTGGGTCTTAATCCAGGAAGACTGGTGTCTTTATAAAAGAGGACATTTGGACACAGCAATATGCACACCAGGAAACCATGTGAAGATGAAGGGACAGACTTAAGTGATGTGTCTATAAGCCAAAGAATGCCAAAGATTGCCAGAAAACCACCAGAAGCTAGGAGAGAGGCCTGGAATAGATCCTTTCCTCATGGCTCTTGGAAGGAACCAACCGTACAAACACCTGGATCTCAGACTTCTTGCCTCCAGAATTGAGAGACAATACATTTCCATTGTTTAAGCCACCCGGTTCATGGCACTTTGTTGCAGTAACCCCAAGACATTAATGCAAGGCCTCTGTCCTTGCTCTTCCACTGTCCTGGAATATTCTTCCCCTAGAGGTCCCATGTCCTTTAGCTCCTTATTTGGTAAGCCATTCCCTGGGTACCTTACCATAAATGAACACATATTCCTTAATATGTCCTCCCTCCCTTCCCTCCTTAATATTTTTTCCTTAAAACATGTTTCACATACTTGACTTGTTTCTGTTTCCCCCCACTCCAATCTCAACTCCAGGAGGACAATAAATTTTTGGAGGGAGTTGTTTCGTTTCTTGCTGCATTCTCAACATACCTGCATGTAGGAGTCATTCAATAAATGTTTGTTGAATGCATAAATGAATGAGTCTCTCCCTTTTCTCCCCTACCATACTGACTACCATCATCCTAGTCTAGGCAATCATTATTTCTCCCTACACCATGCGATCAGCTCTTAACCAGCCTCTCTGCTGCTGGCCCCATCTCCTCCAATCCATGCTCCAAATTGCTTTCAGGAGTCAGCTTTCTGAAAAATACATGACCTCTTTTCTTTTCCCTAGTCAGAAGCTCCTTTAGTGGTTGAACCACAAGCTTCTGGATAAAGCCAAGCTCTCCATGGCATGGCGTACTCATTGTTCTGTAGACGGTCTGCAGCCAGAGGCACAAACCATTCCTCCTGTCCCTGTAGAGAATCCTGCTCGCCCTGAAGTTAACTGCCCTCTACCTTGACTCTGGGAGGGCCCTCTAACCTGTCTGACAAATAGAATGTGACAGAAGTGATGCTCTATGCCTTCTTTTACATGAATGTTTGTAGCAGCTTTATTAGTGATATCCCAAAATTGCAAACAACCTATATATCCATCAACAAGTGAATGAACAAACAAATCGTTGTACCCATACAGTGGAATACCACTCAGCAATAAAAATGAACTATTGATGCATGCAACAACTTGGATGAATCTCAAAATAAGTATGCTGAGTTAAATAAGCCAGACTGAAAAAGAATACATACTGTGTGATTCCACTTATATAAAGTCCTAGAACATGCAGACCAAACAGTGACCAACACCAACGGAAGCAGAGACAAACTTTCCCTCAGACCCTGACCCAACTGAGGAATCATGAGCAACTCAATGGCTTTTTGTTTCTAGTACACAGTTTTGGGGTGTCTTATTGCGTAGTAATAGATGATTGAAACTTCTTCAGCCTCATCTCCAACAGTGCCCCTACCTCCACTTATTATATCTGCCATAGCGAATTACTGCAGCTTCATAAATGTATCGTGTTTTCTCTCTCCTCTCATACACACACACACACATCAGAGCCTTTCCACATGCCACTTTTACCACTTGGAGTTCCTCTCATTTTTTTTCACCTAATTAACTGTAGTCTCATCCTTCCAGCCCTGGCCCACCCTTCCTGCTCTGAAATCCCCAAGTCAGGGCACTCAGCACCCTGTCTTCTAGACATGCCTTGATTGTATTCTCCATCAGGGAGAAAGCTCATTGAGGGTAGGAAAAGCATCTTATTCACCGATTTGGCTATAGTACTCAGCTCTGTGCCTGGCACATGGTAAGCATTCAGTAAATGATTTTGAAATAATGAGTTGTACTGAATGACTAAATGCTTCTACAGATGCTTATAATTTACTTGGGGTAGAGGGGGAAGATTAAAATGCATGAAACAATTAGAGAACAAAGCAAAACAGTAAAAAACCAAATACCAAACGGGTACCCAGTGTTCACAACTTCAGAAATACTCTTATCTTGATAATTGGTTCATGCTATATTAGGTTCTGCATATTAGTAGTAATTAGAATAATAATGATCCATTACAATGAAAACTTTAGTTTTCAAAATGCTTTCACATGCATTATCTCTTTTGATTCGACTCCAATTATTTAGGGACAAAGAAGTCATAGAATCATTTATGCCAAATCATGTAACATGAGGAGGTTTCTTGTCATTTATTCTTCCCTGAACTCAGTTGCTTGTGAACCAGACTGCTACTCAAATGTTTGCGTGAGCTTTAGGATAAGGTGTAATTTCTCTGTTCCCCAACAAATGTAATAAAACATAGGGTTAGTGTTCCCCAGGATCAGAGGCACTTCACAGACTTGAAGCCTTTTTTATTGGCTAAAAACACCCAATAAAATAACAAAAACTGAAAATATGAATCTATGAACAGAGGGGCATTTGGTAAATGCAACATAATGCCATCAAAATAAACAACTTCGATGAACACTTTCTACATAGAGATAACCTGTCCATTTGCAGCTTGGCAATTCCATTTCTAAATACTCAAAAGTTTCTCTACCCAAGAGCAGAAAAACATCATTCAAGACCAACAGGATGATTGGCTGTAAACTGAGTTAAACATCACCAGAAGAGTATTTTGTCCATTTCAGCTTCTCTATCATTAAAAGGTACTATTTATTGAACAGCTACTCTAAGCCAAGTATTGCTGTACTTGGTACTGTATTAAGTGCTTTAGCTTCATTATCTGTAATCTTTAGGCATTCCTAAGAGGCAGGTATCATTATTCCCATTTTACAGGTGGGAAAACTGATACTCAAAGAGGTAAAGTGAATGTCACACCACAACAGAAATAGCTGGTAAGTGGCTGCTAGGATACAAACTGAGATCTGTCTTCAAAATTAGTGCTCCCTCTACCTTAAAAAGTTTGCTAATCCAAGAATAAATGAATATTTTAGGGTTTCCAGTAATTTTAGGGACCTGTCATTTCAACTGTTTCTCATTATTTTTCCTAATGAAAACATGAATAATTAATTGAGGACTGACAGTTGCCTCCTGGTACAAAGCACTCAGAGTTGCAAATGGGTCCTCCCTACATGACACCATAGCAACCAGTTGAAAAACGAAGAAAGAGAGGAAGGAAGGAAAGAAGGAAGGGAGGGAGGGAGGAAGGAAGGAAAGAAGGAAGGGAGGGAGGGAGGGAGGAAGGAAGGAAGGAAGGAAAAAGAAAGAAAGGAAGGAAGGAGGGAAGGGAGGGAGGAAGGACAGAAGAAAGAAAATAGAAAAGAAAGAGACAAAAGGAGGGAGGGAGGGGAGGGAGGGAATCTTCCTTGATCACACAGTTGTTTGCTTTCATTCTAGGTGGAAGGAAGGAAGGAGAGAGAGATAATTAGCCTGATTTCTTACTCTTAGGTGTCAGATACAAGCAGAACCTCTGTATTTCCCATGTGCCTCTCCTCCTTACAGGATCACAAAGCACCCAGGACTAAAATGCCCCCTGACCTGGAAGAACCAGTTAATCAGGAGGGGTTTATTGGGGCTTTCGAATTTCCCGCTGCAGGACATCTGTACCAAGGACCTTAACTCACCAGCCGAAGGGGATCTGCTGGGAGACCGTGAAGCCTTTCTTGATTGGCTCCCAACCCAGTTGTCGCTGCCAAAAGGTTCTGTCTGCTGAAGGCTTCCCTCCCAACTCCTGGGCCTTTTAGAGTTCCAGGGAGGAGAGGGAGAAAAAGGTAGAAGCAAGGCCCACCACTGAATTCTGCTCAGGGATTTTCCTAACACATCGTTTCTATGATTTAAGAGCTTCGGTAAACGGGCATGGGGCCTCCTTAAGAGGGCCTGCTGTTGGACTCTCCAGAGAATGTAGGAGGATCACATGGGAGAGGGGACATTGGAACAATATTGAATAGTGAATACAAATTTGCCAACTGGAAAAATTAGGAAATGTGCATATGTGACGTGTGTGTGTGTGTATTTGTGTGTGGAATAGGTTGGGACGTTGGGAAGGAAAAGGGCAAAAGAACTAGCCTGTGCCAGACGTATAGGGGGGAGGTGGGAAGGCACACTCTGCACGTGCAGTTTGCTCTGCCTGCAATCGCCTGACCTGTCCTCGCCTCCCTCACCTGCTTAGTACCTCATGCTCATCTTTCAGGCTGCAGCTGAAATGTCACTTCCTCCAAGACTTCCCTCACACCCCAATTCTTGGATAAGTTCCCACTTTGTGTCTCAAAGAAGAAGAAGCCTGTACTTCCCTAAAAGTAGCATTTATCTTATTTAGTGGTAATTTCCCACTTACAACTAGACTTTAAGGTCTGCATTAGTTTCCTATTCCCTAGGAAACTGTATAACAAAAACTGTAACAAATTACCACAAACCTAGTGTCTTAAGCAAAATAAATTTATTCTCCTATAGCTCTGTAGGCCAGAAATCTGAACTGAGCCTTACAGGGCTACAGTAAAGGTGCCAGGAGGACTGGTTCCTTCTGGAGGCTCCAGGGGAGAATCCATTTCTTGCCTCTTCTGGCTTCTAGGGGCTGCTGGCATGCCTTGGCTTGTGGTTGCATCACTGCAATCTCTGCTTCCATGATCATATTGCCTTCTCCTTTTCTGTTGTCAAATCTCCCTCTGTCTCCCCCTTATAAGGACAGTGGTAGTCTTCCTAGCTCAAGATTCTTAATCATATCTGCAAAGTCCTTTTACCATATAAGGTGACACTCACAGGTTCTAGATATTAGGACCTGTATATCTTCAGGAACTATTAGTCAGCCTACCACAAAGTCCTTACTGTCATGGGCACCATCTATTCCCCACTCTGTCCCTAGTGGCCCACACTGGGTCCAGCCCATAGTAGGTACACAGTGGATATGTGTTGAAAGGATGAATTAAATCAGTGGATGGGTGGAAAAATGGATGCTCTAGGTAACCCAAGCCATACGGGTGTGACTATTGACAAGGCTGGACACAGAGCAGGGGAAGGAGGGGACGGTTAGAGGTGGCGGAGGGAAAGCAAGGGAATAGATACCAAGGAATTTTACAAGAGGGTTCTGCGGCTGCCAAGCAAGTGGGAACATGTTCATCACTCAAAGGAAAATGCACCAGCAGTGCCAGCATCGCTCTCAGAACCTCTGCCTGATGCCAGGAACCTTTGAAAGTGCATTTTTTTCTCATTCATGTTCCCAAACAGTAAATAGCGTTATCAAACCCAATCTTACAAATACGACTCATCGGCATTTTCTGATCATTTATGCTGACTTAACCTGCAAAGGGTTTTCCCATCCACTATCTGAGACTCACACCAACTCCTTAGAGGGAGGTATGGAAACTCTTGCAATGAAGAAACAGATGAAGAAACAGAGGTTCAGAGAGGACATGGATTCCTGTTCATGGTCACATACTGAGTTAATCTACATGGATTGTTCCAACTTCTGCTGGGCGGTGCTATCTGTACTACCACCACACACATAAGACTCAGTCTTCAGGCTATTCTTGTAAAGGATCATATCACATACTACATGTATGAAGGCATTTTGTATGTTTATACACTCACCCACCTAGACATACACATATACATATCTATGTAATATCATATATATCATTATATATTGTACACATCAACATGTTTATATGCACCTATAACATACAGATCTGGTAGGAAAACACTTGAGATAGCATTGAGAGAGTGCAAAGAGAAAAGAATTATGCTCAAATGAAATAATGGCAGGGAAGCCCTTCTTTACTCTTAATAATTAAGGAATGGAAAATGAGGACAAATTCTTACAGACCAATATAGAACACGTGGATATTTTTTGGATTGAAAGGCTAGATGCTAATCAGGATATGTGTCTTACTCCTCCAGAGCAAGGAGTCATTCATCCTCACATTCTCAAACACCTCAAATGTCAAGACCTTTCTATGTGGTAAGCACTGCACATAGTGCTGGGACAGAAGGGCAAATGAAGACACAGTCCCTGCCTCCAAGGAGCCCAAAGCAGAGGGACAGGCAGTTGTGTAAATCTAGCAATTATCCTACAACGTGGCAAGTGCTTTCATCGCTCTATCCCATGGGAACACAGAGCCAGGGCATCTAAATCAGGCTTCGTTCATAGGAGACTTTTTAGTAGAGCTGGTGCTTGGGCTGAAGTGAGAACTGGCTAGATGAAAAGTGTTTAGTAAATGTTTATTGAATCAACCAGTGGATGAATAACTGAATGAAGAGGACTCTAGTTTCTCCCCATGGGTTTGATCCCCTCCCCTGGCAACCCCGCCAGCTCTCCACCCGCTTTATAGAGTCAAGTATGAGCATTTATTGTGTCAAAGCCTTAAGAATTCATAGATAATTCATAGACTATTGAGGTAGCAGTTGTCATACTCAATAAACAAAGAAACCCACAACTTGGGGAAAATGAAAGTATCAGCAGCCTCTTCTAATAAAAGAAAATCAACAGTCTGGTCTCTCTCCACTCAGTACTGTCCCACCCTCTCTCCTTGTTAGGGAACTTTCTGGATGCCCAATTATCAGGCAGCCTGGAAACAAGTTTCTCTTCTTAAGATAAACAGCCGATGACCGAAGCACAATTTATATCTATTATTTTTTCATCAGGCTCCCATCTCAGTCCGGGCAAGCCTAAATAAGAACTATTAGGAAAATCGGAGGCAAGGACACAAATGAATGCTCTACCTTTGGCATTTGTTGCGGGTCTGATCCTGAACAATGTGTGTCTTCCTATGTGACATTACCAGCACCGAACTGGAAAATAAAGAGTCTAACTGCAGATATGGTCTATAATGAATCCATCTGGCCACACATCAAGTTTTTAAATATTTACAGTTATGGCCCTGGCCTTATTAAACTTGCAGGAAAAGAGGCGCCTCAGGGTTTACATACGGGGCTTGAAATTTCTAGAAAAACATACACTCGTTTGCTAGATGCTTGAGATCAGGAAATGGTATGAAAACATCAGGAAAGTGGCTTGCAGGGATTTCTCAAACTGCATACATACAGGGCTCAGTAAAGATCGTGTATGAGCTGTCAAGTCCATGTTTAAATCCATTCCCATCTTGAAAGTCTATTCCGTGTTGATTGTCCAAGAAGAGGCAAATCCAGCAAATTAATGGGAACAAGTGATAAATACAGGGAAGTAAAGAACTCCCTTTTATCAGGGGCAATGCAAAAATAAAGATTTGAGACAGACTTGGAACCCAGTCTTATCAGCGTTCTCTAGAAGGCAACGTGGTTTCCCTAAAGAACCACATGGTTGGGACACCAGGAGAGTCTGATTCCAGTCTGCGTCTGCGATTTACTCATTGTACGAGGGCAGGCAAATCACTTAATCTCCGAGAGTCCGTTTTCTCATGAGTAAAATGGGAAAACCCGTAACCACTTGCTCACAGGGTTGTGTGAGGTTCCAATGCTGTTGCAATGGTTTTCAAACTGTGGTTTAAGAATCACTAGTGGGTCTGGAAATTAGTTTAGTGGATTACAACTACTATTTTTGAACAAACTAAAATTGGAATAGAATAAAACAGAATAGAATGGAATGGAATAGAGAATAGCTCACATATCATAAGACTGAGGACGGTATTGTAAAATTTTTGTTTCATTTATATGTGTGTAGGTATGCACTAGGTTGCTATGTTAAAGGAATTTGTTTTTGTAAATTAAGGCTGAACTATATGAAAGAGCTTTGTAAAATGTAAAGGGAGGTATCCAGGGAAATCCTGTGGCCCAGCAATTGCAAATGGGTTTTGTTTTGATTGTACAGTTTTCAAGTTTTTAAAAACAGACTTTAGTTTTTAGAGGAATTTTAGGTTCACAGCAAAATTGAGAAGGTACAGAGATTTCCTATATACCTCCTGCCCCTACAAATGTAAAGCCTCCCCATTATCAACCAATCCTCCACCAGAGTGATACATTTGTTACAGACGATGAACCTACAGAGACCCATCATTAACACCCAAAGTCTTTAGTGTATATTAAGGTTCACTCTTGATGTTGTACATTCTATGAGTTTGGACAAATATATGTATCCACTATTATAATATTATACAGAGTAGTTTCACTGCCTTAAAAATCCTCAGTGCTCCATGTATTCATCCCTCCCTCCCCACTAACCCCTGACAACCACCAATTTTTTACTACTACCATATTTTGCCTTTTCCAGAATGTCCTATAGTTGGAATCAGACAGTATGTAGCCTTTCCAGATTGGCTTCTTTCACTCAGTAATATGCATGTCTTTTCATGGCTTGAAAGCTCATTTCTTTTTAGTGCTAAATAATATTCCCTTGTCTGGATGTACCACAGTTTATTTATTCATTCACCTACTGAAGGATACCTTGGTCACTTCCAAGTTTGGGCAATTAAGAATAAAGCTGCTGTAAACATCTGTGTGCAGATTTTTATGTGGACATAAGTTTTCAGCTCCTTTGGGTAAATTCCAAGGAGCGTGATTGCTGGATGGTATGGTAAGAGTATGTTTAGTTTTGTAAGAAACTACCCAACTATATTTCAAAGAGGTTGTACCATTTTGTATTCCCACTAGCAATGAATGAGAGTTCCTGTTGCTCCATATCTGCACTAGTATTTGAAGTAGTCAAATGTGTTCTAGATTTTGGCCATTTAACAGGTATGTGGTGGTATATCATTGTTGTTTTAATTTGCAGTTCCCTGATGACGTACAATGTGGAGCACCTATATTTTCACATATTTATTTGCCATCTGTATGTCTCCTTTGCTGAGGTATCTGATAAAATCTTTGGCCCGTATTTAACTGGGTTGTTTGTTTTCTTATTGTTTAGTTTTAAGAGTTCTTTGTTTATTGTAGATAACAGTCCTTTATCAGATGTGTCATTTGTAAATATTTTCTTCCTGTTTGTGGCCTGTCTTTTTATCCTCTTGACAGTGTCTTTTGGAGAGCAGCAATTTTTAATTTTAATGAAGTCCAGTTAATCAATTCTTTCTTTCACGTATCATACCTTTGGCACTGTATCTGAAAGGTCATTGCCAAACCCAAGTTCATCTAGATTTTCTCCTGTGTTATCTTCTAGGAGTTTTATATTTTTCATTTTACATTTAGGTCTGTGATCCATTTTGAGTCAATATTTGTGAAGAGTATAAGGTCTATGTAGAGATTCATTTTTGTGCATGTGGATGTCCAGTTGTTCCAGCACCATTTGTTGAGAAGACTATCTTTTCTCTATTGTATTGCTTTTGCTCCTTTGTCAAAGATCAGTTGACTGTATTTATATGGGTCTAATTCTGGGCTCTCTGTTCTGTTCCGTTAATCTATTGTCTATTCTTCCACCGGTACCACTCTGTCTTGATTACTGTAGCTTTATACTAAGTCATGAGGTTGAATAGTGTCAGTCCTCCAACTTCGTTCTCCTCTTTCAATATTGTGTTGGCTATTCTGGGTCTTTTGTCTCTCCTTATAAACTTTAGAATCAGCTTGTCAACATCCACAAAAATAAGTTGCTGGGATTCCATTGAATCTATAGATCAAGTTTGGAAGAACTGACAGCTAGACAATAGTAAGCCTTCCTATTCATGAACATGGAATATCTACTTGTTTAGTTCTTTCACTTCTTTCATCAGAGTTTCGTAGTTTTCCTTATAGAGCTCTTATACATATTTTGTTATACCTAAGTATTCTATTTTGGGGATGATAATATAAATAGTATTGTGTTTTTAATTTAAAATCCCATGTGTTCATTGCTGACATATAAGAAAGTGATTGACTTTTGTAAATTAATCTTGTATCCTGTAAACTTGTTATAATTGCTTATTAGTTCTAGGAGATTTTTTTGTTGATTCTTTCAGATTTTCTACATAGAGAATCATGTCATCTACAAAGAAAGCCAGTTTTATTTCTTCCTTCACAATCTATATATCTTTTATATTTCCTTTTCTTGTCTTATTGAATTAACCAGGACTTCCAGTATGATGTTGAAATACATTAGTGAGAAAGCACATCCTTGCTTTGTCCCTGAGCTTTGTGGTAAAGCTTTGTGATTCTTACCATTTAGTATAATGTTAACTGTGGGGTTATTTTTTTGGTAAATATTCTCTATCAAGTTGAGGTTTTAAAATTAGAACGAACTTTGAATGCACTCAACAGACATTCACGCTTCAGTTCCCTCAACTGCCACCATACCTTATTTTCAGCATGTTTCATTCATGTTACCTGCTTGACTCCTGGAAGCTTCTGAATTTGTGATATCTGGGTAAACCATAATATGTACATAACTCTAGTTTTACACTTTTCACCCTGAATTAGAAGTGTCTTTGCAACTGTCCCTGAAATTCTTAAGAACGGGAACTTGATCTTTCAATGTATGCTCCAGGCTGACAGTGTCCTTTACATAATAGCTGCTTAATAATACTTCTTGAACAAAAGAACATTTCTGGTGGATGAAAAGCAGAGTCAAGGTTTCCAGATCCTTGTCTGGGCTCAGACTTTGCCATTGGCCACCTGGGTTTTATCAAGGGAGTCATTTCCCTGCTCTGTGCCTATGTTTCCCTTGCTGGTAAAATAAGAGTATTGGAACCAAACCAGTGTTTGCCATACATGGGTATGCTCTGGGAAATCCACAAACAATGAAAAGTGCCTGTCTGCCAAATGATGAAGATTTAAACTGCCAGAGGATCCCATTTATTGCTTTTACCTGTTTTATTTATTCTGGTTCTACCTTAAGATTTCATTTGACTAGATGATATCTAAGATCCCATCTAGCTCTGCCATTCAAAGACTCCAGGACCCCCAGTGTGGTGTTCTCTCAGGCACGCTCTAACACCTTCATTAAGCTGTTATGTTCTTTCTTCAAAGCCGGCTAAGCTATCAGCGAGTGAGGCGGTGGCTAATATGAATAGAACATTTGACAACACAAGCAAGCGGATTCATTTGTTATCTGGCTTTCAGAGTCCAGGCGAATGGTCCCATCTTCCTTTTGACTCCTGCAATTCCTGGTGACTAACTGCATTCATCTCCTCTGATATGTGGCTACTCCCATAGATCTCGCTGGGAACTTTCTGTTTCAGGGGTTCATCTATCAGCCAGTGTGGATTAGGAGGACATTTAATGGAGAATTCATTATGATGAGAAATCTGTGAGTTGCAGTCATAAAATTTGCTCTCGCTTTTATAGAAAGCTTCATCATTCACCCACTCTTCCTGAAAACAACTGCTACTAGGCTAACCCTCCCACCTCTGGTCTCCTGCTCTGTTTTGCAATGTTTGCAATGTTCACCCAAACATGTTATTTGATTCATTTCAGCCTAGGATTATTGAGTGCCTGTTATGTACCAGGTACTGTGCTAACCACGACCAGTAAACCAAGGTGTGTTTTACACATCTATGCCCTTGGCCACTGGCATGTCCTGTTCCCATTTTATTCCTTCTCTCTCAAGATTAAATCCACTCACAAATTCTATTACGCCTTTTCTGACACACCCCTCATAAAATAACTCATCATACTCTGTGCTTCCATACCTTGATTTCTCCCTTTTGATCACGTTTTACCTTGTGCCTCTGTTTTCTTAGCTTGTGGGGAAGATAAGATGAGTAAAGAGAGGTAAAGCACTTAAGTTGTGCCAGCTACATGATAGGTATTAAATAAATATTAGCCATTATCATTGTTATACTTGTAACTGGCATCTGAGCAGACAAAATAGAACAGAAAGCAAGGATGCAAGAGGGCTGGGCATTGGGATGTGTCATTCAAAGGGAGGAGGAACAGATCCAGAAGGTTGGGGACGTGCGGATTCCTGGTCCAGGTGTGGAAAGGGAAAGAGACGGTTTTGGAATGAAAACAGATAATGCTAGAAACATTCTTTTGATTGCTTTAGATGTCTGGTCCAAGCTATGACCAGCTGCCCATGAAGGGTCAGACATCACGAGTGTCCTCCCTCTCCAGCCCCCCACCCTGCAGCTCTGGAAGGAATTTTCTGTGCTGGCCTTTCAAGAGGAGTTGCCTCAGGCTTTCAGCTCTGGCCGCCACAGTCAAGGGAGAAGGTCACACTTCTTGGCAGTCAAGGGTGAAGGGCTCCTCAGGCAACACTTGATCTGCTGGCTGCTTTTCTGGCAGCCCACTCAAAATTATTGATTTGAGTGTATAGATTAGAAATGAGGGTTAGAGCTGCAAAGGGGCCTGCTACTCATCCCTGATAGAACTGGTATAATTTGAGAGATTCTTTGTTCACACCCTCTCAGAGGATCTAAGTCTAGGCGTTCCTCAAGACCAGGAAAATGTCAGTCTTCACCTAAGGACAGAGCCCTCAGTACAACAGGTCTCAATGCCCTATTCATCTGCCTACCTACGAACAGGCCAATTCAAAGCATGTATGCAGTAATACTTAGTTATTATCACATGGTCATATGGGGGCTTAAATGCTTCCTTAGGATGTATCTTTCACTGAAGTATAGTTGACTTACAGTATTTTATTAACTTCAGGTGTACAATAGTGATTCAATATTTTTATAGATTATATTCCATTTAAAGTTATAATAGGGCTTCCCTGGTGGCACAGTGGTTAAGAATCCGCCTGCCAATGCAGGGGACACGGGTTCGAGCCCTGGTCCAGAAAGATCTCACATGCCACGCAGCAACTAAGCCCGTGCACCACAACTACTGAGCCCGCATGCCACAAATACTGAAGCTTGCAGGACTAGAGCCCGTGCTCCGCAACAGGAGAAGCCATCTCAGTGAGAAGCTTGTGCACCGCAATGAAGAGTAGCCGCTGCTTGCTGCAACTAGAAAAAAGCCCACGTGCAGCAACAAAGACCCAATGCAGCCAAAAATAATTAATTAATTTAAAAAAATTTAAAGTTACTATAAAATATTGGATATATTCCCTGTGTTGTATAATATATCCTTGTAGCTTATTTATTTTACACATAGTAGTTTGTACCTCTTAATCCCCTACTCCTACGTGCCCCTCCCTGCTTCCCTCTCTCCACTGGTAACCAAGAGTTTTAATGAAAACTTTTACTCATTTGTTTGTTCATTTCTTGACCCATTTATCCATCAAATACCTCTTAAACCCCTGGAACGGTACTTGATATTTAGATAAATAAGTTAAAAAATAACAATACAGGGGCTTCCCTGGTGGCGCAGTGGTTGAGTCCACCTGCCAATGCAGGGGACACGGGTTCGAGCCCTGGTCCGGGAAGATCCCACATGCCGCAAAGCAACTAAGCCCGTGTGCCACAACTACTGAGCCTGTGCTCTAGAGCCCACGAGCCACAACTACTGAGCCTGTGAGCCACAACTACTAGAGTCCGTGTGCCTAGAGCCTGTGCTCTACAACAAGAGAAGCCACCACAGTGAGAAGCCCGCGCACTGCAACGAAGAGTAGCCCCCTCTCGCCGCAACTAGAGAAAGCCCGCGCGCAGCAACGAAGGTACAACACAGCCAAAAAATAAATAAATAAATAATAAATTCTTAAAAAAAATAACAATATACGATCTCTATTCTCTATCGATCACAGGCTAATCATCAGAGAAAGAGACTGAAACACTAGAGTGTGATGAGGGTTATAATAATGATCAGGACATATCAAGGCTTGGGCAAGGCCCTTGGGAATGGAAATAGCAAAAGGACTGAGTCAAATATAAAAGTGCTGTTTTAAAACACAAATGAATGTGTGCAATAGCACGTACAACCCTCCCTCCACTGCTGAGCCCCATCCCGACCCTGAGTCTCGGCACATTTCTGACACCCCCTATGTCCCTAAACATCACCCCACCTCAGAGGCCTCCGCAGGCCTGATGGGCTCAGCATCAGAGACCTGAGGATGTTTCTCATACTTGTCGCTTGCTAGTAAAACGTTTCTTTTTTCTATGGGCTAAATAAAAAGTTCAAAATATTCTGTAATATTCACAGAAATGAAAATAATCACAATTGCTAGCACTTATTGGGTTCTTATATATGCTACCTATTCGGCTAAGCACTTTACATCCATTTCCTATTTAGTCCTTATAAAACCCTGTGTGTCAGGATTTACTGCTCTTCATTTTACAAAAGATGTCATGGAAATTGCCCAGAGTCACCCAGCTAGTATGCGTTGGAGCTTCAACTTGAACCTGTACCTGGCTCATAAACCAACCCTCCTCATCACTGCCTTATATTGTTTTACAAAGGGGGCTTTGGGAGCATAACAGGGCAATTAGAAAAGCTTCACAGAAGAGCTGAGTGTTGCAGGACAAACAAGAATTCAAAAGTCTGTTTGTCTTAACTAATCAACTAGCCTCTCTGGTTCTACAAGCCTATGAAGTTCATTTTCTTTTAATTTAATGAACTGATAGACAGCAACTCAGTGCCTGAAATTTGGTAAATATAAAAAAAAAATCTACTTTCTTTCTCTTCACCCTCCCTGTCTTTTATCCCCATGAGCCTAGCATAGTGCTAGACACATATTTGACTGGTGACTGATGGATGGAGACAAAATCTGAGATTTGGACACCCTCCCAGGTCATCAGTCATGACGCAGGGCTTGAAGGTGACAGCGACATATCCCCAGCCGCAGTTCGTACAAAAACAACATTTTATTTCAAGGCACAGTTGAAAGCATCTCCTTTGCTTTGAGAGTGTTAATTATTTCTGAAGTGTAAGAAACTGTATCTAGACAGGGGGTAGAAATATCCAGACCTTTTGCTACTCATTTCAAAAAAACAGATTCTATTCCTTTACAGAAGATACCTTGGTTAATCGAATGTTACATACTCTTTTCATTTTCCTTGCTGGTTTCTGTCTCCATTCTCTTCTGTTGTTCCACAATCATTTTCAGACATTTGGGGAGTGGGTGAGAAAAGGGAAACCATTTTGAATAAGCCAAGAATAGTAAATAGGGCTAAATTTCCTTGATGCTTTTGGAAACAGGAAGCCCCAAGAACAAGTTAAGAGATATCTTTCTTTGCTGGCAAATTCATTTGCCATAACGAGAGGCGGTCATCTTTCCTGAGGAGTCTGAAATTCCCAGATAAAGATGAAAAGATGGTGTTTCATCATAATGACACAGATCTGCATCCCCATTTATTTTGCGCTCCAGCAGCAAAATATCCTGGGGACTGTCATTCTGCTTTGCAAAGTGGGAAAAGATTTAGCCGTTTAAATAATTCGAAAGTAAAAAGAGGCACCAAAGGGAAAGAGCACAGAATAACAGCTTTACAGTCTCCTTTGGAAAAAAAAAAATCCAAACCGATGACCCAGATAGTCAGAGTTTATAACCCGCCTCCTAAACTCTGTCTGTTACTGGTGCTCTTAAGGACAGAGTGTTTCTTTGGCTGTTCCCTAATAATAATAATCATTCTTTACACTCCTATAGTACTTTAGACTTCTTTCAGAGTATTTCCACACCCATTATCTCATTTGGTCCTCAGAGTAGCTCTACGAAGTACACAGAGCTGGGACCATCACCTCCATTAACAGATACTGGTGTCTGTTCACAAGTCCCACACTAGCCCTTTTTGTGGTTAAAAAAGCAGAAACCACAACCACATGTTCTGGTCCAAAG
The DNA here is from genome assembly GCF_028021215.1 of Eschrichtius robustus. NCBI lineage: Eukaryota > Metazoa > Chordata > Mammalia > Artiodactyla > Eschrichtiidae > Eschrichtius > Eschrichtius robustus. The sequence continues at coordinate 49,209,834 of NC_090826.1, forward strand.
GCCAGATTTCTTCTATCAGAAACCTAGTCTTTCCTTCTTCGAAGGTTCACAAATGTCAGCAGCTCTCAAAGTTCCAAATTTCACCATCTTCAGAACAATTAATTGCAAGGGTTTACTCCGAGCCAACACTGTGGAAAAGACAGGCCTGCTCTGGATAACAGAGACGGATCGGATCTTTACCCTTCTTTTTTATACTTGGGTGCAAGACTATTTGGAATAACTTCCAGTGAAAAGCTTAATCATTAAAAAATAAATTTTAAAAATGCAGAGGCTGTACTTGAGAACTCCTCGCTTTCTCTTACATCCTATGTGTTTCAGTTGTATCCTGTTGGTGCCTAATTCTACCTCTATTTTAAATCTACAGCTGGGTTATATTTTCACCTTCTGGTTTAAATACATTTCAAATGTGTCAGTATCATTGCTTCTACTCCAGATTAATAGGATCAGCCAAAAGGATGGCTGACATTTTTGTTGCTATAGAAACTGGTCCTAATGTTACACAGCTTGCCTTTCCCCTATTTTGCCATACATCTACCCAGCTATTGAACACGGACATCTTTTTGTTTCACAAGGAACTACATTAAAAAATTAATCCATAATTTCATCCTGGGTTAGTCCCCATTCTGTCGAAAACAGTATTAAATAAAATTAAGAAGCATCCAGAAGAAAGTGGGAGTTGGTGATAACATTACCTGATAACTTATGAGCCTCCCTGATAGAAAGAGAATACAAGTTGAGCACATTATCCCACATCCTAAATCCGTGTTCTTTCCTGCTTGAGTTAAGTACTTCAAGGCTTTTCCTTAGCGGACCTCTAAGCCGAGGCAAGACATTCCACCTTAGCCTGTGGGCAACCAAAGCAAGACGACTCCTCCTCTCCCTCCTGCTCACCCACCCATCCACCCACACATACACAAAATAGTTTCTGGACAGCTGTTTCCTTAAATATGTCATCAACATCATCCAACATATCACCTCCATTGTACACTGAAATTCTTTTTCCACAGATGCACCATGGCCCCCAGAGAAAACCTCTCACACGGAATTAAGATGTAAAGTCTTAGCACTTAATGATGCAGCCAGCACGTATGGTTGGTGCCAGAAGGTACACTCAAGAAGCAAGAGATAGAGGAAAATGAAAAAAAGAAGCACCCTGGGAAACAACTGGGAGACACAGCTTCTCCAACCCCTGTAATGACTGATGTTTATCAAAAGTAGAGGCAATGAGCAGCTCTCTAATTGGCAGGATCTAAACTGTCAGATGTCCATTTGTCACAGCTGTGATGGTAGTGACAGGTTATGCATTCGAGTGAATTTCTCCCTTTCTCATTACAGGTTTAAATAAAACTTTCACAACCATTTAGGAGGCGCAGATGACCAAAAGGGACACATTCCTTAGGCAGCTCTCCAGGTTACCAAGCTTACTGTCATAGAACCTTGAGGGATGCAACTGCTTTGGAAGTCAGTTGGGATTTACGAGTAGTATATGGACTGAGAGAATATATAAGCAGGACTTTCTCACTTGACGGAATATGGAATTCACCCCACAGGTTAGACACAGAGGACTCTAATGAGGTCTAGGTTATTTTGTACCAAGAGCCAAGGAAGAAGCAGAACTGCCAACAGCCTTTCTATCATAAGTTAAAAAACTAAGAGTTTGGTCAGGGGGGAGGGATAGATTGAGAGTTTGGGACTGACATGTACACACTGCTATATTTAAAATAGGTAACCAACAAGGACCTAATGTATGGCACAGGTAACGCTGCTCAATATTCTGTAATAACCTAAATGGGAAAAGAATTTGAAAAAGAATAGATACGTGTATAGGTATAACTGAATCACTTTGCTGTACACGTGAAACTAACACAACATTGTTAATCAACTATGCTCCAATATAAAATAAAAATTTTTAAAAAAGAGTCAATCACAAAGCACAGCGTTAGAAAATCAAATCAAAGTCAAATCAATAAAATGAGTGTTATTGTACCATCACAAAAAAACAAAAACAAACAAAAAAACCAAGATTTTATGTCACCCATTTCCTGTGTTTCAGAGAATGAGTTTGCATTGAGGAAAGGGCTGTAGAAAAAATGTTAACTGAGCCTCTGTGATATGGCGATATTCTGATGGGGACTTAATAACTACGATCTTATTAAATTTTCACAGTTTCTATGATGTAGAGGTTATCCTCAAATACGCTTGACAGATGAGGCAGCTGAGGTCCAGCAAGGGCTAAATCTTGTTCCTAACACCAGGCTTCTCTCGTGTGGCGGAACGGGAAAGTGGAATGGCCAAAAGTGGGGAGAGTGCATATCTGAACGTTTTTGTAGTTTGCATATATAATCTACACAAAATGCAATATGAGCTAATTAAAGGATGATGCCTGTGAACTCAAGATAGCTTCTCCCCATCTGCCACCCCTAGGGAAATATTTCACAGTGCTGGACAGGACGTATCATGCTGGCCATGGTAATTAGCAAGGGAGGACTGTTTTTAGTTGAGAATCCAAGTAGGAAGTGTCTTTTCTTGCCAAAGGGAATGCTGATACGGCAGGGAGATAGCAGTGAAGACCACAGAAAAGAGGGTCAGTCTGGACCTAGCCACATTGGGTAAGGGTTCTTCAGAGAGAAGGATCTGCAGAGTAACCTAAGAGCTCCGGGCGTATCTTTTTTAAGTAGGGTCACCATGTAATTTATCATTTGAACCAAGACTCTTTTGATAATGAAAGAGGACATGACTAATAATCTATAGCTGAACAATAAGCATAAACTGGGACTTTCTTGGACAAATCCAGAAGGATGGTCACAGGCTAAAAGCTGTCACTCTCAAAGGATTATTTAGTCATTCAAGTAAAGTTCTTATTTTAAAAGGTTGCTGATATTATTCCAGACCAGCACTGTCCAATTGAAACAATGCAAGCCACAGATGTTAAGTTTATCTTTTCTTGTAGCCACATTTAAAAAGTAAGAAGAAACTGGTGAAATTAATTTTAATAATATATTTGACATAGCCCAGGATACCTACATCATTATCATTTCAGCATATGATCAATACATAGAAACCATTAACACAATATTTGCATTCTTTTTTCGAACTAGATCTTGGAAAATAGGTAGGTTTTGAAGGTGCTGAGACAGAGGGCTCCCAGGAGAAGAGGAGAGAAAGAACTCTCTATACTTTCCACACAGAATGAAGAAAATTATGCCAGAAAATTTTTTAAAAAAAGAAAAAAGAGAACCACATTTTTCCAGCTTTATTGAGATATACTGACATATAAGAACCACAGTGTTTTTTAATCAAGTGGGGATTCTAAACCTGAGTTGGAAGAAAAGGTGGTGAGTGAGAGGTGGGACTCAGAGGAAGAGAGGAGGTGGAGATGACACACGGACCCTGGAAAGTAAGCGTGAGGGTCTTCATACAGAAAGCAAGCTGGGCCTTCTGGAGGAGAAGCAGGTGATGTACCTATGGAAGACAGGAGAACACATCCTGCATTTCTAGGCAAGAAATAGAGAATCAAACAGGATCTGGATGAGACTGGGGGCCCCCTGAGGTCCAAGCACACGATTAATCTTCATATCCCCAGCATGCAACATGGTGCCCAGTGCAGAATAGTAACTCCATAACTCTTGGGTGGATCAATCTCCAGGCTCTGATGTGTACAAGGAAACTGGGCCTGGGATGAAGGGAGGGTAACTACCATTTGTGGGTGGCCTGCACGTTCTAGCACCACATGAACTATGTCATCTCATACAGTGACACCGAGGTCAAAAATGCTGGTCCCACTTTAAGGATGAGGAAGCAGAGGCCCAAAGTGGTCGATTAGCTTGTCAAAGGCCTTCCCCACTAGTAACCACCAATGCTGGGATTTGAACTTAAGACTGTTTGGTTATGAAGCCTGTGCTCTATGAGACCACTGCTGTCTAGCCAGTTGGTGGCTGTCTTTTGAGAGGAATAATAACAGTGATGATAATAACATAATAACAGTGAAGACGATGATATCCTTAGCTAATGCAGATATACTACTTGCTAAGCTGTCAGCGCAGTTCCACGCACTTATTCTATTTTAATTCATTTAGTCCATACAGTCACCCCAGGAAGTAGTTGTTATTATGATCCCCACGTTACAGAGGAAGCGGGGACACGGAGACTTTAAGCCACTTGTCAAAGGTCACACAGCGGGTGAGTGGCTGAGCTGGGATTCAAGGCTTGGTTGCTTGGTTCCAGAGTCCACAGATTTACCTCCCCTCCCCCCCATCCCCAGTGCCTATCAGGGAAGGTTTTGCATTATATGCTATGAATGTGGTCAAGTTGTAGGACAGAAGATAGGAATTTGCCTCAGACACTGAAGCACAAGGTTTTGTTCCTGGGAATAGGGCTGATCACTTTTCAAATCTGACTGATTGTTCTTCTGGGGGTGTGACTTAGAGAAATAGGACACCCAAGACGTGTTACCTCAAAACGGGTTGAGAGCTTCATTACTGAGCGGGGTACAACACATGCAACGTTCTCAGCACAGGATTTATATTGATATTTGACCTTAACAATAGCACGTACAGAGACCGATAGACATCAGATATTCAGTAGCAATTTTATCCAAAGCCAACAGTAGGCTATGCCTCTTAACCAATACCACGGCGTAACCTCTGAGAAAAAAACAAATATTTATTCCCCGAATCAGTCATTCGTTGCCTGAGCTAATATTTATGGCTTTCATCCCCAGCTCTAGCCAGCAGAGAGAGCTTTGTCAAGCTTCAGGGATTCCAGCAGCAGCTAGGCAGAAGAGCACTTAAGTTTTCAGGAAAAATCCACCACCTCAGAGCTGGGAGGAGGAGTTGACAGGTGACCTGCCTGGAGAAGAACAGGGCTGACCTCAGGCTGACGAGTGGCCTCAAGGGGTACCTTCCATGAGGGAGTCAGATATCAGCCCGATGGACTGGGGAAAGGCCTACCCTGGGATTAGTGTTCTTGTGGCCATTAAACCCCATGACCTCAGACCAGGCACTAACTGTTCCAGGTCTCAGCCTTCTCAGAAGTAACATGCAGGGACTGGCTCAGTTTCATGCAAGATCCTTCCAATTCTATGCTGAGCTATTCGAGCTCATTCCCACTCCCAAACAAAAGCCCAGATCCTGGGAATCTCAGGCTGAGTCAGAGCTTAGGGCCCCCGGCTCGCCCAGAAGGGAAGCTCTCACATCTTCACCATCTCTGGAGATGTTCATCCAGCCCGAGACAGTAGATTTTGGATGTTCAAGGAGAACTTATTTTGTCAACTCTCAAATTCAAGAACATTACCCTTCAAGAGAGTATTGCCTATCTATTGGAGAGCAATAAATGAGAACATCAGAGGAGGCAGGGCTGTGCCCAGGAAGGAGCATGGGCAATAGCAGAAACTGAAGGTAGATGGTAAAAGCGTTTGAATGTTTCATTGAATTGAGACCTTCGGATTTTATTCTGTAGAAGATGGAGTGTCATCACAAGTGCTTATGCCATGGAGGGGGTGACTTCAGTGGGTTTTAGAACAGCGTATCTGGTAGCAGGGCAGAAGTTGGACTGGAGAATGCAGACAGACTTTACTCTTTCATTCATTCACTCATTTATTACAGTACAAACAATTACTGAGGTCCTCAATGAATATCTGTTGACCGAATAAGTGACCATTTGGTCCCCAATAAGAAACATTTTCCTCCTTAGGCATTTTGCTCCTTAGTACCTGGTGTCTAGTAAAAGCATAATTGCCCTTCAATGAGCTAATGTGGGAATGTCGTTCAGGTTGGGTCCCACAGTGGATGAGGTCCCAGGGAAAGGGTAAAGAAACACCATCTTGGGAAAACTGATACCATTTCTGATTTCCTGATTCTGACTCCCTCTTGGAATAATTTCACATGCCCAGCTGCATCACCATGTTGAGTTATACAAGGTAGCAAGCTGTCGCACTGTAACAGGCATGACATATCATTCCATCGATGCATGAAATTAAAAAGATGTGGTTTGCTAGAGATGCAGCAGATAAACCAAACTTGCTTCTCAGTCCATCTACTTTTATTCACACGTGAAAATCTCAGAAGAAAACGAAGAACCAGTCAGTCTGATTAACTGCCCATAGATTGGTGCCAATAAACAGTTTCATACCATCCACAGTTAATGAAGTGGGGCGTTTGATGTTTATTGAGTTCCTACTATGTGCTTGGCATGCTAGCAGGTGCAATATACAGAGGAATAAACAGAACCTGCAGAATATCAGAGGAGGGGCACCTTACCCAAGCTGAGAATGTTAGGGAAAGCTTCTTGGTAGAAGTAATGCCTAATCTGAATGTTGAAGGGAAACTGAATTCACCAAGAAGGAAAAAGGGAAAAAGCAGGGCCAGGTATACATAGGTGGCCGAGGGGAGGGGGGAGAAAGTTTCCCCACTTTGTGTACCAGGAGAGAACATCTGCTGCAGACACAGCTGCCCAGAGCTCCAACATGGACAGCGAATTTCTGCCAGAAGGTGAAGAGATGCAGTGAGCAGGCGTCGGAGCAGATGTGGCAAGTGCATGGGGTTAATCAAGCATTCTGCAGCCAGCAAGAGAAACAAATGCCCCCAGGGCAATATTGGCAGCAGCTGGCAGGAGATGGCACCGACTCAAGCTTTGTCCTCCTGGAATAAGAGGCTCTCTGCCACTCAGAGGACTGAAGGCACTCATCCAGTGCTCCTTTCCAGACCCTCCTTGTTCACAGAGAGGGCAACAGAAAGGGGGAAGGGAAAAACATTAGTAATAGTGTCACTGACCTACAATAAAGAAAGGAATCAATAATCATTCTACGAAGGAAAAAGGGAGACGAAGAAGATGGCTATTTGGTAATTTAATGGTTTCTATTTGCTTCTCTGGCTTTGATTTTACAGTTGGGAAGGATGTGAGTGTTATTACATGGCAATGAGGTTGCTATGGTAACTCCTTATTGTTTAATATAAGACTAGCTAAATCTTAGATAAGTTACTGGGAGAAAAATTAATGCTGCCAAAGGCCAGATTCAGTTTTTGATTCTTTTTGTGTGTGTTAACATTTCTGCCTGTTTTCCCCTTCATAACCTGCCCTTCTCCTATAGGACATCAAACACTCATCAGGATGAAGGATGGCTTCAGTCACTGTTGAAGGGATCCTCTACCACAGAAAACTAACCAGGGCCCAGTGGTCAAGGGGAAAAAAGTCAACAAAAGAGGTGGATGTCTGTGCCCAGCAGAATTCAAGAGGTAGCTCAACCCTAGCTTTGCAGTCCAACATACCTGTGCTTGAATTCCAGCTGGGCTGCACAGCCATTCTGTGACCTTGGGCAATGAAACTTTCTGGACCTATTTCTTAATCTTCAAAAATGGGGGAAATAGTGACATCTATCTCGCTGAGTTTTGTTGGGAAAAATAAATCATAGAAGGTTGCAAAGTATTTAGGGAGGCAATACTTAGTGCTTAATAATTAGTAGCTATTCTTTTTTTTTTTCTTTTCTTCCTCCTCCAATTTTGATAATGATAATAATGATGATGAGGACGGCAATGACTATTGTCTTTTTAACGTGCTAAGGTCCAGTTCCAAAGCCATGACTTCCAGCTTATCCTGACTTCCCTGGAACACACAAAGCTTGCTTCTCTCTGCACTCCCTTTGGTCTGCCTGTAGGTGTCACAAGGTGGCACTAGGTTGGGGATGAGGAAGGAGTAGAGAAGAGGGAGTCACTGACAAGCCCAAGAGCTTGCTTTGTCCCAGGTCCTATGCCAGGCCCTCACTTGCATTATCTTTCTATGTTACAACACTCCAATGATGTGGATGTGCTTATCCCCATTATACAGAGGAAGAAACTGAGGCTCAGAGAGGTTTACTACTTGGCTGATGTTCCCACAGCTCATACATGGTAGGTTTATAGATTTGATTTCAAAACCCATGCTTTTTCACAGCGCCACACAGCCATCCTGAGTATTCATTTTATGGGTTTTCTTCTGATACATTTGTGTCTTATCTCCCCCTTGCCCAGCAATCTTGGGAACTGGAGGTGGGCCTTTGTTCCTCTTCCTTGTGTTCTGCCCCCTCCCCTGTTCCAGCCATAGCACACAGGATATGCTCAACAAAAGCCTGTTGATTGAGGTATTGGAATAAAGTCAAAGAAAAAAAGTGAGACAAGAAAAATGGATGCAACCATGTCTGCAGGCAGAGACTGACTTGGCTTATGTATTGAGTCTTAGATTTCAAATGACAGCAAGGATATACAAAGACAAAAACTTATCAAACCTCTGACATAAGTGACAATCAGGGGGAAAACAAAGGCTATGAAAATAGTGGTTAAAATAAAGCAGGTGAACAGGGAGATCAGCTCGGTGCTTTGTGACCACCTAGAGGGGTGGGATAGGGAGGGTGGGAGGGAGACGCAAGAGGGAGGAGACATGGGGATATATGTATACATATAGCTGATTCACTTTGTTATAAAGCAGAAACTAACACACCAAAAAAAATAAATAAATAAAAAATAAAGCAGGCGAAATCTGAAGAAAACTAATTAACTTTCCAATTATGTCAGAAACTTTCCAATTTCCAATTATGTTGTAAATTATAAGTTTTTGCACCATTAGAAAGGAGGCTGAGGGGAAAGGATGACAAACCAGAGGTTTCAATAACGCCAGAGAACACGTAACTTTCATTAATAGGCAGCTCTGGCGGTAATATTATAAAAGGCATTCTGGTTTCCTGAAATTCCCTTGTAATGAATGGCTTCTCAATTCAATAATTTTATTTCAGTTAATCTATCACCTTGAAAGCACATGCTAAGGAAACCTAGTAGAGCGCTCTTTTGGATAATTTAATAAATGTTTTATTTTTTTTCCCAACTAACCCCCTCCCCTCAAGTAATATAACCTTGTTAGGGTGATAGCCTTAAACGACAGACAAGAGGTCCATTTACAGTGTCTGCAATGAGGCTTGTTCCTCTCTTGGCAAGGTGCATGAAAACTTTAAAAAGAGAGTTGTGAAACTGTGTTTCGAGATTGACTGACAATTTTATTAAATCCTGAAGAATTCCACTTAAGAAAAACGAAGTATGAAAACCATGACAATTTTAGCATTAGATGGTTGAAAGTGTCTTGTGGCTTTAAAAGCCTCACAGAACTGAGCTTGGATTCAGGCTCTATCTCCCACTTGCCTTCTGACTTTCAGTTCACGGGACCCCCATTTTCTCATCTGCATAAGATGAGTGGAATAATGCCTACTGCGTATGACTGCTCTCATGCTGCAAAAAATTAATGCACGAAGTGCTTGGTAGATTGTAGGCACTCACTCAATGGTTTTTTCATGAGTAATAATACCTTCAGCTGATAGGATTCATTTTTTCACCAACAAACATTGACTGAGAGCTTCCTGCCAGATAAGACCCTGTGCTAGATGCCAGAGACCTAGTATGAAAAACAGTCTCGAGGTCTGCGGAACTCAGAGTCTGGTGGGAGAACAGCCAGTTCTCTCTCTCTCTCCCTCTTTCTCTCACACCTCTTTGCTCAGCCTGCCCTCTTCCACATAGAGATTCCCACCCCAGCTGAAGGTCCGTAAGTCCTCGGTAAGACTTATTTCCAGTACAGCTACTACAGCCCCCAATTGCTTTGTCTGGTATTACCAGACAAAAAATTGGGTAAATACAGAAGATGCTTACACCCATTATCTCAAGTGAACAACAGCCTACACTTCAGAAGTACGATACTCTGTTGATATCCTCACTTTACAGGTTGGGAGGCTGAGGTGCAAAGAGAGATGCCCAAATCTATCTAACTCCACAAGTCAAATGCTTCCCCGTGATACTCTACACTCACTCCTGCTCCGCTATGGGAACTGGCCAGACAAGGACTGACATCTTAACCGTGAAGATGAGGAAACTGAGATGAGGGAGAGGAACTAACACACCCACTGTTATGCTGTAAGTGACAGGTGGAGACAATATTAGAACTCAGGTGCGTTGTCATTTGCAGAGTCATTCAGTCACTCAGCTCACATGCACTGAACTTAGAGGGACCATTAAATACTGGGTAACCTCTGAATAATAATGATAGCAATAATGATGACACCATCCATCAGTTAAGTTGTACTTACTCTTTCTCAAGCACTGTGGAGAGAATGCTGGATCTCATTCGTCTTGGCCACAATACTATAAGATAGGTCTATTACTTTTCCCATTTTTACACATGGGTAAAGGGCACAGATAGGTAAAGCAATGTGCCCAAGGCAACACAGCAAGTATAGCTAGGATTTAAACCCAGGCAGCTGGATGCCAAAGTTGGCCCTCTTCACTGCTTCACTAAATAGTCTCTCTTACCCAGGTGTTGGCTCATGTGTGTACGTGGATGTGAGTATGTGTGTCTCATGAAAAATGTCTCATGAAAAAAATAAGATCTAGTCCTCTGTGCAGGACGGAATTAACATACAGGCCTGCGGCCGCTGTCTTTAGAAGGACCTGTTTGCAAGATTAGTCCCTGGCTGATGACTGGCAACTTGGCTCTGAAAATGGTCCCTACCTGTTAAGACTGGTCCACTGTACCTAGACTGTTTATGCAAATAATTTGGTTTAGGCTAAATATCTGCTTTCCTTCTTGGAGACTGGAATTTTGTAATTGTTAGGCGGAGAGTACATATGTGACCAGACGCCCAGTAAAGACCTTGGGCACTAAATCTCAAATGAGTTTCCTTGGACCAGAAACATCTTAACAAACATTGCTGAATGTTCACTGCTGGGGGTAGAACACATTCTGTATGACACCTCATGGGAGGGAGAGAAGTTAGAAAGCCTGCACATGGATCCCTCCAGACTCCACTTAAGTTTTTCCCTTACTGATCTAGGTGTGCATCCTTGCTGAACCTCTGCAAGAAGTCTTAGCTGTGAGTATGATTATGTGTTGAGTCCTCTGAGTCCTCCTAGTGAATTAATGAATGTGTGCATGATCTTGGGTACCCGTAAAACACTGTCTCACTTATAGGCTATGAAAAAAATTTCCTCAAATTAACCATTTAGTAAATATTTATTTATTAGACTCCTAAAATTTGTTTCCTTCCAGTTTTATTAAGATATAATTGACATACAACATTGTATTCGTTTTAGGTGTACAACATGATGATTTGATATATGTATATATTGCAAAACTATTACCACGATAAGTTTAGTTAACATCCATCATTTCACATAGTTACAAATTTGTTTTTCTTGTGATAAAAACTTTTTTAGATTTACTCTCTTACCAACTTTCAAATATATGATGCAGTATTCTTACTTATCATCATCATGCTGTACACTATAGCCCAGAACTTATTTATCTTATACCTGGAAGTTTGCATATTTAAGTGATAAAAACTTTTTTAGATTTACTCTCTTACCAACTTTCAAATATATGATGCAGTATTCTTACTTATCATCATCATGCTGTACACTATAGCCCAGAACTTATTTATCTTATACCTGGAAGTTTGCATATTTAACCACCTTCTTTTATTCTTTTTATTTTGACCATATTTCTTGTCTTTGTCCAACCATTCATTCAATAAATACTCATCAAGAACTTACTCTGTGCCAGGGATTGTGCTAGGGAATAAAATTTATATTCTAGTGGAGAAGATACACATGAATCACACAATAGGACAAACATAATAATATTAATAAAATCATACACACCCCCATACACACACACACACATATAATAAATTATGATCCAAGATACAAAGGGAAAGCACAAAGAGCTATATCAAACTATGGCAGGCCTGTCTGACTTAGACGGAAGTATCATAGAAGACTCCCCTGAGGAAATGACATTTCAGCTGAAGTCTGAACAAGTCAAGTTAACTATGTGAAGGGAGGATGGGGAACAGAATAGCAGGATTTGGGGGGATACCTCTCATCTCTCTTCCAAGTTTTAAAACCTGGGGCTATTTAAATAAAAGGAAAAAAAAAATCACTCCACCAACTAGCCATTCTTGTCATGAGGATAGCTGTAAGAGCCATCAGTGGGACCTTATTGATGTGTCAGGAAAGAAGAATCTTCCAGAATGTTCTATAGGCCCTTTGTGGGGCAATCTTGTCCCAGCATTTTGAATGACTTATGAGAATGGCAAACAACAGTGCTCTCCACTGTTGTGTGATTTTAAGTCAGATGTTTCTCTCTAGCATTGCTGACAGAGGATGGTCATGCCTGGGTCATCTCAGCCAGCCCTGGGTCTTCCACAGTGGAAATCAGGGCATGTTGTCATTGAATAATTGCAGCTTGCCTCCTGAAATGCAGATGTGCAGTTGATGGAGAGGATTCAATTTGTGGAGGGGCAAAGAGGGAAAAAAACATAGGGGGAGTCAAAGTAGCTGCAGACTTTCTATTTGTTGTCTCCTGAGTCTTTGGTTACTCAGAGGACTAGAGTAGATTTGTCTATATTTCAAAGGGAACTGAACTCAGATGCCTGGGCATTTGGGAAGGGGAAGGACTGGGATAGGACAGGGGCTAGAGATGGACTGGATTCCATCTAAAACTGGCCTTAGGGGGTCACTGTGGGCTTGGGAGAGAGGGATGAAGAGCTGTGAAGATTCCCTTCTTTTCCTTCTCCACTGTGAATCCTGACATAACATACCTGATCCTATAGTCACGTGAGGTCAGGCTGGGAGGAGGGAAGCTCTGTAGAGCAAAGGGGAAATAAAGCGAGCCTGGGAAAGACTTCCTACGCAGTAGTGCCTGGGACAAAAGAAGAGATGGGCTCCTTCCCCTTCCAGGATATGCAAAAGTCAGGATTTTATAAATCTGCCCCTAATGGGTTTAACTGGTCTTTGCTATTCCATATTATGGGTGGTAAATCCTACTATCTTTCTTTAGAAAAGAGATCAAATTAAGTACCTATTATATAGTAGGCACTCTTCTAGGTGTTAATGGCGTATTATTTAATTCTGAAAACAAACCTAGGTGTTTAGTTCCTATGTTATACATTTAGAAGTGGGTTCATTTATGCATTTTCCCTATGAACATTGAGTGCTGCATGTCTTACATTGCATCAAGTACTTTACAGCTTTATTTCATTTCATCCTTAAAATAAAGAAATCTTCACTATATAAAAGAGAAAACTCACATCCATTCCTCCTGTTCTCAGGTATGCAGCCCCTTCTAAGAGCCAGGCACTGTCCTACACTCTAGTCCGGCAGGTTTGCCCAGGACCACACAGCTTCCATCTCAGAGAAGAGGGTGGGGAAACAGAAAGATTAATGCCAGGAGCACAGAGCAAGATGTAGAGTTGAATAAATAAATGAATGAGTGAGTGAGTTTGGTGAATTAATAAATAAATAGAATGGCTGGTGAATTGAGGAGCCGGATAAAAGTGGAAACAGCAATATATTCTCACAAAGAGAGCTGAATATTTTCAAACTCATTTCTAGCCTAGCCTAACCACACGAAACCCCAAACGTCATTCAGCATGGGCAACCAAAAGGCATCAAACTCGGAAAGGCCAATAAAATGAGGAAAGAAACTCACTTTGCTCAGACTTGTTTGAGCTATGGTTTAACACAGTTTAGGACCACGGTCACAAAACCCTCAGGAAAAATCTTATGTGTTTGAAAGTATCATATTAAATTACATTTCATTACATTTTGCCAGAAGAGCACAGTAATATCTGTGTACGATATTTGTAACAAAATGCAAAAATGTGCCTTGTATTTGCATCCTATTAACCTATTTAAAATCCCAAGCAGAAGAGGATGAATTGGACTCTTCTGCAGTCTAATGCATTAGAATATAAAATGTGGAAATATAAAGTACATTAAACAACTGCAAACAATAATAAGCACTGTAATTCTGAAGCAGTGATTTCAGATTGCAGTAAATTCACATAGTTTTGACTACAATATCACACTGAGGTAAGGAATGCCTGTGTGAGGTACCAAATGGAGCCTTAAGGAAATACAAATTGTGCTGCCTGTACTCCCACCATCCCATTAAGAATCAATTAACCTCATTTTGAAAATAAAATATACATAGCTAAATAATATGAAGAGAAACTTCCTGTTGCTTGCCCCCTTGACACAACAGATGCTCGATGAAAAAGCACTACGGAATTAGATACGTAAGTCATTCATTCTCCAAATATTCATTAAACCCATTATACCTACTATGTACCAGGCACTAGGTTATTCATAAAAAGGAACAAAGGGAATACATACAGGGGAGCAGAAGAAACAGAAAGGTGGCCAAGTGCGTCTTCCAGGGCTGAGGCCCACCCGCATCCTCCCACGTGGTTGACAGACGTGTATTCAGGCAACAGGATAATCCATGCCCTCCTTCTCAAGTCTACCATCTCCACTTTTTGTTAAACTTGAGGGGTCTGGGTTCATTTTCACTAAATGAGCCATCAGATCTCCTTAAAGAGGGTTCAAAGTTTCATGAAGGAGAATCATTTGTGCTCAACCTTGAAGAACAAGTGAAGGAGGGGCGTTCTTTGGCAAATGGATCAATATGTGCAGAAGCGCCAATGAGAAATTAATGTGCTAGAGTGTCGGGTGGGAATAATACATGCATCGCGCTTGATCATAATGATTGCTAACATGATTTTAGATTCTATGCTCAGACTAAACAATTTAGTAGCCCTGTAATTCAGCACAGATATTAAGCAATATTATGACTTAGGGATAGAAGGGCAACTGACATTTGTTGAGTGCTCATTACATGCCAGGAATCATGTCTAGGACTTTAAAATCAGCATCCCAGTCAATCTTTAGAACCCTTCTTTATGGTAGCGATCAGCATCCCTGCTTTCAGATGAGGAAACGAAGTCATAGAGAAATTGAGCAATTTTTCCAATGTTATATAATAAAGAAGCCTACTATGATGAATCCCACCTACACTGCCCAAGCAGCAATTGTCATTATAAATCAAAGACAGCGTCTGGGCATTTAAGATCAGGAAACGAGGCCTACAGAGTCCAAGTGACTTGGCCAATGTCATCCAGTGGTTGGCAAGATCTGGACGTGAACCCAAGTCTCCTGATTCCCATTCTAGTGCTCCACCAACACATCAGGACCTCCAGACTCTCATTTCCCCAGTTATAGCCCGTGCAAACAAGGGAGACAGTGCAGTGATAGATTGTGCCTAAGAGCTGTTTTAATAGCCCTGCTGTTTTGCTGGAGAAACACAGATGCTGCGATTTGCTCCCCCTGAAGCCTGCAGCCTAGTTACCGTTCAGCCAGCCACCAGATGCTGCTGTCCCCGAAAGACACCTGAAAGCAGCCAAGCTTCCGAGGACACACGGGGAGGATCACCTGGGCCAGCAAAGCCCCACGACATTCATCAGTAGCCACCCTGAACCTTTGCTGATACAGACACTCCACCCACTTGGCCAAGGCCCCAAGGAAGATGGATAATTAGTGTTCCTGGATATGAGGACTCCCCACTTTCAATGAGCCTCCCTCCGAACCCAGTTCAAGGCCAGTCCTGCCTCATGGCCCAGTCTGACTCTTTCAAGTATGGAAAGAAAAGAGTGGGGGAAAAAAGGAAGGAATTAACATTTACTACATGACCACTACTGCATCTGGCGTCTAACAATTGGTGTCTCATGACTGTTCATCTTTACCTCGACTCTGTGAAAACGTTATTATGATCCCTGTTTTACAAATGAGCAAGCCAAGGCTAGAGAAAAGTGAAAAAAAGCATCAAAATATAATACAGTTCATCTTGGGTCAAGAAGGGCTTGACCACTGGTCTGAAGGGTTCCATCACTGTTCTCTTTCAAGGAAAATGGCAGCAAAGATGACTTTCGATACTTCGCATGTCATTCGCCTTCAGATAAAATAACTGACTCTACAATCCCTGGGGAGTCACTCCCCAGCCTCTCTCTCTCTCCTACGGCAAAACCGTCTTTTCAAAATGGCTCTCTGCCTCCCAACTCTGTGCTCCCTCTTTGGGGAATGAGGGAAGGAGAGATGGAGGGAGGCAGAGGCTGAGACTTATCCAGAATCCCTGTTCATAAATGAAAACCTGTTCACAGTGAAACAAATTTCCCATCTATGGTATCTCCGCATCTCATTCGACATCTCCCGTCTCTTGATTATCACCGTGGGTTGTAATGTACACTCTATTAAATGGGCAATAAACACAGCAAGGGTTATTGCTGCACGTAATAGCTAACAGAGATCTTGTCTTTTACCCCATTTCAGAGCCTTCCACGCCTTCCTCCTACACCCTTCCCATCTCTGCACGAAAAGAGAAGAGCCAGAAATATGCCTTGATCTACGGCATAACGTCTCATTATTCATTCAACAAACTGAACACGTCATCACAGCCCCCAAAACATGATCTCCCTCCAGTCTCCTCATCTCAGAAACTGCATCTCCATCCATCCAGCTCCTCAAGCCAGAAACCTAGGAAGAATCCCTGGCTCCTCAAGCCTCACTGATCCCATTAAGTCCATCTCAAAATCAAAATCTACCTCCTGAATATTTTTCAAATCCATCTTCACTGTCACCATCCAAACTATCAGCGTTTCTCCCTTGGACAGAGACCTACAACAGGTCTCTCTCTCTCCCACCCCACCATTCTTTTCCTCCCCCTACCACCATCCCCCATCCATTGTCCATTTATCTTTGAAAAAACACAAATCTGATTGTACTGCTTTCCGTCCTTACCATTCAGTGTGGGCCACTGTGGACACTGGGCCAGGTGTTTTTCATTGATTATTCATTAAAGTGTCCCCAGATCTCCTCTTTTTTGCAGGGGGAACATCTCCTGTACCCTCATGTCTTTACCCTTATGCCATGCCCTCCAGTACTCATATCATCCTGTTTGACCTGTCCAAGGTAACTTCCAGGCTGTGTTCCTTTGGCCTGAAACATGGTTAGTCTTTGCTCCGAATCAGATCTGCCCTCTAATGTATGAAAGTGGGTAGATGCCCAGATGATGGGATTTCAGGGATTCCTGTCCTAAGGTATCTCCCTCATTCCAAATTAGATCATGTCCACACCTACACCACCAGTGAATACTTACTGAGTGTTTGTTCTGTGTCAGGTACTCTGCTAAGCCTTTACATATTTTGTCACATTAAGCATCACAAGGTCAAATGGCTGATGATCACAGAGCTGGATTTGAACCAAGAGCCTAGAATATTAACTATTATTCCCTTCCTTTATTACTTGTACCTCCTTAAATGTCCGAGGGTGCTTTCTCCTTGCCCCCCAGCCCCATCCCACCAGCTGCTTTCTAAATTCTATGTTTGGCATCTGCTGTTCTTTTTGCCTGTTGTGCACTTCCACTTTGTTTTCCTTGCAAATCCCATTTATCCTTTAACATTCTTTGCGAATCTCTCCTTGAACCCTTCAGAGTCCTCTGTGTTCTTCTGATTTGTTTATATTCTTCTATCATAACACTGACCACACCTATCATACTTAACTCTTTATCTGATTGTTTCATTCATACCTATAACCACTGGGTATGAAGTAGAGTGTGGGCCCCATCATAAAACTGCTATCTGACCCTAGGCCACTCAATGAACACTCAGAGTTTTATTGTCTGACTCATGGGATTAGCGAGAGATTAAAAGTACGAATACATGTAAAGTGCTTAGAATAGTTCATGGTATATTCATGGTATATGGTAAGTCCTCAATAAATGTGTGTGTGTGTGTGTGTGTGTGTGCACGCGTGCATATATATATATTTTGTTTGTTTTTTCTTTTTTTTTTTCCCCACTAAATAAGGAATGTCTCAGGAATGAGTCTTGGTAACTGTGTTTCATTCAATATATGACAGTAAGGAAGATAAGTAAAACATATTAGTAACTAAGTTATCCTTTAAAAAAAACAGGTTTCAGAATTTACGAGTGCCTGCCATATACTGGAAATTGGTACTGCCCCTTTAGAAAGCAATTCGGTAATATATATCAAGAGTCTGGCAATATTTACATAACTTGATCTAATAACTTTCACTTTTGGAAATTTGTTCAAAAGAAATGATAGAAATGTGCAAAGATTGATTTGCTCATTCATAAAATACACAGAAATGTCTATTAGATGCCATGCACTGTGCTAGGCCCAATAATTATTGAATTTTTAATTATAAGGAAATATTTGGAAACAGCCTAAATACTGATCTACAGGGACTATATACCATGAACTATTATGTAATTATTAAAAAATATTTTTCAGGGAACATTAATGCCATCAAATAATGCTGTTTTTAGAAAATCAGGATACCAAAGAGTCATAAAATACAATCCCAATATTGTGTTACATTTACATGAAACCGAATCCTTGGAGAAAATGCAAGCAGAAAGTTGACAGTGATTTATTTGGATGGCAGAATTATGGGTGATTTTTTTAAAATAAATAAATAAATTTATTTATTTATTTATTTAATTTATATTTGGCTGCGTTGGGTCTTTGTTGCTGCGTGCGGGCTTTCTCTAGCTGCTGTGAGTGAGGGCTTCTCATTGCGGTGGCTTCTCTTGTTGTGGAGCACGGGCTTTAGGTACGCGGGCTTCAGTAGTTGTGGCACGCGGACTCAGTAATTGTGGCTCGCGGGCTCTAGAGTGCAGTCTCAGTAGTTACAGCGCACGGGCTTAGTTGCTCGGCGGCATGTGGGATCTTCCCAGACCAGGGCTCAAACCCATGTCCCCTGCACTGGCAGGCGATTCTTAACCACTGTGCCACCAGGGAAGTCCCGGTGATTTTAATTTTCATCTTGAGTTTTTAAAAATATCTAAAATTTAGATCATGATTATATATTACCCACGTGCAAAGAAAAAAATAACTGGTATGACTGAGAGATATAGAACTTAGAGAAATATATTCTTTCAAAGGGTATGAATCTCCCTTCTATGCCCCACAAGAGGCTCAGGAACAAAAAAGAGTTGTAATAAGATTTGGGGAAAAGAGCATGGGCTTTGGAGTTGCACAGCTGGCTCTATGGCTTTGCCACTTACCAACTATGACGCCTCAGGCAAAATACTTCATCTCTCTGTGTCTCAGGTTTCTCACTAAAAAAAAAAAAAAAATAGATAACCTGGCTCATTGCAGAAGCGTAACAAAAACATGAGCTCCTTTTCTTAAGAACCAGTCTGTTTCCAAGATGCTCTGGGGGATGTCTCTGCAATTCTCCCAAATGCAAACCAAGTGTTGGAAACCTTAGGACTAGAAAATGAGTTAAGTTAAAACAAACCCCACCAACTTAAGTGGGTGGCTTAGGCCCCAGACTCTGGCTCCATCCCCACAAGATGGAAATGAAACCCAGCATTTCACTAAGTGACCTTGACAGTTCTCAACCATGACACCAGGGGAAGAGATCAGTGACCACACCACAGTCCCCAGTGACCTGAAGTACCCTGGGTCCCCTATCCTTCTCTGATCTTCCATCCCCACTGAAGGATACATAGAACAACTGCATTTATAATTAGCATTTTTGTCATTTAAGGTTCACAAGATTTGTAGTCAATTATTGGCTAAAAAACATTTATTATTTGCAATATATTATTAGTTTATTATGGCTCATTGCTCTAAAATACTTTGTTTAATCCTTTGCAGGTCCTTAAACACAAATATGGCAGCTATTAGCAACCTCTTCAGTCAGGCATAAAATTGTACCCAGAGGCCTCATAAACAATAGAGTGCTTTGCAAAGATTAAATCAGTGTACACAGCTGTGAAGGAGGCCATTAGGAAATGCATTATCATTTGGTTTTACTGTTACTTTGTGTGCCACCGTGCTTGCGTCAGTCCATCAGCTAGCCCTGCCCTCTGCCCCATTAAGTGGAAGGGCCACCACATCTTACCAGGTAAGAGGCAACCACCAGGAGCCATAGGGCCCCAGCCTCTCCGTGTGAGGTTAAGGGGACCTGGGACCTGTCGGACAGAGTCAGCCCAGAAAAAGCACAGCATTCCAGGTCTCCTTTCCTTCAAGGAGGGAGGCTGTCCTTATTCCCAAGCTTCCTGAAAGATGCTCATTTCAAATAAAATAATTGTTTTCCTGTTTGCCTTTGATTATTAAAAATGTCTGCTGCCTCCAGAAAAAGAAGGGGGAAAAAAAGGGAAACTATTATTTATGGAGCCCCTGTTACGCTGTAGGCCCTCTCAGATGGCTATTTATTCATTCAACAGGACACACTTTGTAGACGGTTCTGAAGCCACGTGGAAGAGTAAGCCGGGGGCTCAGCATCAGGTCAGGGAGGCAAACAAACAACTCGGGTACATCCAATGCTATGTGATGAGAGTAAGGCTTCCTAGTGAAAGGATTAGCTAAGCCAAGTTAAGAAAGACAAAGGGAAAACAGGCAGCAAGAGATAAGGGGAGCTGTGGGGATGGGAGAGAGGATATTCCAGGCTGTGAGATCACCATACGCAAAGGCAAAGAAGTATGAAACAAGAGCGTATCTTATTTCATGAAGTCCTCTCAACAACCTTGCTAGGTGGATAGCATCCCTTTAACAGAAGAAAAGCCTCTTTCTGCCCTAATCCTTCTACCCATGACTGTCCTGTCCTTTAGTGGCCCACATAACACAATGGCAAGAATACTCTGGATTCATGCCCAGTTAAGTCTGAATTCAGCTTTGGTTATTACCCATTTGGGTGATCTTAGACAAGTCACTTCTCTGAGCCTCAGTTTCCTATCTGCAAAATGGGGGTAATAATACCCACTTCATAAGATTACCATGAAACTTCTATAAAATAATACATCAAAAGCACCCAGTGTATTATTTGTCACATAGCAGAGACTCAAAAAATTGTTGGTTTCCTTCCTTCTTTCTTCTGTTGCTTTCCTTCCTTCTATACTTAGGTTATCAGTTCAAAATTTGTCTCTCCTAGGAAGCCTTTCAAGATTCACCAATTTAGAAACTACCTAAGGGAAGGGACATATTCTGTATTGATATTTTCCAGAAAAACTTTGCACACAGAAAGCTATGGAGAAAGATCAGTCAAATTGAATGAACTTGGCTTTGTAGTCTGCTCACCTAAGAGCCTCTCCAGTGTACCTTCAAGCTCTTTTGTCCCGACAGGTGAACACCCTGGGCCCTGGGACACCCTTCCCTTTTGCCTTCTCTTAGAAGGCTGTGGAAGGAAACAGGCAGGAACAGCAGGGCTTGACCTTTTTGGATGTGTTTCCTCCTGACTTGCTATATTGGAAGAAGCAGGAATTCGACCAGGTTTGAACTCCCAGGAAGCTCTGTAGCCCCATGAGCTGGTAGCTCCAGCCACAATTACTCTCTAGCTGTTCCCTGAACACACCATCTCTTTCCAATCTTACACAACACGCCATGTGCCATGCCGTCTTCCAGGAACGGTCCTGCCCTCTCCTGCCACTCTAAAACTCCAAGTCATCCTTTAAGGCCCAAGCATCACTTTTCTAAATTCTCTCAGGGAGGGTTACTCACTCTACCTACGACCCCACAGACCAGCATTCATACTTTCATCTTATATCTAAAACCCTGAAATAGTTGATTCCCAGATCTGTTTCCTTTCGTGTCCTGTGACGTGCTGAAGGACAAGAGTCCTACCTTTCTCATCTCTGTATTCCCAGTATATAGGATAAAGGATGGCACATCGTAAATCTCTGGTGAATGAATGAGTGAATCCTAACATCCAGGAGTAATCCTGCGAGAGACTCAGACACACTGAAACCAGCCTGGCGTTTGGCAGGGGCTGCAGTGTGAATGGCGACTGCCTCAAGAAGAAATCATTACAGAATTCTCTAACCCCTTCCTTTCTGAAGGTTGGGCCTGGAGAAGCAGAGTCCCTGCTATGATGATTCAATGCGGGCTTTCCCCCTCAATTCAGCCCACCAGATCACTCATCCAATCTCCCCTCATGAGCTGGTTATTTTCTGTTTGGCCCCTGCCCCATCCATTCTTCACCCATCTCTGCCCTGCTTTGTGACCCAGGATTCCTGTGGACAGCTTCACGGGAGCTCCTTTGACTCACGGCTCTTTGCTGGGTTCTGCCAATGGGAAGCTCTGCGGGGAGGTCAAGGGGCAGTAAGGAAAAGAGGCTGGGGTATTTCTTCCCCTCTCCTGCTCTGCTTTACAGCCTCATCCGCAGCAGCTGTGCCCACCCAGGAACACTTTGAGAACTGGTCTTGACAACATTCACCATCTGATGGTTAGAACCGTGAAGTGTCTAATTTTGTGCAGCACATTGGGGCTGGTTTGGGGGTTGGCAGAGATGGATGGATAGACAGGAGGAAGGGAAAAGGGAAAGAACAATGGGGGAAAGGTGGGCTGATGGATTTTTCAGTCTTGCATCCAATTTCTGGTGGTCATACCGATCTGATCCTCTATCTGTTTTGGCAGACACCACAGTCAAGTGGAAAGAGAGTGAGTTCTGCAGAGAACAGAGAGGTTGGCATTTAAGCCATACTCAGTCAGGCTGTTGTTCAACTTGGGCAAGCGACCACCTCTTTAAGCCTCAGTTTTTGATATCTATATAATGGGATAATATGCCTCCTTACACAGTAAAGAGAATGTCATGATGTTAAAGTTTGTGAGAGAGTTGACCACAGTATCCCAGACACAGCAAGAGCCAGATCAAAGGCAGTTTTCTCTTCTCTGGCTCCTGAGTGATGAATAGATTGATTGAGTGAATGAATGAACAAACAAATCCTCTTTCAACAAACCTTTTGTTCTATCTTAGGTTGAGGTAAAATCTGCCCTCCTTTAACTTTTACCCATTGGACTTAGACTTGCCTTCTGGAGCCAAACAGAATAAATCAACTCGCTCTTCTAAATGAAAACCCTTCAAATATTCCTGTTTAATAAATTGAATAAATAGACTCCACTTTAATAAATTCTCCCTAGGCCTGCAGCCCTTTGCAAGGCAGGCAATATAAATGAAGAAGATGTCTGCACCTGAAGTGCTTTGCAGACCACATGACTGCTACCCTACCAGAGATGGAGGGGAAGTAAGGGAGGCTCATTTAAAATGAACCAGCGATGGTAGTCACACACACAAGCTTTGGCTTTTCTAAAGAGAGCCTAGATATCGTACACCTTGATTTTAAAAAGGACATCATGCATATTTAAAAATCAATCCGTCCTCTCCCCCTTGTGTATTTCTTCTTTGTTTGTTTATTTCAAATACACAGAATACCTACTCTGCGTCATGTACTCTGCTAAGCTCTTCCAATGCTTCTCTCATTATCTCATTGGGTCCTTACTCTAAGGGAGATATAATGTCAGCATCCCTATTGTACAAATGAGGGAACTTTGGCTCTAAGTCAGCAATTGTATCCAGGGCACACAGAGCTACAAGGAAGGGAGCTGAAACTCAAAGCCAGGTAGGTTTATCCAGTGAGTTCTGCTACCTAATGGTATCTATGGAAGAATGGGGCAGTATAAGGAGAAGGCAACACACACACACACACACACACTCACACACACTGCATTGCATCAGGTCTTGAAGGGTGTTTTCAGGCAAAAAGGAAGCAGCCTGAACCAACATGTGGAGATGTTTAAGAATCAGTCTGATTTGGGGGATGGTTAGTAGTAGATCTATCTGAAGCACAGAGTACTTAGCTAAGGCTGGCAGGAGATCGGGCCAGATAGGTAGGCTGGGACCTAAGTGTGAAGCACAAGAATGTGACACAGATTTAAGGAGCCTGGGCTTCATACAGCTGCGATAAGGTGGCTCAGGGAACAACCATCACTATTCCTCTGAGGTTTAGGACCGATTTTATTGACTTCCATGCTCAGTGGCCTGGCTACTCACCCACCATTACACTTCTGTCACTATTGGAGCTCAGAGATCATTTTTTAGGTTCACCCAGGACTGGCTAAAAACAGGCATTCAGCTTTTAAATCACTAGAAGGGGAAAAAAAGTAGGAAGGTGAGCTAGCCCATATAAAAAAAGACAGGAAACAAAGGAAGCCCCAAGAAAGTATAAAGAAGAGAAAGCATAAAACAAAAAGACAGGAATAGGACCAAACCTATCAGTTATGACAGTAAATATAAATGGTTTAAATCTCCCCTAATAAAAGATAAAGTCTTTCACATCGGGTTAAAAGCAAACTCCAACCATATGCTGCTTACAAGAGATGAACAGTAAAATAAAAACAAGAAAGAAAAGGGGGGAAAAGCTGGGCAAATATTTATCAAGCATAGAACGCGAACAAACAGAAAGCAGCAACTGGCAACATTTCAAAGTAGAATTCAGGGCAAAAAGCATTATATGAGACAAAGAAGGTTATTTTATATTGATAAATGGCTCATTTTACAATAAAGCAATAAGAGGCGTGCTGTTACATAATGGCAAAATATATAAAGCAAAAACTCTTAGAAATATGAGATAGTGATAGAAATAACCTTCTTGAAATTGACTTTAACAACAAGAAAGACAAAACTAGAATACCATTTTTATTAAATTATGTATCCATCTCTAAAAATTGCTAAAAACTAACTTAATTGAGTACTTACAATGTTCCAGGCGCTGTTCTAAATATCCACATATACTATTATCTCATTTAATCCTCTCAATAACCCTGTGAGTTAGAAAATTATTATCCCTGTATTAAAGATAAGAAAACTGAAGCACAAGGTTAACTAATTTACCCACGATTATAACACAACTGCATTGTCATAAGAGATTAAGTCTCGTTCTAAACTGAAGCAGGTATTCCCAGAGACTGCCCTTTCAGCTAGTATGTTAATCTGAAAGAAAAAATGCATGTCTTTTGAAAGCAAACTAGGACATTGATCATTCAAAGTAAGAGTATGCCAGGATACAAAGAAAACCTCAACAAAATCAGAATGGACAGAAAGTATAGTCTAAATACTCTGACATAATAATGTAGATTAGTAATGTAGTAAATCGAGACATTATAACACCAAAACCTGACCAAGATAGAACATGTGTGTATGTACATGTATACACAAACACACACATGTAGGTTAATCATAGGAATGTGATACCAAAATTCCACATCAAACATTTGCAAACCTACTTCACCCACTTATTAAAGAAGTATCATGACCAAATGTGACTTCTTCCTGGACTACAGGGATAAACACATTAATATAATGCCTCTTACCAGTAATTCAAAGGAAAAAAACACATGGTCATCTTGATAGATCACTTGTTCCTATTGAGTTGTAGCCTTATAACATGGTGAGCAGGGCTGGAGGTGTTCAGAGGCCAGACAGAAGGGGCTGTTATACCACATGAGTTACCAAAAACAACCACTCAAACACAAGCAACAGTGCAGAAGTGATCAGGAGTGGCTAAGCCAGACTAGTTGCCAAACAATCTAAGGTTGAAGGAACCTTCTCAGTTGGTTCTCGACTGTCCCAAATCAAGGTCAAGGCCTTGCTCTGGATCTGAAGCTCTATGTGGTCATCACAGGCAGGGTGGTGCTGGTGGGTGTGTCTGTGTGTATGTAGGTAGTGGGGGCAACTACATGATCTGGTTTTGTGAAGGGGGTGCCCATGAGGTTAGACACTTAACAGGGCCTGGAAATCCCAGGAGCGTCCGTTCCAAGACACGATCCTCACACCTGAAGGAAGAGAAGGCCACATCAAGATTGGAGGTTATGCCTGAAGATATTCCTAGAAAGTTAGATGTTACCTCCAGGGACTCTTTGAATTTTCTACAAAAGGGGCTTCGGTTTCTACAATACTGTAAATTTAAGCTGCTATTCTCCTGAAACTGAGCTTGCTTCTTGTGCAGCTAAAACTTGAGACAGGACAATAGAGATGGTCAGAGGAATTTATGTTTCTCTCAAATACCAGCCCTGGAGGACCGTGCCACCAGGAGTGCCCTCACGAGGGACAGGACACAGGCTGTAAGAAGCAGGGTTGAGACCCAGGTTAACTGACTTCCCAGGCAAATACAGTCATGTTTTTAATGTTGATTTTTTAATTTAATTAAAAATAATATATCCTTTGTGGACAGTTTTGGAAAATCCCAACAATGACCAGAATTCACATCTGGTAACATTTTGGCTTTTTTCCTTCCAGTAATTTATTTTCTCTGTGTACAGAGATGTGTATGCATGCATATGTACATAATTATAAAAGCAAAACGGAAAATATCATTCATGTTTTATATCCTACTTCATGCTCTATTTCATCATCATTTGTGTGGAAGGGGGAGATTTTAGGGAAGAATTGAGCATGGAAGGTGAGATGCAGACAGCAAAGCTGATGCTGGATTTAGCTAGAACGTCCCTGTTGACGAGGTGAGGGCACACAGGTGGGGCAGACTACACCGCTGGACACAACTCAGAGAGCTTCTCTGAAGAGAAGGGGAGAAGCAGGGTGGAGGGCAAGGGGATTAAGGCAGAAACATGTAACACAACCAGGACCCACAGTCTGCACCTCAGCTCAACCACTTACAAACCACAGGACCGAACAAGAACATGAGGTATGGACTCATCAGTGCCCGGGGGTGTAGCACCTTTCTACCAGCACATCACATTGGATCTGTACTATCAAATCTGGTAAAGGAACTGAGGCTTCAAGATGTGATGGTCACGTTGTACAAAGGGGCAGAGCTGGCGTTGAAGCTCAAGATCACCTAACTCCAGACAATGTAGGTGTTTTGAAATAAGAAAATTAAACCATGTATTATAAAATACAATTCGATAGCTTACATAATTAGGTCTTAATAAAGACAGAAGAAGACATACATCATAGCTGAAATTCTTTGTTTTTAACCATTAGGCGCCCTAGGTGCTTGTATGGAGCCTGGTGGCTTGGCCTGGTCCCCATCAGTCTAATGCGACTGTGTGTTCAGTGTGATACACTCCCACACAAGGATGCCTCCTGCCCCTCTGTATCTCACACAATCTTGCTTCCCAACATCATTTTTTTTTCCCATTTGACTGAGTGGCCTGACCCAGAACAGCTATGCGTGATTTGAAATGTAAGCATTCCTCTTTCAACTCTGATAAGAATCTTTCCCCTTTAATAATGCTCCCAGTGGTTCCTCGCCCATTCCTTTTCATTTCTGCTAGGTGCTTTCAAGTTTGGTTTTCTTTCTACCCCATGCAAACTCCCCAAGGCTTAGCTTCAGAGACTGGCCTCTCTCCAGACCCAATCAATTCCAACATTCAGTTAAGCTAATTAAGTTCAGGTTGCCATCAATATATTTCTTAATTATGGTTTACACATAGGTAAAACCTAGAATTGTTCATCAACAGCCCTTAGCCTCAGCTGAAAGCTACCATCTACCGTTATGAATTCCCATGGGTCAGATCGAGGTTCTGACAATAGTTAGAAAGACCACATGTGTATTTGCATAGGATTTGCATATATCTACACAGGTTAGTCTCTTCACAGATTTCCAATTAAAATGTTATTATTTCAGGCTTGAAGTTGTTGTTTCCTGATTTTCCTAGTCTCTCGTACCATTAGCAACACCTGTTCACTTTGACATTGACTTTTGCCTGAGGACAACAGGATAGGGAAGAGATGGGGCAGCTGCCATGATCTACGGCGCGTAGTGAAAGCCCCAACTACCGGTGCACACCTCTGAGGTGGGCTGACCCTAGCAACCGGGAAGTTTTGTCTGGTGGAAAGAAGACCCCAGGCAAGTCTTGGAATAGCTGCTGAGCAGAAGAGGACTGTGATTGTTCTGGATGGCTGGGCTGGTCTCCGCCTCTCCTTCCCTACTACCTGCCCTCTGCCCTTGCTTCTGGCTCATTTCTTTCCTCTCAATGAGTCTTTTTTCCCTGCAAACCATGGATACCAGAAGAGCCTTTCTGAAACACAAGATCAGGTCATCTCGTTCTTCAGTTTGGAATGTTCTGCCAATGCTGGAGGTGTGAAAGCTACAATCCTAGCATGATATGTGAATTCCTTCATCATAGCTCTTCCTTCCCGCTGTAGCTCTTGACTCCACTTTGCATCCTGGGCTCCAGACAAGGCGAACCACATGCAGTTTTTTAAACCTACCAGATGCCTTCATCCCTGCAGGTCTTTGCAGGTATGGCTCCCTCTGGCCATCAGAATGTATTTTGCCCTGACATCCCACAAATGGCTAACTCCTATGCTGTCTCCTACCTTGAAGCATCCTTCCTAATTGCCTCCTCCTACCTCTATGTTCCAAATACTTTCATATGTATTTCCATAGCGCCCCATGTTTCCCTCTTCCCTCCGCTGGTAAAAATCATGAGGGATCCAAGGATTTCTGTGAGATCCAAAGAGGACCAACTCTTCACCAGCCCCTGTATCACCACTGGCAGGAAAAAAGATGGCTCACCCATGGACCCCACCTCTCTCCCTGCCCCATCACTCATCATCTCACCACTGCCATCTTGCTTGAGGCCATCAGAAATAATCTCTCTCTCTCTCACACACTCTCACACACACACACACACACACACACACGCCATCCCTCAAGCAGGTTCTAATCATCATGGGGTTTTATAGGCAATGATGTAACCGCAACCTCTCTTTATTTTTCTCCATTGCATTTATTTTATTTATTATCATCTGACACACTGATGCATTTTTTACCTATTTATTTCTTTTAATCAGTCTATCTCCCTCCTCCAGAATGTAAGCTCCGTGACAGCAGGGAATGTTGTCTGTTTTATTCATAGTAGTATCCCCAGCACCTAGAAAAGTGAATGACACGTAGTATGTGCTCAATAAATATTTGTTGAATGGACAGACTACCAGCAGGAACTTCTGCATGGCTGGTTGGGATGACAGATGTGGCAGAAGCTTTCCAAAGGGCTATTAGATAGCAGTACATATGCAAGTGTTTGGGGCTACCTGGAGAAAAGCCACTTTGAATAACAAATGAGAAAAGAGAGGTAAAAATCCAGGTGGCTGGCAGGAGGGCGTGGTTACTTGAGCTGCTGATTTATTGTATAGGTTTATTAAGGTAGATATTTGGAAAGTAGATTTTCAGAAGTTCTAGCTGCATACTGTGATGGGAATCTCTCTTTGCTCGAGAAAACCTTGAGTAAAAATCCACATTGATTTTCACTGAATGTGACACATAATAATGAAGAACTTAAAAAGGAAAAAGAAAGGCCATCTGTATATCCCAACAGTGAAGATTCAGGCAAGACATAGAATTGAGGCTCAATACATGTAGTGAATGAATGGATGAATGAATGAAATGAACCACAACCAACCGGTAGAAACTTAAGGGTGTGGATTTTGTCTCAATATGAAAAACTTCTTAAAATCCCCTAATGTCCAGAACTAGAATGAACTGTTCCCTTTTTATTTTTTCAATCAGCAACAGGAAAATCATCTCATCAAAAATGTTGGAGGAGAAATGTCTATAGTAGAAATGGCATTAGACCAGATCAGTGGTTTCCAAAATGTTATGAAGTCTAGAAGATTCTAGGGGTTGTGCTTCAAAGGTTATTTCCTGGGATGGGGGAGGGCCTAGAATGCAGGCTTCTCAGACCTCAATGTCTGTTTTAACCAGAGCAGCTATTTTTTAATTGTATTACATATTCATTCATTCATTCATTCAACATACATGTTAATACTAAATGCCTACTATGTGCCAAATACTGCACTGGTTCTCTGCAAGTCTTTTTTTTCTTTTTTTTTTTTTTAAATTGAAGTATAGTTGATTTATAATGTTTCAGGTGTATAGCAAAGTGATTCATATATATATATATATATATATATATATATATATGTATATATATATATATATGTATATATATATATATATATATATGTATATATGTATATTCTTTTTCAGATTCTTTTCCATTATAGGTTATTACAAGATATTGAATATAGTTCCCTGTGCTCTGCAACTCTGTTTATGAAAATAGTTTTCAGCTTAAAAAAATTTCAAATGATACTGGAACCCTAAGACTCCAACTCTAAGACTGATGCTTCCACAAGCTGAGTAAAAATTATTACCCAGTATACTACTGTAGGGTGTCTACAAGGTCCCATGAGTGGGCCTATGCCCCTTTATCTGGGAAAAAAAAGGGAGTGTGAAGTCACCATGGTCCAAGCAAGAGCCCATCGTGGGAAGGAGGAGAGGCTTGCATTCGTCAAGTCCCTCTGAGCGATGCACTGTTTGAATGCTTATTTATTCTAATCTTCATGACAACCCTGAGGAGGAGATTTTACAGATGATGAAGGGTCCCAGACATTTATTCAAGATCATAAACGTGATACACTTGGATCTGAACCCAAGTCTCTGCAGCCGGTGCCCTTCTCTTTTCACCACACTGGGGAACAGTCAGGGGGTTGCAAGCTGGTGGCCTGGTTGCCTTTTGGTCCCTAACATACAGACTACACTTGGTGTGCAAGTGAATGCAATGAGCTCCACTAGAAGATGAGAGCAGAAGATTGATGTGTTGGGTTACCTGGAGAAGGTCTGGCCAGGGCGGCCATGATGCTGAGACCAGGAATTCCAACAATAAGACCCTGAAGGCGGCCGTTTATGTGCATTCTTCACGCGGGATAGTTATGCTCAAGCCTTGGATACAAATCTCCAGAGACATGAAGAAATGAAAGGAAAGCCGATGACGTGTCGACTCACTGTAAAATGTAACGATCACTACATTTTTCTGTACTTTTTCTTTCTTAAACTCAGACGAATAAATGTCACGGCCTCGACAAAACAGAGGAGCAGGGGATTTCAGAGTGAATGAGCCTGAGGCGAGGAATAACAGGAGGCTGGATTTTAATTACTTCCTCATGAAATGGAAAGAAGGCTGTGAGGCATCTGTGAATGCACAGTACCCTTAGCCGGGCCTGGGGGCGGGAGAGGGGGTGGTGGCGGTGACTGAAAGGGGACAGAAAGGGGTGAAGTGAGGCAGGAGCAAAAAGCAACCAGTGCTATAAACGCAAAACTTGAAGCTTGGCATTTTACAAATATGCTCTTATTTCATCCACATTCGTTCATTTATTCATTAAGCAGATACTTACTGAGTGCCCACCATATTGCCGTATCTTCCCGGGGACACATGAATGAACAAGGCTGACAACGTCCCTGTCCTCACGGAGCTTATATTCTAGCTGAGGGTCATTTAATAAACAAATAAACAACTACTGTAATGGATGACAGCCATAGATGCTGTAAGTGAGTTTATGAAACGTGATGGGGGTACTAGTTAGGAAAGGTACTAGGCTCTGAGAACGTGACAAGGGTGCAGAGACTGAAATGGAGTAAAGGAGGGCCGGACAAATAGGTGGAGGGGAAGTGAGGGAGGAAGAGAGAAAAGGTGTGCACACCTGAGGGGACATGTGTCAGGAAGATTAAGGAAAAAAGGAGAAAAGTGGTAGGTGGAGGCCAGACCACATGGGCCTTGTAGGGCCTTTTACAGTGTGTTGGGTTCTCTCCTGGGCATAATATGGCGACCACAAGGAAATCTGAGAAGGGGATGATGCCATCTGACTTCAGTCTTGAAGTTATCTCTCTGCTGTGTAGGGAGCTGACAGGAGGTGGGCAAGGACATACGGATGGAGACTCCGGAGGTACGGCAATAATCTCATGAAGGTGGATGAGAATGTCAGATGTACAGTAAGAATCAGGAGAGTGAGCAGGATTTGCTGTTGGATTGATGTGCGGTGTGGAAGGAAGAGAAGCATTAGGAATGACTACAAGGACCTGGGCCTGAACGGGGGCTGGGCTGGAGGCATCCACAGAGGGCTGGTATCCACAGCCATGGGCCCGCATGAGATCCCCTAGACAGGAAGTGTAGGCAGAGAAGAGCAAAAGCCGAGGGTTGCCTCACGAGAATCGAGGAGATGAGTAAGATTACGCCCACTTTATCGATTAAAGAAGGTGACCTCAGATAAGCATGATGCTTCTGTTCAGCCATGAAAATTGTTCCTCCGGAAGCACCTTGCACCTCAAGACGCTTACCATGGCATGCTGCAATCCTTCCACAAATCTGCCCCCGCCCCATGAGACAAAGAGCTACTCAAGGGCAACCAGCATGCTGTATACAGTGTTTTATTTCCAGCACCTCACCCCTGTCAACGAAGTAGCTACTGTACATACAAAAAGTTTATGACCAACATCTATAAAAGTGATTATTATACCTCTCACAGAATGGTCTCAGTGGGGATGTGTTCATCTGAGGACTGGGTCTATGAGGGGCTTTGGATGATACACTCAGGGTGTAAAGCTAATAATCAGCACTTAGAACAGAGCCTGCACAAAGAAGATGCTCTGTAAATGCACTTTCACTGACTGAATGAAAGCTGCTGTGTTCACGTGACCCATGCAGATATTTGATGGGAGCCCCACTCAGCTAAAACAAAAGCATCTCTAAAGGTGTTCACTGGTGTCACTGATGTTGTCTCAGAAGTTAGAGGGCGTAAGGAAGGGCCTTGTCTAAGCCAAAGAAAGAAGTTGGTAAGAGTATAGAAGGCATAGGGCTTCTCTGGTGGCACAGTGGTTGAGAATCCGCCTGCCAATGCAGGGGACACGGGTTTGATCCCTGGTCCGGGAAGACCCCACGTGCTGTGGAACAACTAAGCCTGTGTGCCACAACTACTGAAGCCTGCGCTCCTAGAGCCCGTGCTCTGCAACAAGAGAAGCCACCGCAATGAGAAGCCCGCGCACTGCGACGAAAAGTAGCCCCCGCTCGCCGCAACTAGAGAAAGCCGCGCACAGCAACAGAGAACCAAAGCAGCCAAAAGTAAATTTTAAAAAAAAGTACAGAAGGCATGAGAAACCTGAGAGTAAAGCAACTATGTGACACTGTAATTGGAAATAATTTAAGAAAAGCAAGAAAGGCAAGTAGGTATTATCAGACAAAGAAAAATTCACTTCCAAAAGTGCTGAGAAAAAAATCTTAGG
The DNA here is from genome assembly GCF_028021215.1 of Eschrichtius robustus. NCBI lineage: Eukaryota > Metazoa > Chordata > Mammalia > Artiodactyla > Eschrichtiidae > Eschrichtius > Eschrichtius robustus. The sequence continues at coordinate 49,242,564 of NC_090826.1, forward strand.
TTTAATACTTAATATGGCTAAAGAGGGTTAACCATAAAAGTGAAACACTGACCATAGCATCGTGAGGAGTCTCAAGAAAGTAACATCTGGATTAACTCAATAACACTGACATCTGGAGAAGGGTTCTGAAGGCAATGGAAATATATGAGGAATAACAGAATAAGTATGTGATGATGGTGACAATGATGATAGTTAACACTTATATAGGGCTTTCTGTGTGCCAGGCACAGTTGTAAGCACTTTACATATAATAACTCATTTTATCCTCATAACAATCCTTTGATACAGGTACTATTATGACCTCCATTTTATAGATGATGAATCTGAGTTTAAAAGTTAAGCAATCTGTTAATGGTCACACAGCTAGAAAGTGGAAGCAAGTGAAAAATATAAGATGGATGTAGGTGGGAATCATCCGTTCACCCAACTACCATTTACTCAGTACTAGCTGTGTACCAGGCACTATGCTAAAGGTTGGACTTGGGCTTTATAGAGAAAGGTTTAAGGTGTGATAAAAGTCATTAATCAAGATAAAAGTATTTTAGAAGTATTGCAATTTTGTCAACGTGGAGCCACAGAAGTTCACGTAGGAAAAGATCTTAGACGTTACCTGGTCCAAGGTTCTTATTTTACCAATGGGGAAACTGAAGCCCAGAGAGGGGAGGTGACTTACCTCACTGGCACAGCTGATTAGTGACAGAACAAGATCATTCAACTCTCTAATCATGCAGGATGTTTCATTTGTTCTCAGTTTGGAAAGATAACGAGTTATCAAGAGGGAACTCTTTTCCACAGTAGTTGTACCGTTTCATATTCCTACCAGCAGTGTACGTGAGTCCCATTTGTTCTTTATTCTTGCCAACACTTAGTACGATTAGTCTGTCTACTCTCTTTACTCTTAGTCTAGTGGGTTATAATGGTATCTTATTGTGCTTTTAACTTGTAGCTCCCTATTAATGATTTTTAGCATCTCTTCACGTGTTTGTCATCTTTATCTTTTCTTTGGTGGAGTTTATGGGATTATCATGTTTTTGAGTGGCAAGAATTTCTTTACTTATTCCAGATACAAGGTCTTTGTCAGATAAACCTTTTACAGATATTATCTATTTATTTATGTATTTATGTATTTATATTTTCCCTTTTATTTTATGATATTTTTCAGCTTTTTAAATTTTATATTGGAGCACAGTTGATTTACAACCCCCAGAGGCAGATGGCTGTGTTAGTTTCAGGTGTAGAGCAAAGTGATTCAGTTATACATACGCATATATCTATTCTTTTTCAGATTCTTTTCCATTACAGGTTATTACAGAGTATTGAGTTCCCTGTGCTATACAGTAGGTCCTTGTTGATAATCTATTTTATATATAGTAGTGTGTATATGTTAATCCTAAACTCCTAATTTATCCCTCCCTCCCACCTTTCCCCTTTGGTAACCATAAGTTTGCTTTTCTTCTAGTCTGTGACTTGCCTTTTCCATCTCTTTTCCAAGTGCCCTGAGTGGAGCAGTTTTCTTGCATTTCCTTCCATATTGCTAGAAACTAGAACACAACAATCTTACATATTGAAAATATTCAGTAAATTTCAGTTCAATGAATGAAACAAGCTCTAACTTTAAATACTTCAAGCCAAGCACGTGAAAGGTGACTTTGTTTCCTCAATTTTCCAATCTGTAAAATCAAGATAACTAACTAATTCAGTGGATTGTTGTCAGAGTTAAGTGAGTGAATGTGAATAGATTTCTTTGACCGATGCTAGGAATAGTGCATGAGTTTAATAAGTATTAGCACTATTTTATTCTGTTATCTGAGGGAGGAGAAGTGGGTCCAAAGGGTTGAAATCATAGGGAGGCAGATTGTCTCAGTTTAGTGAATTATTTTCCATTGCTGTCCAATAAATGGAATGAAATAAATGGCCACATGAGCTTCTGGGCTGCCCATCAATGGGAGCATTTAAGCAGAGAGAAAATAACCATTTGGTCAAGTTCTAGAAGAGATTATTGGTACCTTGAGAAAAATCCTGGACTTCAGTGTCTCTCCTGTTCCTAAAAAATGTTTGATTTCTGGTAAGAAATGATGGTAATAATAATAATATATTGTTATTATTAATAGTAATAATGGTAATAATAACATGTGTATATATCTTATAGCACATATAACACATTATAACACGTAAGATAGTGTTTATAATATATGGTATATCATACATAATATATATTATATGTAATATAATAAATTATTATTATTAAGGATATACTGTTGTGCTGAGACTTAAAAAGTATTATTTAAATCTTGCAACAATCACCTCAGGTATCATCTCTATTCAATAGATGAGAAGAATAGGCTCAGACGTGGTAAATAACCTGCCCAATAACAAACAGCTTGGAGGAGCAGATCTCTGAGCACAGGTGTGTTTGCGTTAAGTCCATGCTTGCAACCCGGATACTCTGTGGCCAGCCTCCTTCTGCTTAGTCGTAGCCAAGTGCTGCTGAAACAAACGAGTCCCCAACACCTGTGCCCCAGCCCCACTGCAGCATGTCTCTGAGCCAGTGGGCATAAGTATTTAGGTCTTGGTCCACAGCTGCAGGATTCCTCTTCTGTTGGCTCAGCAGGTCACCCAGTGAAGTGGCCAAAGACCAGGACCAGGGCAGCCATGCCGCAGGTTAGCCACCTGGATTGCTTTCCACCAGGCACAACCAGCTTCCTGGGGGAATGACGTTCACCAACTCCAGTTGGAACAGGCCTTTCCTGGGCTTTTTCTTCTGGCACATGGGGTGTTTATTTGTTTTGGAAGTCCTCACTAGTGGCAGCTTTCTCACAAGGCAGTAGGGAATATCCCCATTTGGTGCTTGTCCGTCCAGCCTACAATATTTATGCTGTCATTGTAAAGCTGTGGGACCCTGGATCTTAATCACCCAAAGATACTTCTGTGGCTTTTCAAAACCAGGCCCGGTCTTCTGAAAACAAGTGCCTACTTAACCACCATCCTGATTACCCGCACCTGTTGGCAAGATAACTATGAGGATATTTACCGGGTGGAGCCAAACAGACGTTACTTAGCAACCAGCGGGATAGGCTGGGGTGCACCCTTGCGTTCTGAGTGCAATTCTTTAGGCATCTTGGATACTGTGGAGAATAAAAGCATGCCACGCCATGAGGAAGCCTTGAGGCTCTGGAGTCGGACACTCCTCTGTGTAACCCTGACTCTCTGACTCCTATGACCTTGGGCAAATTGCCTAAAGTTTCTGAGCCTCAGTTTCCTGACCTAGAAAATGAAGAACAATAACAGTACCTACTTCATGCTAATGCTCTGAACATAATGGATGAATGTAATGCATGAAAATAAAATACAAGTGACAACATTCTGTATTAAGTAGGTATTCAACGAATACTAGTTCCCTTCAAAATACTTTTTTTTTTTTTTCTGTGCTACATTTGACAAAAACACAAATCTAAGCATCTGAAGGATCTAGTTACTTCTACCCTTTACTTGACTACACAGTATACTGCTGTGTCCTTAAGGAAGTCTTTTATTAACTTCTCTTTGAAATATTTTCCTTGTTTGAATTATGGGGACCACAATAAGTGTTGTTCTGGAGCCCACTTGAAATTAGGGATATGAAAAAGCTCTGAATATCAGAATATGAATGCAAGAGGTAAACTAAATATATTGCTGGTGTTATATTTAGTTGAAGGGACATTAGCATACTAGGATGCTAATTAGAGACCTTTATTTAATAGTAGTTTTTACCTTCATCTAGGTATGGCCCTGGTATTCATATTGGTGAAATGGATATTTGCAATCACGTTGAAGTTTATCTACCCACCCTCCCTTATTTATTTTCACTTTAATCTCTATGTTGGTTTCAGGAAATGTTTCCCATTCCTAATACCAACAGAGCTCATTGTCAGGGCAGGTAAAAGTGTTCCAGGGGTTGTAGTTGTACTAGTTAGCTTGGAGAAACCAAGAGCAGAATGACCCAAAGGATGAATGTGAATTATACAGCATTATGCAAAGTTTTGGAGCAAAGCAGACATGGCTTGAAGGCCCCCTGGTCTACTGCCTCCTAGCTCTGAGGACTCGAATAAATCATTTACCTCAATAAGCTTCAGTTTTCACATCTGCAAAGTGGGTGTTTTACAGCTTATCTTGCAAGGTTGTTGAAAGGATGAGAGCAGTGAATATAAAGTACCTATTAAGTTGGTTGGCAAATAGAATATTCTTAATAAATAATACGTATTAAATACAATATTAAAATGGCAATAATAACTATAGTTGAGAAGGAAAGTAGAGCCCAAGCAGAGGAACGGTTCCACATGTTTGGTCTAAGCAGCAAATTTGAACAATTAAGAGGAAATAAATGTGGGAGTCAAGAGGCAGGGAGATGAGAAATATGTCAGCAGGTGAACTGGTGGAGATAAATAATTTGGAGCCCAGGCCAGGAAGTAGGTCCAAGTTTTGGAATCCCAGTTAAAAGGCACAGAGCAGGACAGACGTGTCAGCCACTTAGGGAAGCCCTGTCCTCATGTCTTTGCCTTTACAGGCCATCTCTTTCTCCGTCAGGACTCAAATGACAACCCCCTGCAGAAGTGCCTGATGGAAAATAGGTTGTTAGCTAGAGAGGAGGCTGGGGTGCTCTGGGCACAGGGTTCTGAGCAATGACAGGTCTGCATTCCGCACTTGGAATCACAATCCCTGAATGTCAGGGAACGGGAATTCCCTTAAGAATTGCCCGCGTGACTAAGTACCCCTCAGGTTAGTGGAGTGACCAGTTTCCCCGAATTCAGTTTATTCTTAATCAGGTAACACTAAGATGCCTTTTGGCCATTGTCTCCCTGACTTCTTACCTCAGGGAGCCTGATTCGAAGGAGTTGCTCGAAGCAAAGAGAGAGAGAACTTGAAATGAATTCCATCAGTCATTCAATCCTAAGTCTCAGCTTCCTGGCTGGGTTGGCTACTGCAGCCAGCCCCCGAGAATCATTCACCTATCCACATCACAGAGCTTAGGGAACTCATGGAGCAGCTAAGACCAACAGTGCACATAAGTGCCTTACTTTGCAATAGCTGGACTAAGAAAAGTGGTTCGGAGTTCATCTGTACAGATAGTTGTCTTTTTACTGCTACTAAGTCAAGCAGATTATTGAATCCACTATGGGAATGGAAGTTCTCTAAGCTACCAGGAAACTGGGGCAGGTTATTTAAACGTGTTGAGCCATAGTTTCCCAATCTTTTAAACAGGAATGTAAACAAATAATTCCTAAAGCTCCCTTAGCGTCTAAATACGCACACACACACACACACACACACACACACATATATATATATATATATATATATACATACTTCCAAGTGAAATATTTGTCAACCAGACTTGAATGGAGGGACCAGTGACAGATCGTGACACTTCCGTAAGAGCAACCCACATTCAACATACACCTATCACACAACCCAGCAATCCCATTTTTAGGTTATTTGTCTGAGGAAAATGAAAACATATGCCTACACAAAGACATTATACAAATGTTCATAGGAACTTTATGGGTTATAACCGGAAACTAGAAACTGCCCAAGCATCCAACAGTTGAGCGTATGAACTAACGTGGTGAATCCATATAATGGAATACTCATCAACAATAAAAAGGAACAAACCATTGATACACTTGATGGCATGAATGAATGTCAAAGTAACTATGGTGAAAGAAAGAATCCAAAGATTTTATAACACAAGATTCAAATTTTATAAAATTCTAGAAAAGGCAAAGTAACTGGAGGGACAGATATCAAACCTGTGGTTGCCTGGGTATGGGGGTTGTGTGTGTGGGGTGGTGGGAGGTTGAAATGAGGGGAGTTAGATTATAAAGGAGCATAAGGTAAATCTGGGCTTTGACGGAAATGCTGATTATCTTAATTGTGGTAATGGTTTCACAGGTGGATGCATATGTCAAAACTCATCAAATTGTACACTTTAAATATGTATATTTATTATATGCCAATTATACCTCAATAAAACTGTTAACATTTTTTTGGTGGAAGCATGTGATCACATAACAAGATGGTCCTGTGGTCCAGGGCAGTTTTCTGAGCCACAATTCTAATCTGGAGGCTTTGATAACCTGGATGGTGTGGAAGCACGTAAATTCCACAGCACCAGCATGGAATGCCACAGGGAACTGCTAGGCACTCAAGACAGGGTCTGTCACCCCTTCTGGTAAGGCTGCAGATTCTTTGTCTCAGGCACGGGGTTTCTGTGGAAGCAGATTAAGAACTGGAGATGGTGGGGGGTGTAGCTTTCAGAGAAGAGAAAAAGAATAAATTTGTACACAGGCTTTGGGTTGATAAGTGATCCACTAGGGCACCACAGAGGAAAAAGGAAACAGGAAGATCTGAAGTAAAGCTAGGACTTGGAACATAGTGCACATGTGATAAAATCATCATTAATTCTTCTCTGTATTCATCAAATCTGTACTGGGCTCCTACTCTATGGCAGACACTATTCTAGATGCTGGAGATACAGCTGCGAGCAAGAGATAAAATCCCTGCTTTCACAGAGCTCACATTCCAGTGGAATGAGACAGAACATCAATACGTCAAGGAAGACGTATAAAATCAGGAGCGACATTTGCTCGGAAGAAAAAGTGAAGCAGGGCAGGGGGCAGTGGTGGTACCAGGCACTGTTTGAGGTCGGTAGAAACCAGAATGAGCCAGAGCAAGCCAGGTGGGGATTGAGGAAGAAGACTCCCTTCTGGAGAAGAAGGGATAAGGGCTATAATTCATAAGAGACTGAAGGTGAAGCCAGGGCTCAGTAAGTCTTTCCATAATGGAATACTGATAACAATAACATAATGATCGCTTCTGCTTATTGAGTCTTTCCTATGCACCATGATGACTAAATGCTTTCATCCTTATAGCAACCCCACAAGGCAGGTGCTCGTGTTACTCGCATTTCGCCGCTGATGAAACTGAGACTGAGACCATGTAAGGTGCAGAAAATGCACCCACAGGCAATGATCAGCTGAGGAAGGGACTCAGATCCAGCAGATCTGTCTGACCTTCAACCCTGAGCTCATAATCACCTAGTAGCCACGTCAGGGTGCATCGGTTCGTGAAGCCCCAGCAGTGGACTTGGGATGAGTCATTTTTACTTCACAGTTAACTGCCCCGTATCCAGTTCCTTCCTTGCTCGTTTCTGATGAAACGTTGCTCTGTCATGGTTTCATGTTCCACTGCTTTCATGTGAATCATGAAAGTACATACTACATAAAGATAAAATACCTAGAATTACTCTGGAAAAATTGAATTTGACATTTTTGCAAGTCACTCCCTCTGCTTCATGTACCATCAGGCTGGAGAATTTAAAGAAGTCTTGCTGTGGAGCGCAGGGCTGCTGGACTCTTAGGAATGGCCTAAGCTACCATCACTGCTCGCCTGGACCACGCGTCTTCCAGTCCTCTCTTGCTCTTCTCCATTCTTTCTACTGTGTCAGAGTAATCCCTTTAAAATACAAATCAAGTCCCCGTAATTAGTTATCCTCATGCTACCTACTGTGTCAAATACAGTTCAACACTTCAGTGGCTTAAGCCTATAGAAGTTTTTTGTTTTTTTGTTTTTTTAAATAACTTTATTTATTTATTTTTGGCTGTATTGGGTCTTCGTTTCTGTGCAAGGGCTTTCTCTAGTTGTGGCGAGTGGGGGCCACTCTTCATCGCGGTGCGCGGGCCTCTCACTGTCGCGGCCTCTCCCGTTGCGGAGCACAGGCTCCAGACGCGCAGGCTCAGTAGTTGTGGCTCACAGGCCTAGTCGCTCCGCGGCAGGTGGGATCTTCCCAGACCAGGGCTCGAACCCGTGTCCCCTGCATTGGCAGGCGGATTCTCAACCACTGCACCACCAGGGAAGCCCAAGCCTGTAGAAGTTTATTTCTCATTCACAAAGCAATCCCATCCTCACGGAGCTACGAGCCCCATGGTGAGTTAGGGACCCAGGCTCCTTCTACCTTGTGACTCAGAGTTGCCTTCTTCGAGAAGTGGAAACATCAAGAGAGCCCAGAGAAGGCATACCTGCCTCTTCAAACCCCCAGCCTGGATATACATCACTTCCATTCACATTCCTTGTCAGCCAATAATCATGTGCCCACGTCTTGAAAGCAAGGCGGTGGGGCAGAAAAGGCAGTCCCTGTTTAGACAGCTGCCCACAGGGCCAAGCCCATATTATGGAGTGAGGACCACACAGTTTTGGTGGCTTACTAGATGCTCTCACACAGCCCCTCCCGCTTTGGCTTAAGCTCTATATGATGAAATTCAAAAATCTTTAACACAGCCTACTAGGCCTGTGTAAGTTGCCTCCCGACCCACATACCCAGCTTTACATCAGGCTGTCCCCATGGTCTCAACACTCCCGTGACAGTGGTCTCGCTAGGCCTAAAAAATGTCACGCTCTTCAAGGCTCACTGAGCATGATAAACTCTCCCTCCTCTTTTCCTCAGTCCCCATTCTTCACGGGATTTCCTTTCACTCCCTTTCACTTTGGGCTCTCTCCTTGTACCCCCAGACTAGGCTACTTCCTCCTGTCCTAAGCACTCATCACCTCCATCTCCATACCCCTCTATCTGCTCCCTGCCATGCTCTCAGGAAATCTCAACACACTCGCAATGACTTATTCAGTTTCTGAAAGCACAGCTAGAATCAGGCCGTGGATTCAAAGCATCCATCTACAATCAACCGGTGGGGTCTTAATACTTGGCCAGGTTATGTATAACTTTCTTTGCCCCCATCTCCTCATTTGAAATATATGCATAATTATAATGCATCCTTCATTGATTATAGTGAAGATTGAACAAGACGAGGCAGGTAAAATACTTAGTGTAGCCCAAGGTGTACAATAAACCATAACTAGTGGCTGTCATTGTTGTTACCGCCATGAGGGTGAGCTCTGTAACCGTTCATCTTATTCGCTGTTACATTCTCAGAACTTACACAGTGCCTGGCCATACTGGGCATTCCCTAAATAACTGTGAAATAAAGTAATGCTCTCCTTTTCCTTGTGTATGGTGGGTTCCCTTAAAGAAACACATTATCTGTGGTTTGTCACTCTTCCTGCGCTGGCCCATGTTCATCTATGAATGGGACAGAATTGCGGGATAGCCGAGTGTCACGTGAAGTGTACAGCTTTGGAACGAGCCTGTGAGGCCCAACTTGGTTATTTACTAGGGGTCCAACACAGAGGAATTTTCTTCTCATTTCTACACCTCAGTTTCCCTGATTGTACACTGGAGATAATAATCGGGCATGCCTGGTAGAGCTCTTATGAGGGGGGGAACAGTGCCTGACACAGAGGAGGCCCCCCAGAAATCATAGTTGCTATTTAAAACAATTAGTTGTGAGGGTTTCTTTTGACACCAGGAAATGAGCACGGGATTCATTTCACATGCTTTGCCCTTCCTTCTTTCCCTTGGGTGGATTTTAAAGCCATGATATTTGCGGACTCGCTGGGTTGTATGCTCCTTTGAAAAGAGGTAGCTGAGAGCAGGCAAAAACTCCTGGACCATATTTATCTGAGGTCATGAAATAGCACCTGATACAGTCTCCATCTCAGACTTGTCCCAGGCCTTGCCTTCCCTCTCCGCCATTGAGTGTGGGACAGAGGCATGGGGGCAGTAATGGAGGAATTATCACGTCTATTCTGAAAGAAGGCATTTACCTAATTGCAAAAGAACACATCCTGGCCGCAGACAATAAATGGTGTGTGATGCTTCCATGAAGTGAGATGGATGGAGCTCTCCGTTGCTAACCGGCCCGTAACCAGGGTCATTAATCACACGTGGCACACCCATTGCCAGTAATGGACTTCACCCCGGAAAACTCCAACTCACGGTGCCAGTGGGTTAAAGGGAAAGCCTCGCCTGTTATGGAAATATAGATCTCCCATCAGGATTAACCCTGGGCGTTTGCCACCCCTCATTCCCTGAAAGCCCCTTTTAATTGATTTTCTTTCTTATTCTCTCCGACCTGGCGGAGAGCTTACCTGCCAGCCTCTGCCTGGACCCAGAGACTTGGCCTGAACTGTATGAATTGCTAAGAAGCCTCTAGTGCACAAGAAATCTCCCCTCTCTCCTGCCCTTGACAAGAAAAGTAACTAAACCTCAAGAGCAGCTCCTCATTTTTTCTGCCAGACCCCACAGCCCTGCAGACAAATCTGGATGGGAAAATGATCTGACATCATCAGTTACAATTTACCGAGGGCTTGCTCTGGGCTAGGCATGCTGCTTCGTGCCCATTTCCTCACCACAGTTATCCTAACAACAATTCTAAGAGGAATTTGGCTCTCCGTTTTTCTTGGTAAAGAGACTAGGGTTCAGAGAGGTTAAGAGACTTGTCCACGGTTGCAGAGTGAAAAGCAAAGCTGGTGTCCGAATGGGCATGCCAGATTGCAGAGCCTGTGCTGTTTCTGAGATGCCCACCTCGAAGTGCCTGATAGCTATCTTGTCTTTCTTGGACGGCCATCTGAAGTTTCCTCGAAGCCACAACAAAATCCCTGTTTCCCTCTTAACCAGCAGTAGAGAAGCAAAATAGCACTGGATACTCGAGATGATCATGAAAAGCAGACTTTCATTTTAAAAGGCAGTTAAGTTCCACCATATTGACACTCACAAGCTAGATCCAGTAAATATTGCTTAACTTAATAAATAGACTCTGGCCCAGCTCCAGTACTTCAAAATGTTCAGGGTGAAGAGGGTTAGACGTGGTTTAGTCTATTTCCTTTTCAGGGAAGAACCATGAGATTGGGTCATTTGTAATAAATTCCTTAGCTGTGCAGAGTTTCCGCAGAGATACTATTTACTTAATTTGATTAAGAGGGAAGAAGCCATCCCTTTGGGGGTGAGGGAGTGCGAGCGTATATTCTCATAAGCCCTGAATGGTCCTGAACCAGAGGTGGTAGAGTTGCATTTTCAGGTCATCCCAGGCCTGTAATAAAATAGCTGAGGCAACTGGAATGATGTCTTTTGTGCTGGGAGGTCATCTGCAATGGAAAGGGTTTGCTATTGTCATTTCTGCTGTTATGTTTGGTTGCATGAGGTCACCTGATCTGGAAAAAGCATGGGCAAATTCTTCAGCCTGGCCTGCAAGGTTCTTCATGAGCTGTCCCCAGCCTGTCATTCCACTAGGGCTACTGACATTTTAAAAGGACTAATAATTATTTGTTGTGGGGGACCGTTCTATGCATTGTAGGATATTTTGCAACACCGCTGGCTTCTACTCACTAGATGCCAGTGATACCATCCCAGTTGTCACAAACAAAACTAACTCCAGACATTGCCAAATGTCACCTGGGGGCAAAACTGCCCTCAGTTGAGAACCCCCGCACTAGAGTATTGGAATTTGTATTGTTCATTGTGTCCTTCCCAGAGGCTTTAACCGTGCCTGACACATAGTAGGCACTCAACAACAATTCGCCATTGAATGAATGCAGCATAGCACCCAGTCTTATGATCCACTAGGCTCTCTTTCACACAGCCTCCTCTTCCTCACCCATGCCCACTCTTTGTCTTTCCTACCTCTATGTCCTTATTCTTCCACCTAAAATATTTTCCTGCTCCATCTTGACAGATTAAAAACCCATCTTTCCCTCAAGATTCCATTCAAACACCATCCTAACTAAAGCTATTCTTGATCACCCACATGGAATATATCTCACCATCCCATGGCCTCCTTATGATCTGCTGTCTCTTACTTTTATGACTTCTAACACTTTCTGAAAGAGATGATCTAATCCAGTGGTTAAGAGACCAGGCTCTGAATTGAAATTAGAGTTCCATTCATACTGGCAGTGAAACTGTGGAAAAGTGACAATGTCTCAGAGACTATTTTTCCATCTCTAAAATACAGATAACAATACTATCTCAAAGGTCTCTTGCAGGAATTGAATGAGATAACATATTTGATGGGCATGGCCAAGTCCCTGGTACATAGGAATAAGTAGCGGTTATTATTTTTCTCCCTACTAGAATGAGAGTTCCTTAAAAACAGAGACCAACGGACAAAGGATTCATCTCCAAAATATATAAACAGCTCATGCAGCTCAATATTAAAAAAACAAACAACCCAATCAAAAAATGGGCAGAAGACCTAAAAAGATATTTCTCCAAAGAAGACATACAGATGGCCAAGAAGCACATGAAAAGCTACTCATCATCACTAATTATTAGAGAAATGCAAATCAAAACTACAATGAGGTATCACCTCACACCAGTCAGAATGGCCAACATCAAAAAATCTACAAACAGTAAATGCTGGAGAGGGTGTGGAGAAAAGGGAACCCTCTTGCACTGTTGGTGGGAATGTAAACTGATACAGCCACTGTGGAGAACAGTATGGAGGTTCCTTAAAAAACTAAAAATAGAACAACCATATGACCCAGCAATCCCACTACTGGGCATATACCCAGAGAAAACTATAATTCAAAAAGACACATGCACTCCAATGTTCATTGCAGCACTATTTAGAATAGCCAGGTCATGGAAGCAACCTAAATGCCCATCGAGAGACGAATGGATAAAGAAGATGTGGTACATATATACAATGGAATATTAACTCAGCCATAAAAAGGAGCAAAATTGGGTCATTTGTAGAGACGTGGATGGACCTAGAGTCTGTCATACAGAGTGAAGTAAGTCAGAAAGAGAAAAACAAATATCGTATATTAACGCATATATGTGGAATCTAGAAAAATGGTACAGATGAACCAGTTTGCAAGGCAGAAATAGAGACACTGATGTAGAGAACAAACGTTTGGACACCAAGGGGGGAAAGCGGGGGGGGTGGGTGGTAGTGGGATGAACTGGGAAATTGTGATTGACATATATACACTAATATGTATAAAATAGATAACTAATAAGAGCCTGCTGTATAAAAAAATACATAAAATAAAATTCAAAAAAAAAATAAAATAAAATCATGAGGCAGGTTCTGCCACGGTCAAAAAAAAAAAAAAAAAAAAAGACAGAGACCAGTTCTTACTCATCTTTATACCTCCAGTATCTAGGTCAGTGCCTGATAAACAGTGGATACTCAATAACTCTACTGCATATACAAAAGCAGTTGGTGCTTCAAGCTGGGAAATCCTCCAGGACAGTAGATTCATGGACTCTTACTGTGTAAGAGAAGAAAAGAATCTAGTCTGAGCTCCTCATTTTACAAGAGGGAAAAACCAAAGGCCAGGGAGTACAAAAAGCTTGTGCACAGCAGCACAAGGTGATACAGAACCGAAAGCCATGTGCCAAACCCGCTACCACCATCCCCTTGCAGACCATTTTCCTTAGGAGAAGCCCAGCAGAGTCCCTCTCTCTCCTGTTTGCAAAGCGGCAACAGGAGAAACGTGCCTCGATGCGCGGGAAAGCTAATTAGAGCTAATTTATTATCTTTCCTCAGAACTACGATGCCGGCTGGAATCTGCTGGAGGTCTGCGCTGCAGAGAGAAATGTTTTTGATTATATTTACACATCTGATTTGAGAAACACATGGAAACCTAATCACAACTGTAATAGCAGGCTCATTGGCCCTCAGCAGACTTATCTTGTCTGCATGATATGTTTTCCAAGGTACAGCTCAGGCTTCACCTCTTTCATAAAGTTTTCCTAGACAGTGTTCTATATAATTCAAACCCTCTCTGAGGCATCTGAGAGAGTAAATAGTGCTTTGGAGTTGGGCAGAGTAAATGACTTTGGGAAAGGTACTTCTCCCTTCTTAGCCTCTGTTTCCTCCTCTGTAAAATGGGGCAATAGTATCAACCTTGTAAGTTTGACGTGAGGTTGCAGTGCAATACTGTATGTAAATGGCACGCCCAATGCTAGATGCATACAGGAGATGCTCAGTGTTAGCCTATACCTATGTATAGGTCTAGGCGTTTGGCACAGAAAACGCTGACCCTGCCTGTGAGTACTGACACATCTTCAGCCTCGATTCCAGGCTCTGTGCTTGGGTCTGGAAAGAGCTCTGGGTCCAGCATAATGGGAAGATGACTGGAGTACAGCTGAAAGGCCGTCTTGTAGGAGGAAGACGAAGGAAGTAGCATGATAGAATGGAAAGACCATGGGCTTAGGCATTACAAAGACTTGTGTTTGAATCTCAGCTCTGGCACCATCCAACTGCAGGACTTTGGGAAATTCACTTAACCTCTCTGAGCTCAATATTCTCATTGGCAGCACTAGCAAGGGTCTCTACCTCATGCGGCAATTGTGAAAATGAATTTATATCGTGTATATCAAAATGCACAGCACCCAGTCAGATCAAAATCAATGAGTATGCAGCAGAGACTGGTCCAAGACTCTTAGGCACTTAGCACAGACTCAGTAAATGTGGTCAGTGAGTAAATGATCTGGATGGAGCTACTTATAATCTGGGATGTCTGGGGAAAGGAAACAGAACACTGGATTAGGAGACAGAACCATATTAGTTTATATCGCAACTTGGCCAATTCAGCAAATACTCATGTTGCCAAGTCTCAATCTTCTCATCTATAAAAAGGTGATCCTAATGAAGATAAAAGAGTTGATATTGGTGAAAAGGATTTTTAAACTATAAAGTGGAATTGCATGATATTTGGAAAACATTTAGTATAGCACCAGCAAACAGCAAACCATTCAAATAAATGGCTGACAATACCATTAACGAATGTTTACAAAGCACCACTTAAGGGCCAGTCATGGGGATTCCATTGTGAAGGAGACAACCCCTGCCTCCTTGGAGGACCATCAGCAATGCAACCCCTTCTCCTCCTCCTCCTCCTCATCACCGATGGAGGGATTGGAAAGGCTAGGGTACGTAGTACCAATCCAGCTTCCGATGAAACAGCACACATGCAAAATGCATGTTTGTCTGTATGCCAGTCTGTGGCAAACGCCCTCATTTCCCCTTCATTGTAGGATTTATTTTTCATTTTATCGTAGTTTTTCATGTTTTGTCTTTTGTCATTTTTCCCTTTTTTGTTGCCAGGGGACCTGCCTCTAGAAACAATTCCATCTCTCAAACATTCTTCTGATTTCTTGTGTGAAGCGTATACTAACACTTGGTTACAATGTTGTAGAAAATGAGGAACATGTTCTGAGGGGAGGGCCTGAGGGCTCTTCCGAGAGTAGAATAGGTGAGTGTCAATGTGCGAAATTACTGATATCCATTTCGCCTCTTTAATACCCACTGACACCAACTCAGATCTATAGCCCATGTCACCTCGTCTATTAATGCTGTGACAGGCTACCCCTTTGTGGCCCCTGATGAATCTCTCCTCCTGCATTTAGACCCCTACTTTGTCCCCTCCACAGACCTGAATCTGGGCTTGTTCTGCAATTTTAACCAAGAGAATATGGCGGAAGTGACGTAGTACCAGTTCTGAGCCTAAGCTTTATAAGTCTAGATGCTTCATGAATGTATTAAACGTTTAATTCTCACTACATCCCTCTGAAATAGATATAATTATCTAAAAGCTAATTATAGTTTTCTGGGTGTCAGGTACTATTTTAAAGGCTTCAGATGAACTGACTCATTTAATTCTCACATCAGCTTTATGAGGGAAATGGTATTATTATAACCATTTTACAGGTAGGGAAACTGAAGCACAGAGAAGTTAAGTATCCTTCCCAAGATCCCACAGATAGTAAACTTAGAGCCAGGCCACCTGATTCTCACACATTAATCACTATGTTGAACTTCAGAGGGGTTAACTGGCCCAAAGTCACACAGAGACCATGGCAAGGCTGGAATTAATACCGGCTTTATTGACTACAAAGTCTGACCCTTCTGGACTACAAACATCTAAAAGACTGTTCTGGATCTGCCAGCAACTTCACCTAAACCCAAAGGCAACTGCTATAAGAAATAAAAACATACAGCTTTGCAGCCAGTGGTCATCTTATCAGAATTTTACAGAATCCTTCTCGTGTGTGTGTGTGTGTGTGTGTGTGTGTGTGTGTGTGTGACTATATATGAAAGTGAAAGCACTTCTAGATCCCTACTTTACTCCAGACTCAAGATATAAGTTCATTGTTCATTCCACCAACATCAAAGGGTACTGGCTACACAACATTCATTCATCCAGTCTACAGGGTTTGATCGAGTGTTCTCAGGGTTACTGTGCTCGGTACTGGGGCAACAACGGGGTACAGAGAGCAAGCAGACTCCGCTCTCACAAGCCGTACAGCAAGTCCCCGCGGGATCTAGACAGGCTCTGCTGCTTAGAGGCGTGTGACCTGGGCAGGTACCATACACTCTCTGAGCCTTAGTCTCTCATCTGTAAACTGGAGCTTCTCTATCATAATCTACATTATAAGATTCTTATGATTGAAAAATGTAATAAACAAGTGAAATGCTTAGCAGAGTGTCAGATACAGATGGCAATCAGATGCTTTCAAAGTTACTATTATTAATAATAGTTTAATAAAAAAAAATAGAAGTCCAGTATCTACCAGGCACTGTCCTAGGTTCTTCAAATACAACAAGCAATAAGGCCTGTTCCTCACCGTCAAGGGGTCTGCAGTCCTAGTCAGGAGAACAAACGTGCACGTGGACCGCTGGGCTTGGAGTCATAGGTGCTGTCACAGAGGGGTGTGTCCAGTGTTCCTGGAGCACAGAGGACATACAGACCGATTCCTTGTTGGTGGGAATATGGGTAAGGGGATGTTGGAGCAGTTCCACAGAGAAGGGTGCTGGAACTTGGCCTTGGTGTTTGGAAAGGACTTGGATAAGGAGAAATGTGAGAAGGGAAATGTGAAAAGGGAACTTGAGGCAGAGAAAAAAGGCTGAGCTAAAGCACAGTGCTGTGATTGTGCTTGGATGGTTTCCAGTGAGGAAACATTTTCTGGGAGATGGGGTCTGGAGTGGGTCACTGGAAAACAGGAAGCAGGAACTGGTAGGAGATAAGCCAGGAAAGTTATCTGAGGCCAGATCATGGAAGATCTTAAATGTGAGGCTCAGGAAGTGAGCTTTATCATATAAAGAGGCAGAAGAAATTGATTGGAAAAAAAACCTTAATATCAGTGGATTGATTCATCAATAGATAAAGAGGCTTATAAATGTAGATCCATAGATATAATTTATAGATATGTATATATATAGCTATCTCTGACTCCTTCTGTCTTTCTATCTGCCTGTCTATCTTCTGGCTTATTTTTCTTTTCTCAAAAATAAGTAGGGAATGGACCTAGAGTCTGTCATACAGAGTGAAGTAAGTCAGAAAAAGAAAAACAAATGCCGTATGCTAACACATATATATGGAATCTAAAACAAACAAACAAACAAATGGTTATGAAGAACCTCGGGGCAGGACAGGAATAAAGATACAGACATAGAGAATGGACTTGAGGACACAGGGAGGGGGAAGGGGAAGCTGGGACAAAGTGAGAGAGTGGCATGGACTTATATATACTTCCAAATGTAAAACAGATAGCTAGTGGGAAGCAACCGCATAGCACAGGGAGATCAGCTCAGTGCTTTGTGACCACCTAGAGGGGTGGGATAGGGAGGGTGGGAGGGAGATGCAAGAGGGAGGGGATATGGGGATATATGTATATGTATAGCTGATTCACTTTGTTATAAAGCAGAAACTAACACACCATTGTAAAGCAATTATACTCCAATAAAGATGTTAAGAAAAAAAAAATAAGTAGAATGAGAGCAGGGTTTGCTTGCTCTTTGCTCACCATTGTAGCCATAATGCCTAGCACAGTAACATGGAAGGCACCTGATAAAATCTTGTTGAATGGATGAATGAATGGGCTATAACCACTATGTTTGATGTTTGTCAAATGAACAAATGAACTTATATCGTGAATGTGGAGGAAGTTGGGTAGTTTCACAGAGCAGGTGACATTTAATCTTGACATTGTTGATGAGTACAACTTAGCTTCGCAGAAATGGGCCATTTCTGGGAACGTGTGTACAGAGATCAACAGTCACTGCCCAATGTATGGTATAGTGGTGAAGAGCATGGATTCTGAGGCCAGGGTTCAAGTCCTAGCTCTGCCACTTAACAGCTGGGAGCCCTAGGGCATGTTCCTTAACTTTCTGTGTCTCAGTTTCCTCATCTGTAAAATGGAGACAATAAGAGTACTTACCTTACAGGATTATTGTGAAGACATAGGTGATTATTACCACAATGCCTGGCACATAACCAGCTCTACATAAACACTCGCAATTACCAGTAGTATTATTGTTGAACCCTGAATGCAATCAGCAGAACGAACACTCTAGAGTCCTATTACACATAAATCAGTTCTTTCTCCATATATTATAACTGAACAGTCTACATGAGTCTCTTTGACACAAATCTCTTTGGTACAGATGAAGACCAAACAGCTTGGGAGTCATTTCTGAAAAGATGAGTAAAAGAGTATAAACAAAAAGAAATGAGGGAAAAAAGAACATGTTGAATGCCAGGATTCAGAGGGATTGTTGCAAGACATTAATGAGCAAAGAGATCTGGAGAAACTGTGTCAAAGCTTTCTGAGAGAGAGTGAGAACAATACCTGGGGAATGCCAAAAAGAGAGATGATAAAGGAGAGATGACAGCTCCCTGCAGGCCTGGACCAAGTGTGACACAGAATGAGCAACAAGGCCAGAGGAAAGCAGTGTGTCTTGTTAAGATCCTTTGAGAGGCTTTAAATCAGCAGTGGCTTCCTGGCAGGGTGAGGCAGGGCTCCAACCATTACAGGTTACCCAGAAGCCACCAGAGAAAAATGGAGAAGGAAAGCCTTGAAGAATGAGCATGGTCCCCGATGTGATGTGGTTTCCATAGAGACCACTCTCTCCATGGTAGCCAGGAAGGGCAGTGCCTGTCCTCAGAACAGTTAACAAGCTATTAGACCAAACATGAAGATGCCAGCAGGTGAGTAAAATGAAGCTGCTCTACAACAGCTGTCTGTTTGCTAAGATCAAACATGGAAAGAAACGGCCGTAAATCAGCCCGGCCACTGCAGCCATTGTATCAAGTTCAGGGGAGTGAGACAGAATTTCTAAACTGTAAGTCAAGGCCCAGGGACCACATCCCAGAGGTACACGCTCAGAAGAGTGATACTCAAGATTCCCCAGACTGGCCTGACGATCCAAACAAGATCAAAACAAAAGAAAACAAGATGGCAACACCAATGAACAGGAAGACAGTAACAAGAATGTGGGAAAGACGAGCTGAGAAAAGTACAGGAAGGCAGCAAACAGAGGGAGATTTCACATTGTTTTGCCCAACATTCAGTCAGAACTGAAGACAGGCTGCCTTTGCAGCAAGCAGCAGTATCTGCTCAGCGTAGGATGGCAGGACCAGGATTTGAAACTAGATCTTTCTCAGAGCAGGCACTTTGGTTCTAGGGCTGTGCCTCTTCAGGAAAGTGTCCAAAGGAACCCATGGGGAACTACCTCCTTCACGTACGATCTACTCTCTAAACACAGAAAATAATGTAGGGGCTTCCCTGGTGGCGCAGTGGTTGAGAATCTGCCTGCCAATGCAGGGGGCACGGGTTTGAGCCCTGGTCCGGGAAGATCCCACACGCTGCAGAGCAACTGAGCCCATGTGGCACAACTGCTGAGCCTGCGCTCTGGAGCCTGAGAGCCACAACTACTGAGCCCGTGTGCCACAACTACTGAAGCCTGCACGCCTAGAGCCCGTGCTCCCCAGCAAGAGAAGCCACCGCAATGAGAGGCCCGTGCACCGCGGCGAAGAGTGGCCCGCGCTCACTGCGACTGGAGAGGGCCCGCACGCAGCGACGAAGACCCAACGCAGCCAAAAATAAATAATAAAATAAAATAAATAAATTTATATAAAAAAAGAAAGAAAATAATGTAGCAGGATGAGGAATCTGCTGTGTGGTGAGACCTGTCCTCTGAAGGGGTGCAAGGCCCCTTGGGTCCACTCTGCCTTCTATGAGGATGTCTATTTGCACAGGTCGTGGCTCAACACCCAAGGTCCTTATGTCCAGTTCTTGACTCCCTGGAGCCCACCTCTGCTTCCTTTCACAGCTGCGCTATGTTTAAAACATCACACCCCCCTGTCTTGGCACATGCTTTTCCTCAGCCCCAAACGCCCTTTACCTCTTTTTCCATTTCTACTTCTCTTCAAATCTCAGCTTGAGGGCCATCTGATTCACTCACTCACTCATTCATTCACTCACTCATTCATTCATTCAATCAACAAGAGCTAAGTACTCACCAAGTACACAGGATGCCTCTGATTCCGTCCTCATTACTTCCACACACCCTGCACTTACGTCTAACAAAACACATCACACTAGGCCAGGCTTATTTATCGATGTGTCTGTCACGCTCATTAGATTTTAGATTCCTTGAGGGCAGATTGGGTCTTGCTCACTGTCTAGCGTAGTTTCTAGAACTGAGCACGTAGCAGGTGCTCAATAAATATTTATTAAAGGATGAATAAAAGAGTAAATGCATGAATTGCTTTTCTAATTCTCTCCAGGTTGCCGTACTCTGAAGGGAATTCTCCAAGCCATCAAGTTGGCCTGGGATGAAATGTTTTTGTGCACATTACTTAATAAAAAGGGCTCTGGGTCAATTGAAAAATTTAAAGTCAATATGAAATTGATCCTCATCAGCACTTTCTCCTCCAAACATATAGACAAAAGGACATTTCTGAAACATACGTATTAGTGTTGCATTTTCTGCTCCAGACACTCAGTGATCATTGTCACCTCCAAGTCCAGCCCTCATTAATTCATGGGGCATCCAGCATAATCAGCCACAGGCTTCTTGGCAGCATAACTCACAGACCAGCCTAGAATCTGGGGGAGTCACTAAGCTGCAAACAGAGCAATTTCCTTTCATGCTCTTTTCTCTTAGAGGTCACTGAGCACCATTTAAGTTAAGCTGAAAATCTTTGGGTTGAATTTCAAGGGCATCCCAGCAAACTAGTCCTCTTCAACTATGCAGGGAAAGAGGGTGTAGACACCCAAAATAACACATCCCATAGCACCTTCAGGAATTCCCATCCCACCTTTGCTCAGTTTAGCAGCCATATAACTAAAGATGTGCCTAGGAGGGGGAAAAAAGCAGTCAGCAGAGGAGAAAAACAAAACTCTTTTTAAAAAAAAAAAAAAAAAAAAAAACTCTTCTTGCTGGAGGAAACACAATACAATGAGAGCCAGAGGTACCGCGTGTGACGATGCTTGGGCACAGTATCTGGCACATAGATGTCTTCATCACTAGAGGAGATGGTTGTGACTATCCATTTAGACTGGCTTCAGACAGAAGTGGGAAAATGATGCAGGACCCCTTGCTCAAGCAGCAGGGATGCTGATATGGACTGCATGCTTGTGTCTCCCCAGAACTGATATGTTGAAATCCTAATCTCTAATGTGATGGGTTTAGGAGGTGGGGCCTTTGGGAGGTAATTAGGTCATTAGGGTGGAGCGCTCATGAATGGGATTAGTGCCTTTAAAAAAAAGAGACAGGGAATTTCCCTGGTGGTCCAGTGGTAAAGAATCCACCTTCCAATGCAGGGGACTCAGGTTTGATCCCTGGTTGGGGAACTAAGATCCCACATGCCGTGGGGCGCCTAAGCCCGCACGCCACAACTACTGAGCTCGCGCGCCTCAACAAGAGAGCCCGCGTGCCGCAAACTACAGAGTCCACAAGCCTGGAGCCCCCAGGCCACAACTAGAGAGAAAAAAAACACCCGCACGCCACAACTAGAGAGAAGACTGCGCACCGCAACAAAAGATCCCGTGTGCCGCAAGCCGCTCCTAAGACCCAACGCAGCCAAAAAAAAAAAAGAAATAAAAGAAGAGACAGGGGCTTCCCTGGTGGCACAGTGGTTGAGAGTCTGCCTGCCAATGCAGGGGACACGGGTTCGAGCCCTGGTCTGGGAAGATCCCACATGCCGCGGAGCAACTGGGCCCGTGCGCCACAACCACTGAGCCTGCGCGTCTAGAGCCTGTACTCCGCAACAAGAGAGGCCACGATAGTGAGAGGCCCGCGCACCGCGATGAAGAGTGGCCCCCGCTTGCCACAACTAGAGAAAGCCCTCGCACAGAAACGAAGACCCAACACAGCCATAAATCAATCAATCAATCAATCAATCAATCAATCAATCAATCAATCTATTAAAAAAAAAAAAAGAAGAGACAGGACAGCTGGCTTCCTCTCTCTGCTCTCTCTGCCAGGTGAGGATACAAGGAAAGGATGGCTGCCTACAAACCAGGAAATGGGCCCTCAAGACACTGGATCTGCCAGCACACTGATCTTGGGCTTCCCAGCCTGTAGAACTGTGAGGAATAAATAATTGTTGTTTAAGCCACCCGGTCTACGGTGTTTTGGGTACAGCAGCTTGAGCTAAGATACAGGTGAAGTCACGGCTTCCGGGGCTGGCTGACTTTCCTCTCCTTCGATCCTGTAGAATGGTGCAGTTGTCGCAGCCCGAGTGCCCCCTTACCCAGAATCATCTGGTGAGAACCGATAAGGCCTTAGAACGTTTCATTCAGGACGCTTCACCTTTCTCCTGGTTGAGGTGCCGGCTGGACATGAAGTGGGCCCTGACTGCCTGCATGCCAAGCTGAACATGCAAAGAAAAGATCGGGGAGACTTCCCAGGATGAACACCCCCAAATTTCAGGTGAGGGTCACAGTGACAGAGACTCCTTCAGACTAAGGCTCCAGGTGGTCCTGGTGACGGTCCTGTGGGGGCAGGGACAGGGTGGGGAATGAAGGCAGGAGAGGACTATGAAAAGCTGCCATGAGGAAAGGGCTTTATCCCAAGGTGCGCCCCTTTGAGTGCGGTGGGAGATGCCAGGCTCTAGCTTCCATGGTGTTACAGATAATCTGCCCCAAGCTTCTGTAAGCCAGGCTAGATTCTGTCTCTTCTGTTTCCCCAGAGGCCAAAAGGAAAGCAGCTAATAACAGGTGTTGGTCAATGCTGTCAATAACACCACACCGCAATTCCATCCTTACCTCCTTGTTTTCTAGTTATTTGAAGAGAGTGTGTTCGTAGGTCCAACCGCTGAAGCCCCTCATATTTTGACCCCGGGCCCTACTTGGCATATATATATGTATGATGTGTATATATATATATAGTATTGTGCAGCTTCACAGCCCAAGTGCCCCCTTACCTCATATGGTATTTGAAAATAACGGTCACATTTAATGTCACAGCAATACTGTAAAGAATGTGGTTTTATTTGCGTTCTAAAAATGAAGGTCAGAGTGGTTAAGACACATGCCCAAAGCCATACAGCTAGTAAGAAGTAGAGCCAGGACTTGAACCCACCGTCCTAACCTTAAATTTTTAAATCGGTTCAGTTTTCCCATTTTGAGTACCAGTTAGAGTTGACATTTATACTCTCTAGCCCAGCTGTGGGCCCCTTAGTTTGCAGAAATCCTGTCCTTTATGATATCCTCTGGTCTCCAGCCCACTGTTCCCTCTCTGGACTTGACACAGTTCTAGAACACGGCTTGCACACGCCCTTTGGCTCTTCCCTCCCGAGATACTTGCGATCTCCCGTACATGAGTCAGTCCTGATCCAAAGCCATTCTTCTTCCACCTTAAAATTTTTTTTAATGACTTACTTTTTTATATTCATAAAAGTGATGCATACTCAATCATAATATCAGATTTAGAAGAAAAAATATAAACAGGGAAATAAAAGTCCTCCTTATCCTACGACACAGAGAAATTCACTCCTAATATCTTAATGCCTTGTCTTCAGCCTTTTTAGGGGTCTATGCCTATACACCTAGAGATATGTTTGCATCAAAATTGGAATTGTGTTGTACATAAAGTCCTGAAGCTTACCTTCATGTCCATATACCATTAAGAACAATAAAAAATTCTTTAGAATGTTTTATTTAATGACTACATTATTTGAATATGAAAAACTTCGGTGAAGCATTTTCCTCCGTTTTGGAAATGTTGGTTGTTTTCCCTTTTTCAAAACTACAAGTAATGTGGAAATAAACTTGTTTGTTCATACATCTTTGTAATTTCTATTTTTAGGATGGAATACTGAAAGAGGAATTCTGAGGTCAAAAGTTATGAAGTCATTTCAGGCTTTTCCAGATGATTTTTATTAATTAAATCCTCACCAGTAGAATTCCATTTTACACTGGAAGATAATTTTTCCTGGAAGGTCCCCTCAAAGTGGTAGCAAAGGGCAATCTTTCAGATGATCTTGCACTTGTTTGAGTAGGAACTGAGTTTAAGGGAATGTCAAGACAAGACTCTGTGTTCATCTAGGCTGGGAGGGGTTACGGTTAATGCAGGTAGCATTACTTATCTTAACTAATCCACAGGGAGTGTCTGATTTACTCAGTAGTCCCCAAATCAAAAAGCCTCAGCTGGTTCTCTGTGTATCCATCCACGAATCTGCTTTTGACCAGCATGGCTTTTCACAGAGGCATGGGTGATGTGTAGACCCTAGCATCTAACCTACTGTTCAGCATCTAGTAAGGTTTACCTGGGTGTGGGTTCATGTGTGTTCAAGGAATGAATGAAAACATACAAGAACCTCACAATTCCAACTGGCTGATATGTAAGCAAGGTGCACTCTGCCAGCTGAAGTGGATCATTCTCTGGTCTCTATGTAAAGAGCTTCACCCCCAGAATAACCCCATTTCAGCTACACAGGGCATCTGTACACTGCCTCCCAACAAGAAAAACCCAATGCTGGGGACCACCCTTAGGAACAGAGGCTGTTGTGCAGAGGAAAGTGGTATTTCCCAACACAGTTGTTTCTCTTCTCCCGCTGATGCTAATTACAGTTTGCTAAATGTAAACTGGGGAAACATCTCGCCCACCCAAAAGAGTTCCAGAAATGGGCCCGTTGTCTTCACAGTAACCTGGGAGCAGAAAGCTCTGCCTCCTTCTAAGTCTTGTATCTGTTTTTCCTCCCAATACGACACAGACAGGTAAACACAAAGAGGTCCACTCACAGACAAGGTGAGTTTGAAATTGCAAATCATCCCAACCTCAGGGCCTTTCTTTTGGTCGCTTGCTCTGATGCAAAGCTGGGGCATGAAGTGGAGGCATGAGGAAGACACTGCCTGGCTGGCCGGGGCTTTAATTACACGTGTGTGTGGAGCTACGGTGGCACTCTGGCAATGCAAGTTACACAACTAATTATACTGAAACAACAAACTTGAGCTTTCTTGAAGGGGCCCTGCCCATGGGACCACCATATTGTCCTTTTGCCACACAATCATTCCTTTCTTCCATTTTAGCATCACTTGTTGAATTTTCACCCTCTATTAAAATCCTCCTCATTTCAGGACATTATCAAGGGTCACCACCTCAGGGCAGCCCTCCCTGGTTTTACACTCCATATGAATACATTCACCTTTCTTCAGTGTTATCATGACACATTGCTTGGGCCTCTTTTATACTCTTTTCAGTGTCTGCGCCTCTGTTGTCAAACCTGGAAAACAAGACTGATGGGCCTCTAAGGTCTTTTCATGCTTTTTTTTTCAAAACTTTATTTTTTGCATTCTTAGGAATAATAATCAAATGCTTTAAAAATGGTACAGTATAGCGGTGAGACTGTGGCTTTGGCACCAGAAAAACAAAGTTGGAGCATCAACTGAGTTGCTTCTAGCTGAGTGACCTAGGCAGGACTAACCATGTCTTGGGCCCTCAGTTCTCCCATCTGTAAAATGGCAAAAACGCTGATGTGACATCACAAGGCTGCAGAGTAGATTAAATCAGGTTGTGCATGTAAAAGCACTTTATAAATAAATAGGTGTTTGTATTAGCTATTTTAATAAAAAGCCCTGAATGGCTCTCTCCCTACTCTAAGGAAACTACCACCATTTCTGGATTAAACATCTTAAAATCTAACACCTCTGATTCTCAGAATCATGCCCAATAATCTACACTGTCTCTCTGTCTGTAGAACAAAGATTCTACATTAAAAACCAACTTTGGGGACCCTCTCGTGTGTGCCTACTTTGTATTAAGCATTTGCCAAGCTCATGCCACATAAACAGAGTGAAAGAATTAGAGAGGCTTAGTTTAGGGTCAAGTCCCAGGTCTGCAAATGAATATTTGCATGATCGTGTGAAAATCGCTTCGCTTTTTGAATCTTCGTTTCCTTGTCTATATATCAGTGGTGACACTGCCTGCTATAAAGGACTGCTGTGAAAATGACCACGTGACAACACTCAAAGCACACAGACACGACACCCGGCACAGAGCAGGCACTCCACAAAGACCAGTCCCTTTCTCCTTCTTTCCTTTCCCTTTGAGCACCAAGGTTCTAGAATTCCACAATATAAAACATTCATACACATAGATGAGGGGTAGACGATGGGTGGTCTCTAGGAGAGTGATGTCAGAGAAAGATTTTACCAGAAACTTCATTCCAGTATCAAAAACGGGCCCCTGCTTGAGGCTGTCATCCACTGTGCTCACCACCACAATACTTTACAGTGAGCATTTAACTTTTTTTTTTTTTTTTTACAAAAAAAGAAAGATTATTCTCAATGATGCATGTGATAAATATGCAGACTTTAAACCTTTTAGAAATATTAAAGGTTTCACAGCTCAATGTTTGACAGACTTGATTAATCCCTTCCACACAAATATATTCAGGAGGATAGCAGCAGTTGGGTTTTAAAGCTCCAAGAGTGTTCTTTGATAAAGGTAAAGAAAAGGTAAAGAGCTTTTAAAAAGAGAGAGGTTCTTGTGCTGCACGGAATAGACAAAGAATACGAAGACCCAGAAGGCTGCACGGGAGGATGGAGAGCTGGAAGCTGGGGGTGGTGGGGAAAGGAGGTGGGGGAGAACAGTGCTTTAAAAGCTCTCTTCCTTGGAAGAGTTTTCAAATGAAAGGCACACATTCTGCCTGACCACAGGCCATTCGTCCAAGAGTTTTCTTCTCTGCTGAGTTCCAAAATGGATGATGTGGGAGGGGGTGGGGGGGGGCATGGCAGACCAACGGCAGAGCAAGCTTCAGAGGGGAGTAAGATGGAATTTACCATCACCCCCTTTCATAGTCCTGGACCACTTAACAGCAGCCTGCTTGCTCTTTCAGTCACCAAGGCTATTAGCCTATTTCCCGCACCAACCTCTCCAATTCCCAATAGGATTTTGAGCTCCTCGAAAGAACAGGGAATAATTTTTGGCTATTCTTCCCCCTCAGCACCTACTTTAGCTTTTTGTTATAATAAGTGCCTAATAAACATTTGTTAAATGGACAGAGTTGGTGTTTAAGAAATCCTTGACAAAAGGGTCGAATGACAAAAGTGGGGGCAAAAAACCCCTACTTAAGAACAATGCTTTAAAAATTACTATCAGATTCCACATCCTTCTGATTTCCAGTCTACAAAAGAAGACTGAGTTTAGAACCTGACCACTGAGGCTTCCAAGTAAAGCCTCATTCAACAGATACTGACTGAGTACTACGACCACGCTACGCGAGTTGGACACAGTTCCCTGCTCAGCCGCATGGCCTGGTAAAGGAGACTTGTCATCACTGTGGGAGGCGCTCTGATGGAAGGGTATATGGGAAAACATGGGGGACAAAGGAAGCTATACCAAACCCAGCATCTTTGTTCATGGGAGATGTTAAAAAAAAGCCTTGAGAATGAGCGATACACGCTTAGGCTGAAGGTTGAAGGACAACACAAAGGGAGACTGGGGAAAGCATACTTCCCCGTGTATCATGTACAGAGTTTTGACCTGCGAACTTCCATTTAAACTTCAAATGGAACACTTGCTCTGCTAATCAACCTCCCGCACAATATCTCAAAATGTCAGCCCACCCTGCCCCTAGGTTTCCTTTGACACCCAGGTCAATCTCCAACCCCAACCCCTATTTTACTTTTATGGAAGCATTTTCCCAGAACGAAATACCAACATGTTTGCCACAAGATATTATGGGGGGCAAAGGTGTAATTCAATTATGTGACTTAATCAATTCAAATGGCTGATGTACAAGGATCTCGGGATGCCATCCAGCTTTCAACTCAAGGCATATAATTGTTCCATAATTTCTTAATTCTCCCACAAGACAGTTTAAATTAAAGGATGTCAATTTGCAAAGCCAGACCGCATTGTATTCTTAAATTGGGCCTGAAATAGCCACAAGATGAAGGGTAATAAGGCAGAGAGCAGAGCCCAGGGTGCCTGGTGCTGTGCAAAATTGTTTAATACGGTCAGACCCTTTAATCTTCATATCTACTGATGCAGAAAGCAGCATATTTCTGTCACTTATGATAAGAAACATTACTTTTTAAATTCCTTGGTGAGGCCTGCAGATCTTCCAGGCAGCCAAGATAGCAGGAATCTCTATTTCTGTGTCTGTGAACGTTTCTTTTTTTCCCTTAAATTGGTTTTATTTTAATCCATTTAGTCTCCAATCTAAGTCAGAGACAAGTAACCTGAATGGAACCACACAGGAGGAGAACAAAGGCTTCTGCCTTTCAGTTCTCAGATTCTACTGCCTAACGGCTCCTTGAATAATCAGTGATTAAACAAATACTGAACCTGAGGGTATAAACTTTAGGACAGGCAGTTAGTTCCAGAAAGGGAGAGAGTTGGAACAGCATCTGAGAGAAACAAAATCATGCTCCAAAGTGGAGTGTACAGTGGAGGGGAGGGGATGATTTAAACTGTTTTCATGGAAGAGTCAAGTATTTTACTCACACGTGTCCTAGGAAACGCTTGGGTCAATGCGCCCAGGCTGGGTGGGGGTGACGCTGGGGAAATGGAGGCCCCAGGATGTGGATCCAAGAAACTGGATGATGTTTTCCCAAGATTGCCGGGGCCACGAGTCAGGAATAGTCATGGAGAGAAGCCAAGGACATCCCTATAATGAAAGAAGTGTATGTCAATTTTGAAAGCAAACCAGAGTCAGCAGTCACAACGGCGTTTAGAGTTGAGTGGCTCAGGATGAAGCGTCATCTAAAGTGTACGTGGTGCATGTAGGTGGGCTTGGGGCACAGGGATCCGAAGGAATTGTACCAGGCTAAACAAAAGGGCATCTGTCAGTGTCTCTGTGCCAAGTGTTGTGTCAGACTACGTGGAGGGTACAAACAAAGTGTAACATATTCATCGATCTGTATTTTAAAAATTTGGACTAGGTTATACATACACAGGTTAAAATTCAAAAGGTACAAATTCCACATTTCTCACTTCTATGAATCTATCTGTAGGATAAATACCTAGAAGTGGAATTACTGGGTAAAGAAAACATGTATTATAATATTTGATAGATATTGTCAAATTACCATCTACAAAGGCTGTGCAATTTTACATTCTCTTCAGCAATATATGAAACGACAACTTTCCCATGTCCTCCCCAACAGAGCTGGTCACAGGTCTTTATTTGGGGAGACACAAGATATAAGGCATAATAATGACAACAATAATGCTAATATTTAACGAACGATCATAGCATTTTAAGAGCAGTTTTTAGTCTTTATATGGAATAATCCATTTATTTCCAGCAGTTACCCACTGACATAGGTACCATACTGTCATCATTAAATAGATAAGGAAACAAACATAGAGAAAGTAAGTATTTGTTCTTGACCACAGCTATGAAGGGTGGGGCTGGGCTTCTAGCCCTGGCACCTGGCAGTACTTCAACACCCAAACTTTTAACCATTAGCTCTTATGCTAGGAGGTGGGGTGTTTATCTACGGTACCTGTTGTAAGAGGTACACACAAATAGGAAACCGGAGCAGGGGTATGTGTCAAGTGAATCAGGGAGACCAGTTCTTTCCATCTTAATAGAAGTAGACACAGCCTATTAAGTGGGAAAATGTTGGGCTATAGTGGTTGATAAGCAAAATCCTAAGAAGAACACGTTGACACATTATTCTTACTTTTTTCTCCTACCCTTTTCACTAGAAAAATTATTCTATCAATGTTCATGATGTGTAGAAAAGTCAGAGCTACAAAGATGAAAGCGTGGTGTAGTCAAATGAACATGGTACTTTAAGTTACCCATAGACTTAAGAACCCAACCCACAGACTCGGGTTCGAGTTCAAGTTCTACCACTTCTTAGCTGGATGATGGTAAGCAAATTATGTAACTTCTCTGAACCTCATTTTCTTCAAATGAAAACAATGAGTCTATAATCCCAGGAAAATGTTTACGATGACTCAATAATACAAAATATAAACAGTGCCAAACATTCAACAAACATCATTAGTTATAAGCAATTTCTAACTACCTGTTTGATTTTACTCTCCCTCTCTTTACAGACCCTCTGCTTTCAGAAAATTATTCACTTTTCTCAAGCATGATGGAATTTTCCAGTCTGCTTGCATTTCTGCATTCCGTTCTCTCTTGCTGAAATACTTCCCTGTCCCCAAGTCCTACCTATAGGAATTCTACCATTAAGCCATCCAGGTTTATATCAAATGCCACCAACTCCACAGTGTCTCCTGAATAATGACCTCTGCAGTAAACTACCCCTAAGTGGTTTAATCCCTGAGTACTACTGAATTCCTATTTATTGGGCTCTACTACTTTTAAGACATTAATCTTCATAATACTAGTTTAAAAATGCTTTCCTATGTACCAGGCACTGTTCTAAACACTTTCTATATCTCACTTAGTCCTGCCCACAGGTGACAGATAGGTACTGCTATTATCCCCCCTAGACAGTCCTGTCAGTCACTATTAGCATGTCTTATCTGCACAGCTGGACTGAAGGCCCTAAAGGGCAAAGAGGCCATGAGCATAACACTTAAACTTGTAGGCTTTGGAGTCAAAAAACATGGGTTCCAGTCTTGGTCCTGATCCTATCAGCTGTGTGATATTTAGCAAATTACCAAATCTCTCCAGGCATTGATTTGGATTTGTAAAGGGGATGCTGATAATACCAACTTCAAAGAGTCATTATAAGGCTTAATTGAGTTTGCAGATATAAGAATTTGCCAGTCCTGCTCAGAACTATGCGCTCCTGGAAGATGGGGATGATGCCTTATTTATTTATTTATTTATTTATTTTTGGCTGCATTGGGTCTTTGTTGCTGTGCGTGGGCTTTCTCTAGCAGTGGTGAGCAGGGGCTACTCTGTTGCGGTGCGCTTGCTTCTCATCGCGGCGGCTTCTCTTGTTGCGGAGCATGGGCTCTAGGCATGCGGGATTCAGTAGTTGTGGCACGCGTGCTCAGTAGTTGTGGCACACGTGCTCAGCAGTTGTGGCTCCGAGCGCTACAGCGCAGGCTCACTAGTTGTGGCACACGGGCTCAGTTGCTCTGCGGCATGTGGGATCTTCCTGGACCAGGGCTTGAACCCGTGTCCCCGGCATTGGCAAGCGGATTCTTAACCACTGTGCCACCAGGGAAGCCCGCTTTAGTTATTTTTAATCCCCAATACTTAGCACACTACTTGCATAACTGGCTGCTCTGTGTCTATTAAATGAAGAAACAGATGAATTAAAAATGTAAAAAAAAAAAAAAAGATACAAATGAACTTATTTACAAAGCACAAATAGACTCACAGACACAGAAAACAAACTTATGGTTACCAAAGGGAAAGGAGGGGGGATAAATTAGGAGTTTGGGATTAAAATATATACACTACAAAAAAAAAAATATATATATATATACACTACTACATATAAAAGAGATAACCAACAAGGACCTACTATATAGCACAAGGAACAAGATACAAGGTTATTACAAGATATTGAGGATCTTACTATCTTGTAATATCTTGTAATAACCCATAATGGAAAAGAATCTAAAAAAGAATAGATATATATATATAAAGAGTTAGATACATATTTGTTGTACTCCTGAAACTAACACAACACTGTAAATCAACTATATTTTAATAAAAATTAAAAAATTTTTTAATTTAAAGAAGTTAAAAAAATCTTAAGACCAACAAAAAACCCCTGAATGATAAACAAGGGAAAGTTACCAAATTCTTAACTCACTACTATATAATTCACTGAAAAGTCACTCAATCTCCCAATCAAAGCATAGAAAAAAAACTCTGCTAAAAGTAAATGCTTTATAAAAATAGATGAGAAGTTCTGTAAAGGGACCCATCGCATCCCTATCACCTGCATCTTCACTCACCACACTGCCAAGCTATTGATATTTTAGTGATAGACACGGCAAAATGATAGATTCACCAGCAATTCATAAACTCAAGACATTAATAGACACACTGGCTGCTCAGATATAAGTAGAGCATTACGGAAGGAAAATAATAATTAACTCATAAGGAGAGGGGCAAGTCAACATTCTATTAAAAGGGAAAAAAATCCCAAATGAATATAATCTCTTTCCACTACATTATGAGCATTAAAATTAATGGTGTTGGCTTTTCTGTGGTTTGGATCATCATTGTATTTAACAAGCTGAAGTAAACTTCACAGCAAAAAAAAATAAATTAAATGTGCCAGTGTCTCAGGAAACTTCATTTTCTGAGTGAATAGCCAAGTTGATGCACATCACCAGAATGACTGACAATCAGTTTTCCACACTGGTGTTTTCTAAATGGGAAAGGAAACCAACTCTTCATTTAAATTATATTGCAAATCCCTTCTTGCCTGCTGAATGGCAGTCAGCTGCAGCAGGTGGCTTTCACATAGGGCCCCAAATACAACATTGGTTGATTAATGTTAATTTCAAATGTGTGTTTTTGGGGGCATGGGCATGCTACCGTAGTGCACATGATGCTGAGGAAATTTTACAGTGGGTGACTGACTCAAAGGTCAACGGCATATTTGCCATCAGATAAAAATGCACATTCACAAACATACCTAGACGAGTCAATTATTCCCTGATTCACTATTCCCTGGGTCCCTCTGTGCAAAGAAAACTATTTATACTCCCCATCAGATGGATACACAGAATCATGGTAAACAAGCCCCTGATTCCACTAT
Source organism: Eschrichtius robustus (assembly GCF_028021215.1). Classification (NCBI taxonomy): domain Eukaryota; kingdom Metazoa; phylum Chordata; class Mammalia; order Artiodactyla; family Eschrichtiidae; genus Eschrichtius; species Eschrichtius robustus. The sequence goes on from NC_090826.1 coordinate 49,275,391, forward strand.
CCTATATTATATTTCCCAGGGCACCTTCCACTGTGGAAGTCATTAGTTTTGGTCTTTTTGTTCCCGATTTATCAAAACAGACATTTTGCTAGTGAGCTCAGTTTTACCCCCGGATGCAGAACAGTTAGGAGACACAATTTTTGACCAACTGAACGAAACAAACAAAACATGCTTTGTAATCTTTTGGTGAGGGTGCCTGGAAATTTCTACTTCTCTACCTTGATGACTGGTAATGTCGATAAATACTAAAATCAGTGCTCGAAATCTTGCGATTCTTTTCCCCTTCCTCGGTTAATAGTTCAAAGAAACAAACCAACACATCCTTGCCCTCTGAATTACTTTCAATACAATGTACTCGAGTCAGATCATTCAAAATTAAGGAAATTGATCAGAACCAACACCTGAAAAAAAATTAACAGCCATCATATTCCATTGGTCAAATCAATAATACTCTTTTAAAAAATAATACACAGTGTGGGCAAGGGTTCTGGGGACGGATTCCCCTGCACTGGAGGTAGCCCTGCTCCTGGGATGCCGCGTCACACGCAGCGTACCCCCAGCACACTGTTGTCACTGACGATCAGGAACTGATCAGGAACGTGTGGCACAGATGGGAGCGTTATTTTGCTCAGGTGGTCTGGCATGGAATCCTAGCTCTTGCACTTGTAACTGTATTATTATTCTAGGTAAATTCCTTTTTTTTTTAATAAGCCTGAGTTTCCTATTTGCAGGGCTGTTGTGAGGATTTGGGGTAAACACCTTGCAGTGCAGTGCCTGTCATAAAGTAGACACTCCATCAATGAGAGCTATTATTACAATAGCCTTTAAACAGAATCCCTTTCTTCACTTACAAGTGTTTCTCACCATACTACCAGGATCATCAGTGAGTACTTGAGATATCAGGATCCATATAACTAATGGACTAATTTACAGATGTGTAAATACCCAGTGTGCCCTGAGACCACATTTTCTGTCGTGTGTAAGTCAATGTATTTCAATAGCTGAAAGCTAATTTCCACGTGGGTCTTTGACCTTTAAAATTACTGAATGCCTTGCTCTCAAGTGACAGGATCTTTTCTGTACCTGACACTGATTTGCAAAATTAGATGCCCGGAAGGCTAAAACATAATTTTTTATGAACAAGACCGTAGCGTAACAAGCCTGGGACTAGCTTATTAAACCTAACCACAGTAAAGTCTTGGTGACCATCGAGGGACCAGGCTTCTGCCGTGGCAGGATCTTTAGGCAGGGGAGCCACAGAGAGGCTTCTGTGAGAAAGTTCCAAAGCTCCTGTGAGGGCATGAGGCACTGTGCACATAGAGTGAAGCAGTGGTTCTCAAATTGCATATTTGAGTCACCTGGGGAACTTTACAAATTACTGATATCAGGCTCCACCTGACCTAGTGAATCAGTCTCTGGGGGTAGAGCCTGTACATTAGAAAAATTTTACAAGCTTTCCAGGTTATTGTAATGGGGAGCCCAGGTTGCAAAAATTCACTGGAGTAAAGAAATGTTCTGACTGGCTGATGGTCTTTAAAATTGGTGGTCTTTCTTTACGTAAGAAGGTTGAAAAGTGTGGAAGCAACAAGAGGAAAAACAGAACACACGAAAGAAGAAGAGATGGAGAGCAGGAAGAATGGTCTGGATCTCGTGGTTAGGGGAGGAGGGGAAAACGGTAACTAAAGCAGGGGGTGGTGCTGCCCTGAGGATCGGGGAGATGGGGGACAGAGCAGGTCTGCTGTCTGGGGGAGGAGAGGCTGGACAGTAGCCATGGACTGACACACCATCTCTCCAGCTCTTGAGAAAGTAACACCATTCTCAGGACCAGGGAGAAGCACCAGCAAGGGGTGAATGGGGAAGGGAGCATACGGGTAAACTGAGGGAAGAGAGTCACTTCTGCTACCAGGTCTATAGCCCCAGCTTTTCACCTCCGACTGCCCCAACCTCTTTCATACTTCCATACTTTTCCATGTTCTGTTCCTTCCACCTGAGATCACTTTTCTCCTCCACCATGCAAATGCCATCAAATATCACCTCCTGCGTGAAGTCTTTCCCGATTTCCTCCAGCACAGTTTACTGTTCATCTATTCAGTCCAGAGCGTTTCTCCCAGAACACTTCATGTGTTCCCCTCAGACACAACTCATCACATTATAATAGTCTGTGGTTTATGTGTATGCCTTGCTTGCTCAATTCTATGTGTTTTTCTGTTTCATCCTTGGTCTCTGCCACAGGACCCAGTACGAATTCAGTATTTTTTTTTTAAAGGAGCCTACAGCACAGTAGTAGACTTATATTGCTGTCATCTGCCCAGCATCCTTTTTATAGCTGGCCCATCCTATGGGATTCTAGAACAACTGTCAATCACGATGACTTACCTGACCACTGGCCTTACAGGTCAGCATGTGACCCAGGCAGGGTAATTGAGTGCTCCCACAAGGACTGCTACATGGATATTGAGGAAGAGGGTTTCTGTTCCAAGACCTAGAAGGATTTTACCTGAGTCTAACAAAATTATCTTGTTTCCAGGAAGTCTGGAGCTCCCTTTGGCAGGAGTGAATATTGCTAAATGTTGACACATTTAGAAACAGAGAGAGGTCGAAATTGATAGATGAAGAGAGAGGATGAACCCTGATGAAGGTATTTTAGCACCTGGATACAGCCAGGCCAGATATACAACCATCACTCAAGTCTTCCCAGTTACATGTGCCAATAAATTCATCATTTTGCCGGTGTTAGAGTTGGATTCCTATCACTTGCAATGGAAGTTATCTGTACCAACTCAATCATATCACATTAATGATATTGAAGACAAAGTCCCCAGTCATACAAAAACATTACATTTGATTCTTTTGTTTAAGAAATCAGTAGAGAATAAGTTCATTTTCAAACAAAGGTGTTCAAACTGTTTGACAGGGTCCAAGGTATGTGTGGAGGACTCTCACGAAACAAATTATGGAGAAATTAGAAAGCACGTGCCAGGGGCTTGGCCTGCTCCTTACTTCTTTAAAGTAACTCTTTATTCTGTTTTATATATTGAGATTCTATAACTCTACTTGAAAAAAAAGGCCCCACTGCTTTAAGAAAGAGTATGAAAACGAATGCATTAAAATATATCCTCAAAAACAGTATAATATTTTAAATAAAATTTTCCCACACATTAAAGATTAGTCCTCAGCTACGTGAAAACTTTGCTTACAGGAGATGATTCATTCTGTAAGGGGCCTGGGGAACTGAAGCTTTGCTATAATTGAACAGATGGCTAGAGACATGAGACAAAGATGGAAGGATCCCACCATCATTCCTGGGATCCAATAGGACATTTTGTCCCAAACCCTCGTATGGCAGGAGGCAATGCCACATGCTTGTTGAATGTGTTGCAAGAAATCCCTAGGTGGCTAGGAATAGAGGGTTCTGCACTGGGCAGTCTTTGGGAAACTGAACTAGAGAGAAACCCTGGAAAGGAGTTAGGAAAAAAAACTTCCAAAGAGCAGCTTTTTAAACTTTGTCACGTGAGTTCAGAGCCTGAGTCACGCTTGACTCCTCTGCCTTCCTCATTTCCCATGCTTAGTCCTGCGTGCCTGCGTCATCTTCTCATAACCCTCAACCTCATTTCCTCCTCTCCACCTTCACCGCCTCCGAGTCTCATCTTTTCTTTCAGGGCAGCTTTAAGGCCCTCCTTCCTCTAGCCTTTGCAGGGTCGCCATGTTGAGCTTCTCAGATAAAAAGGGACCACAGCCCTGGCCTCACTGCTGCAAACCTGCCCATGGATGAGGTCCAACCCTCCCGCCATGGCCTTGCTCGTGTACACCTCCTCTCCCCGCCACCACTTCCTGTCGCACAACACAGACCTGTAGGCGTTTCTGTCCCAGAAGTCAGTGCCTTTGCCTGTATATTCCCTCTTCAGGTATGTGCAGCCAGGGCTCAGAATCACTCTTCTACACCAGTGGTTCTCCATTTTTAAAATTTGCTTTAAAAAAAATTACTTAGGGGGACTTCCCTGGTGGCGCAGTGGTTGAGAATCCGCCTGCCAGTGCAGGGAACACGGGTTCGAGCCCTGGTCCGGGAAGATCCCACATGCCGTGAAGCAACTAAGCCCGTGCGTCACAACTACTGAGCCTGCGCGCCTAGAGCCCGCCCTCCGCAACGAGAAGCCAACGCAATGAGAAGCCCGCGCACCGCAACGAAGAGCAGCGCCCGCTCGCCGCAACTAGAGGAAGCCCGCGCGCAGCAGCGAAGACCCAACGCAGCCAAAAATAAATAAATAAAATAAATGAATTTTTAAAAAAATTACTTGGGGATCTTGTTAAAAGGCAGGTTGTGATTCAGGAGGTCCAGAGTGGGGCCTGAGATTCCGCATTCCTAGCAAGCCCACAAATGCTGCTGACGCTGCTGGCGAAGGGATCACACTTTGAGTAGCAAGATCTGCCAACAATTACAGTGGAGACCTTCCCTAAATAACCTCCCCTCATGCACCGCCCTAATGATTAGGTACATCTGATAGCCTTTGCTTGCAAGCAGATGATGTTGAAATGTCAATTAATACTTATTGAGTACTCACAATGAACCAGGCACTGTTTGAAGTGCTTTTCATTTATTAACTCATTTAATCAGCACAACAACCCTATGAAGTAGGTTACTCTTAGTATTATCACTTTCATTTTTAAGCTAGGAAACTGAAGCACAGAGAGGTTAAGTAACTTACTCAGGATCACACAGCTGGTAAATAATGGACGTTGGCTTAAACTCAGGCCAGTTGTCTCTGAAGCGCACACTTTTGTACCCTTATCCTATGCTACTCTCAAAGATTCTCAGCTGAAAGAGTCCTGCCCCCGCCTCCTCAGCTCTTTCTGCTTTCCTCCATCCCAACACGCACAATAATACATTGCAATAGACTGTTTATTTGCCATTCTCTCCACATCGGGCCCTCCCTGGTTTAATTCTGAATCCCAGGCACCCCAGGCAATTCCTGGCATACAGTAGATGTTAATTACATGCTTTTAAACTATTGACCTGCATAAACATTCATAGAACTTAGCAACTTTTCCACTTCTGACAAAAGTTACTTTATTTCACTGGTTCTCAAACTAGCCAGCATCAGAATCACGTGGAGGGCTTGTTAAAACACTCACTGCCGGACCCCACCCCCAGAGTTTGCGTCAGTAGGTTTAGGGTGGCAGCTGAAAGCCTGCATTTCTAACAAGTTCCCAGGCAACGCTGCTGCTGTCCGTCTGATGACCACACTTTCAAAACCACTGTTTTATTTACTCCTCATAAATTCTTAAGTTTTCTTTCACAAAAGATCCTAAAGCACGCAACAGGAGTTTCAGAAATAGATGATCAAAAAACCCTGCGACCAAAGGGAATGTTTACCTCTCCTATTCAGGAGCATGAAAAACGTATAAAATAAATATCATAGCATTTTACTAACAACACAGCTAGAAACAGGTTTTATTCTCTATTTGAAAAAAAAAAGAAATCAGGTGGATTAGCAAGTGACATTTCAAGCAGAAGTCAAAAGCAAGTGGAGAATTTGGTTTTAGATGATCCTGAGGCAATTAAATCAACTTTGGTGTACTGTGTACTTTGGACTTGGATTCTCTGCCAGACACTCGGGATACAGCGAGAGCCAGGCAGGCTTGGTCCTTGCCCTCGGGAAGTGTGAAGTCTAGCAGGAAAGGCAGCAAGAAACAAGCAAGTGTATAAAGAAATGAAATAATTATACAGACTGAGGAATGTTCTAGTAAGGTAAGCAGTGTGCTAAGAGAGAATACTGGGGGGAGGGTGGTGCTCACTTTCAGTAGGGTGACTGTACAGGCCTCTCTAAGGAAGTGATATCTTATTACTTGAGCCCATAAGAATGAGAAAATCCAGCCTTGTGAATAGCCAGGAAAGAATATTCCAGACAGAGGAAATCACAAAGGTGAACACCCTGGGTATTAGAAGGAGCTCAGTAAAGGCCAGGGTGCCTGGAGCATAGGCATGAGGCGGACCTTGTATCGCACAGGGAGGATTCCGAATTGCATTCTCAGTGTAATAGGAAGAAGCTAGAAGGATTTCAGCAGAAGAAAGTCATGTCTGATTTGCATTTGAAAGAGATCACTCTGGCTGGCCCTGTGGAGAAAGGTTTGTAAGGGGCCACAGCAAAAGCGAAAGGGTCAGTCAGGAGTTAATTTTTCTATGCAACGTGCTACCTGAAACACCTAACAGCTGGTGGAGGGTGGGCGTGGGGAGAGGTTTATCAGCTGCACCAGTATAATGTTTTACATCCTATTCAAATAATCTACTTGCATTGTTGCACTGTTTAAAGGCAACCTGCTAAACTGGTCTAGGCTAATTGTAGCAAGTTGCTGCAATGCACACCTCCAGCTCGCTGAAAAGTCCATGGAAGACTTGCTTTGAGAGCATCCTCAACAGAATGGCTGTGTATAATCCCCAGAAGGGACGATTTAAAGAATACAGTGGGCCCTTGAGAGCTGAAAAAAGCAGATAGTGAAGTGATATTTTCCTTTCTTACAAAATAAGTCCTTTTCAAATTATAATGAAATTCAAGTCTGTGGATGGCCATCAATAACAATAGCCAACACTTACATATGCCCATGCACCAAGCCCTATTGTCCTAAGTGATGACGCATATTTACTTATTCAATTTACCCATAAAGTAGCCACTATGATTCCATTGTTCTTATTTAATAGATGAGGAAGCTGAGGCACAGAAAGGGTAAGTAATTTGCCCAAGGTCACACAGCTGAACTGACCTTAACTATTGAAACTGAGGCTTGACACTGGGCTGTCTGGCTCCAGAGTTGTGGGCTTAACCATCATCATACTATTGCTTCTAGAGAATCTGCAAAATAAGGAGACATAACTTTATTTATTGAAAGGGAGACCCCACATTTTAAATTTTGGTGTATTCCTAGCATAATTCCTGACAGAATAATCTAGCTCTGAAGATGAGCTGAACCTGAATACTGAGCTTCACTGCCCACTATTAAAGAAAAGACACAAAATCAGAGACAGGAACTGAGTTCTACGATAACATCCTCATACCAATGACACACGCAAACACAAAAATGCACACTGATGTTGTTAAAAGACTCCGCGGAATCGCAACAAAATTATATGTAACTTTAGATCCTGTGGAAGAGGTACCAAAACTCAGTTTTTCTAAAATAAGTGAGAGAACATTCCAGAGGAAAGCATGCATGTAGCTGCACCAACTGTTGACCCCCAAACATAGTGGGTGTTGAGCCAACCAAGCCCTGCCTGGCATCAGGGATGAGGCCTAATTCACAATGGTATTGCCAGAGTCAAGGACAGTACCTGGCACACAATCCGTGGGATAAAACTGGCTGAGTGGGATGGGCAGATCCCTTGAAGTCCCTGCCATACAGTTGACTAGCTGTGTGACCTTGGTCATGTCACTTACTCTCCTGGGCCTCAGTTTACCTGTGTGTAGACCGAGGATGATATTCTCTTCCCTGTATCTTTGTTGTGTATATGAGGGAAGGGACAGAATGGAAGTGAAGATCTTAGTGCTTAGCCCAGGATATATAATCAGTAAGTGATAACTGCTGCTGAAAGAATTATTATTGCTACTGCTACTACTACTATCACATGCTTATAGATTTGAAAACTAGCAGTAAGGCCAAACAAGTTACAAAAATAAAACCTTTAACATAAAAGCATGATTGCAGTCTGGTTTTTGAGAAATATTTTATAGGAAATATATTGTCAGTTAAAAGAAAATACTGGACCAAAATGACTTGATAGAGAAATCTGAGAGATATTTTAGTATAGTGGTTAAAGGCATAGACTTTAGACCAAACCCCAGCTTCACCACTTACTAGCTGTGTGACCTTAGGCAAGTTACCTAACATCTCTTGGCCTCACTTCTCTCATCTGTAAGATGGGAGTGTTCATAGTGACCTGCTTCATGGAATTATTGTGAGCATTAAATGAGCTAGTATACATAAAGCATTTAGACACGCCTAACAGGATGTGAGCACTCAGTAAGTGTTAACTACTGTGATTATCATGTTGTCGTTTCCACTGTGTGGGTATTTAACGCAAAATCAGGAAACTAGTGACAACATGAAACGCTGGGCTCCTGGTTTGTGTCTGCCTGTGGCTCACAAGGAAACCGACTCCGAAGAAAAGTGAGACGTTGCCACTCTCATTATATCACAGCACTGGGGCAGTTAGAGATGCTGTCTGGCCATCCTAATAGCTACAGGCTGGCTATTTCATGACTTACAAAAACAACAAGAAAAAGGAACCGTTATTTGATGCCTAAAAGTTACAGAAAATGAAAGAGAAGGTTGGGATGTGTAAAAAGTTATTGTTCCGATCCTTAGGGCAATTAGCGTAATCAGGACAGATACAGCACAGTGCACTGGCGAATCCAGAAACTCCTTTTTCCCTTCCATCAAAGGATAATATATATTTTCACCTTCAGAAAGGTTAGGTAATTATAAATGTATCCTCCTTACTCATAATATTTGAAGCAAGTAATTGTTGCCCATGGGAAAATGTTTAATTATTTCTGATGAACAGTTGTGGCACTGAAACACGAGAACATGACAGGCAGAGTGTGGAAACCACGGCCCAGTTCTTAATTGTGTGGGAATCTTGTCTTTTCATCGTGGAAAAAAAAAAAATCCCATATTGATTTTTCTCTCAATTGATTTCACAAAATTTTCAGTTTAGCAACAGTGAGTCTCTCCAATTATAGCCTCTTCTCGATTCCCTAGGCTAGAGGCTGCCTCATGCCTTAGTGATGGAAACCTCACACTGCCCAGCTAGTGCCCTTTCCTGGACAATACAGCCTCATAACTGTACCCCCTCCTCCCCTAAGCCAATTTTTAAAAATTGAAGTATAGTTGATTTACAAGATTGTGTTAGCTTCAGGTGTACAGTAAAATGATTTGGATATATATACATGTATTCTTTTTCAGATTCTTTTCCATTATAGGTTATTACAAGATAATATAGCTCCCTGTGCTATTCAGTAAATCCTTGTTGTTTGTCTATTTTATACATAGTAGTATTTATCTGTTAATCCCATACACCTAATTTATTCCTCCCGCCTTCCCCTTTGGTAACCATAAGTTTGTTTTCCATGTCTGTGAGTCTTTTTCTGTTTTGTAAATAAATTCATTTGTATCATCTTTTTATATTCCACATATAAGTGATATCATATAATATTTGTCTTTCTCTGTGTGACTTACTTCACTTAGTATGATAATCTCTAGGTCCATCCATTGCTGCAAATGGCAATGTTTCATTTCTTATGGCTGAGTAGTATTCCATTGTGTGTGTGTGTGTGTGTGTGTGTGTGTGTGTGTGTGTGTGCACGCCACATTTTCTTTATCCAGTGTCTGTTCATGGGCACTTAGGTTGCTTCCACATCTTGGCTATTGTAAATAGTGCTGCTCTGAACATTGGGGTGCATGTATCTTTTCAAATTAGAGTTTTTATCTTTTCTGGATATATGCCCAGGAGTGGGATTGCTGGATCATATGGTAACTCTATTTTCAGGTTTTAAAAACACCTCCATATTGTTCTCCATAGTGGCTGCACCAGTTTACATTCCCACCAACAGTGTAGAAGGGTTCCCTTTTCTCCACACCCTCTCCAGCATTTATTATTTATAGACTTTTTTTTAAATTTTATTTGTTTTTATTTATTTATGGCTGTCTTGCGTCTTCGTTTCTGTGCGAGGGCTTTCTCTAGTCGTGGCAAGTAGGGGCCACTCTTCATCGCGGTGCGCGGGCCTCTCACTATCGCGGCCTCTCTTGTTGCGGAGCGCAAGCTCCAGACGCGCAGGCTCAGTAGCTGTGGCTCACGGGCCCAGTTGCTCCACGGCATGTGGGATCTTCCCAGACCAGGGCTTGAACCCGTGTCCCCTGCATTGGCAGGCAGATTCTCAGCCACTGCGCCACCAGGGAAGCCCCTATTTATAGACCTTTTTGATGATGGCTATTCTGACCAGTGTGAGGTGATACCTCATTGTAGTTTTGATTTGCATTTCTCTAATAATTAGCAATGTTGATCATCTTTTCATGTGCCCTAGGCACAATATTTTTAAAGGCGGTAGGGAAATGGCAAGGGAGTGCAGCTTTGGGATTGCACATAGAGATGGAGGAGCCATTTCTCGTTCCTTGTGTGGAGTAAAGGACTGAGTGGAGGAGGGGCTTTGGCGCCCTGTATGGATGCTTCATGTTATGGGTGGGAAACCTGAGACCCAGCTAGGGAAGTGGCTTGCCAGAAGCTACCCAGCAAAAGTAGGTCTTAAACTGAGATCTTCTGACTCCAAATCCAGAAAGAGAAGCAAGTTGAACTGGGAAGATTCAGTGCAGTTGACGTGACAATCTGAGGTCAGGCCTGGCAGAAAGGAATGGGTTCTGGGGAAACTGGTAGATGAAAGGGGCTGAAGGGGTAACTGTCAGGGGCTACAGACACGCCCCATTAGGCCCTCTTCCCTGCAGCTGGTGCCCACAGCCCCTCCTCTCAGGGTGGCACGGAGTGGCTAAGAGCAAGCGACTCTGGATTCAGACAAACCTGACTTCAGATCTGCCTTTTCCTAACAATGGAATGAAGTAGGCGTCACTATCCCATTTTACACATTTAGGAAACAGGCCCAGACAAGTCAAAAAGCTTTCCCAAGACAAAGTTTGACTGGGACTTTGACCCATGTCTGATTTTCAAGCCTACCACCACCAACGGCTGGGATATTTACATAAAATATTTCTTTACATTTACAAGCTGATTTTAAATCTAAAATTGGTAGTTTTGTACCTTAAATTTTAATCCACTTGCCCATTAGAAACTGCTTAGAGACATGTATGGTGCTAGTCAACTCTTCTTAAACGGAATTTTTATTGAGATAATTGTAGATTCACATGAAGTTGTAAGAAATAATAGTGAGGTCCCATATACGTGATAGTCAACTTTTTGATAAAAGTTTTATGAAAGACTCTGGACCAAGGGGACTTAATAAAAAGAAAAACGTCAGGCAGCAAATATAGTGGTCCAGATTTATAAGACCTTATAAGTCTTCACAAGTCTTAAATTTGTAAGTAGTTCATATTTCTTTTTTAAGTTTGGAGGCATTAAAGCTCTGTTGCCTGGGTTCAAATCCAGCACCACCACTTCTCAGCTTTATGATCCCCAGTGAGTTATTGGGTCTCGCTGCTTCCACACTCGTGGAAAAATGGGTGATCATAGTCACCTTGCTTATAGGATTGTTGTGGGATTAAATGGGTTAATGCACATAAAGTGTTTAGAATATATATTCAGCTGATCGTTGATATTCTTGGCATGTATCTACATTTTTTTTTTTTTTTTTTTGCCTGTGTGCTAACTCAGGAAACAAAAACGCAATAATTTTCCACTATTCCTTGTCCTTTGGGGGTAGGGTGGGGGAGGGGAATGGTTTGTTTCAGAGACTCAGAATAAGGGTGCAGTTTTTTTGTTTAAACCTATACAACATTTACTTAATGATTTTATTCATCCATATCAATTGTAAACATTTTCTTTCATACGTGGAAAATTCAACTTTTTTTGTTTTTAATACCAGATTTCCCTGCTTATGGGAAGATATTCAAAGACACCAGCAGTTTCTTGCAAATGTGTGAATTTTATTCCTTTCTTTTTTTGAAGTCTTGAATAGAGAGCACATGATTTTTAAAAAATCCTCATGAAATAGAAGCTATTTCCTAATTCCATCTATGTGCATAATTTATGTGTTCCAAATTAACAGGGATGGGGATTGCTTCTGGATCCTGGAGGCAAAATAAAAAGCGATTTGATCCCATTGTTAGATATGGAAGTCCTTAGAAAATTCTCTCATTTTGTCCTGTTCAAGAAATATCTCTCTAAAGAACACAAGCAGTACTTGTACCTATATAATAGACTGGTAAATAATTACGTTTAACAGAATAAAGGTCAAAGCCGTTGAAGGCGTCTTAGGTGTTATTGGGCTCAACTCCCCCCACTCCAACCCGTTCCCTACCCCAAAACCACACACATGCACAGACTACCACCACCACGTCCACCACCCCCATCATCACTGCCACCACGTCCACCACCCCCATCATCATTACCACCACCTCCACCACCCCCATCATCATTGCCACCACCTCCATCATTACTACCACCTCCTCCATCATTACCACCACTTCCATCATTACCAGCACCTCCATCATTACCACCACCTCCACCACCCCCATCATCATTGCCACCACCTCCATCATTACTACCACCTCCTCCATCATTACCACCACTTCCATCATTACCACCACTTCCATCATTACCACCACTTCCATCATTACCACCACCTCCACCACCCCCATCATCATTGCCACCACCTCCATCATTACCACTCCCATCATCATTGCCACCACCTCCATCATTACCACCACCTCCATCATTACCACCACCTCCACCACCCCCATCATCATTACCACCACCTCCATCATTACCACCACCTCCATCATTACCACCACCTCCACCACCCCCATCATCATTACCACCACCTCCATCATTACCACCATCTCCACCACCCCCATCATCATTGCCACCACCTCCATCATTACTACCACCTCCTCCATCATTACCACCACTTCCATCATTACCAACACCTCCATCATTATCACCATCTCCACCACCACCATCATCATTGCCACCACCTCTACCATTACCACCAGCTCTACCACCTCCAGCATTACCACCACCTCCAGCATTACCACCAGCACCAAAGTCCATAAAACGGCAATTATGTGCTGATTTTCACAAAGTCACCCACAGAGTGAATGGCAGGCAAAAAAGTTTTTTCAGAACTCTCATGATACTTTCATCCAACCTTTATTTAAACTCTTGCACAACGCACAACATTTGTTTCACAGTCCTGCTCCCTAACTGGACTAGAAGTATATTTACCTCTGAATGATCTGTGCCCGGCACTGGGTTTCTCCCTCAGCGGGTGCTCAGGAAGTATATCCCCAATGGAACTGAATGCAGAGCTCCAATCTTCTGATACCAGCTTTCTATCCCAGACTACCCTGCCAGCTTCCAAAAGTCCTGTTTTTCAAGGGTGGTTTTATAAAAGCCGGTGTTGAGCTAGAATTAGAGATAAATACTACAAGTGCCATGGGGCACAGGCTCACGGCAGAGCTATTAGGGAAAACTGCAGGCACTGAGTTAGTGGGATGGGGGCAGTCTCCCATAGAGGCTGTGCACTGTGGGATGTTGGGTGGACCTGAGAAGACATCAGTTCCCTGCTGCCTCTTTATCTGGGAGCAGGGAGACACTCCCTGGCCACTTATGGAAAGCTTGAGCTTTGCTATCAGGGTATCAGCCTCACAAGAATGAGGAACACCCTGTTCTAGGATGCCAGCCAGTGCCCGGGGAGTTTGCACAGCAGACAAGGCGAAGCAAGCTTAGCAGGACGGTAGGGGCCACTCTTGAGGACACACTGGCTTGTCTCTCCTCAATGGAGAAATTGAAGTCAATCCATCCTTCATAAGGTTTCACACCATTGTCCATCTGGCCAACCTGGGTCAGCATTTAAGTCTCTGGCCCTGCTCCATGGGGAGGGATAGTAGTATCACTGTTTATGACGGGTCTCTGTAATGATGTTCCTTTCTTCAGAGGCCTTCCCTGACTTCCCGGGTCAGTCTGTTTTAAGCTTCCTATTGGAATAGCAACTGGTATATCTCAGTGCATTTGTAATCACTTGGTCAATTCCCCTCTTCCTTGCTAGATCACTAGTTCTACAGGGGGAGGGACTATATTTTCCAATTCATTGCCATAGTCCTTGAACCTAGCACAAACTAGGTTCATTTTAAAAGTATTTATTAAGCACCTACTGTGTACACACTGGTACACAGTAGGTGCTTAATAAACACTTTTAAAATCAATCAATCAATCAATCAATCACTTTAAAAATAAATGAACAGGGCTTCCCTGGTGGTGCAGTGGTTGAGAATCTGTCTGCCAATGCAGGGGACATGGGTTCGAGCCCTGGTCCCGGAAGATTCCACACGCTGTGGAGCCACTAAGCCCGTGCGCCACAACTACTGAGCCTGCGCTCTAGAGCCCGAGAGCTGCAACTACTGAAGCCCACGTGCCACAACTACTGGAGCCCGCGTGCGCCTAGAGCTCACGCTCCGCAACAAGAGAAGCCCGCGCACCGCGACGAAGAGCAGCCCCCGCGCACCGCAACTAGAGAAAGCCCGCGCGCAGCAACGAAGACCCAACGCAGCCAGAAATAATAAATAAATATATAAATAAATTTATAAATAAATAAATAAACAAGAAAAACAACTAGTATATAGTCCTGGAAAGCTTACAAAGTACTTTTTACATGTATTAACTATGTTGTTTAGTTCTCACATGATCCATGTGAAGGAAGAGTATTATTCTAATTTTTACCAAAGAGGAAAACGACAGGTTAAAGCAGTTAAACTTGCCAGTAGCAAGGTTGAGAGTTAATCAAGTTGGGACCACACAGCCCAGCTCTTTTCTCCTTGCTCTTTAAATTCTCTTTCTCTTAGCCTAACCCCCAAAGATAGACTTAGAATCACCAGCGCCTTCCATCCCCCGCACCTGCTGTGGGATCCCAATTAATAACTGCAAAAAACATTTGCTATTGTTCTGAGGAGCTGGGAAATCAATGTGTTCATTAGCAAGCTCCCCCTCGCCACCATCAGCCAGGAAGACGAGGTGCTGGGGCCTGTTCTCTCTATTTCTCCTCAGCCATCTGTGACTAAAAATGTTCTTTGAAATGCACTCTTCCCCAACTCTCACGGTTAGAATTCCATCTCATCTTTATCTCTCTTCCCCATACTAACACCCCCATCCCCGAAAATAAAACCCCAGAACCCCATTCCATCCTGTTGATCTGCTCCTCTTTCGCAGACCCTCTCTAGTCAGCCAAGATCCAGTGGCAGCTTTAGGTCTCAATTTTTGTTTAAAAGGAAAGCAGGCTTTCATCCTCCATGCTTCCCCGTCTGCCAGGCGCTGTATTCATAGCTTGTTAGTTACAGACCCTCCAAAGAGAAGGAAGAGGATGTAAGATTCAGACAGAGGCTAAATCTGAGCCCTCAGAACCCCAGCTCCCCCAGTCCTTCCTGCTCAGAGCCAACCCCATTTCCTGGTGTGCAGGCTGATGGGCCAGTGGCCAGACTAAGCCGAATCTCAAATGATGTGAGTTTGGGGAATCCATTGTATATAGTACTGAACTTGATTTATATAGGATCAGCCACCGAGGACAGTAAAACACTCTTTTAAAACAAAATTTAAAGCTACCTAAAAGTTGCAGTTATAGCACAAGGAATAACTGAGTACCCATTACCTAGACTCACCCACTCTTAATATCTTGCCACATTTGTTGTATCTCTTTCTCTATATACTTTTTCTTTTTTCCTTAAACCCTTTGAGAATAAGTTGGCAATATTATGAATCTTTACCCCTAAATTCTTTAGCATGTTTCTTCTAAGAACAAGAGGATATTCCTGCATAACCACAATACTATGATCTCACTCGGTACATTAGAGAACTGTTATCTAATGTACAGTCTATATTCACATGTCCCCAATTGTCCCAATAATGTCCTTCAAACCTTTCTTTCCCATGTAGGGTCCAGTCAAAGACCATGTGCTGCATTTAATTGTCATTTCTTGTTAGCCTATAGTCTGAAACTGGTCCTCAGCCTTTTCTTTTTTTTCCATGACATTGACACTTCTGAACAGCATAAGCCAGGTTTTATTTTTTGTTTTGTTTTTGTTTTTTCAGAATGATCTTCAACTTGAGTCACATGATTCCAGTTCACCCCATCATTGGAGACATTAAATTCATCATATGATTAATAGGTACGTATCAGATTTCTTCACTGTAAAAGTACCTTTTCCCTTTTGTTAAAAACAAAACAGCAGGCCCAAAACGGAGTCACTTATGCTAAGCCCCACATCATCAAACAGAGACTTAATTACAGTTTTGGCTCTCCCAGAAATGGAATCTTAAATCTGTCAATATGCAATTGCCAGGTCAGCACTAGGTAGGTAATCTGCCTGATAGACCCCTGCCATCCCCTAAAGACAACAACCTTGCAATAACCAATGTGCTTTTTCTGCCTAGTATAACTTCTTTGTCACGGCTCCCTTCTGTCTATAAAATTCTTTCATTTTGTATAGCTCCTCAGAGTTCCTTTCTATCTGCTAGATGGGATGCTGCCTGATTCATGAGTCATTGAATAAAGCCAATAAGATGTTTAAAATGTACTCAGTTGAATTTTGTTTTTTACACTGTGTAATTAATTGGTATTCTGTGGGAAGCTATTTGAGAGCATATGAATATCCTTTTCCCAAACGAGTTTTAATACGATGGCTTAAGCATCCATTGATAATACTTACCTAAATCAATTACTATAACAGTGGTTGCAAAATAGTAGTGTTATGATGCTATCATTCCACATACATTAGTTTTTCCTGCAAAAAGAGTTTTCCCTTTCACTCTTCAATTTTTAGTATCACTCTAGACTCATGGATTCCTTTTTGTATTATTCAGTGTGTTAGAATCCCTTGTTATCATTCTTCTCTCTGTTGCTCTAATTGAGTATCTTGGAAGGAGAAAATATTGTCTTCTGGCTCCTTCTCATCCTCTTTCTCCCCAGTCTCAGTCATGTGAGGGTTCACTTGCTGATCCCTCCTATTCCCTGCTGACATTTATTCCTGACAGGGAAATCTGAGAAGTCACACAGAAGGATCTGGAACTATATCATGATGCCCCTTTCCATGCTGAGCTTCTTGAGGGATGGGGTCACAGCTCCTCATGGCTGTGTCCCCAGCACCCAGCATGGTACCTGGCAGGTAGTAGGTGCTCACTGATTATTGTGAAGGCAGCCCAGGAATGATTGCTTCAGCCAAGTCCAAAGCAGCGGCTCAAAATCTCAGACAATCTTTATTAGAGGACAGGGAAGGAAAGTTCACCTTTACAGAATACTTAGAATGTGCCAGGCCCCTGATGAACTTAGCAAAAAGCTGCCATGTTAGCTCGGACTTTTACGTGAGAAGTGAATAAAAGTATCTGGTGTTTTTAAGCCACTGTCATTCTGGGTCTGTCACATGCAGCTGAACTTATAGCCTAGATATCACATTCCCCTTGTACTTTATACTCTTGTCATGATGGCTATTTCTGGTTCCCTGAACACACTACTCCAGTGCTTCTCAAAGGAATCACCTAGGAGTCTTTTTAAAATGCAGATTCTGATTCAGTGGGTCGGAGCTGGGGACTAAGGTTCTGCATTTCTAACAAGCTCCCAGGTGAGGCCGATGCCGGATGCCGCTACTCTGAAGACCGCACCGCACTTTTGTAACAGCAAGGCACTACTCTGCTTCATATCCATGCATTTGTAAATGCTGTTCTCTTTGCTTCAAATCCTTGCCTCTCCTGGTGTATCTGGAAAATTCCTATTCATTCTTTAAAATCTTGTTCAAGGGTCATCTCCTCTTTCCTTTGCCACTTGTCTGTGAGCACCTACTATGTGCCATTGCTGGTTTAGGTCCTAGGATCCATGAGTGTACAAGAAAAATGTGGTGTGTCCTCTCAGAAACCCCACACTCTAGGGGGGGAGAGAGAGAGACTGTAAGATAAGCAAACACACAAACCAACACCAACAGTGACAACTGCAGTAGGTACCATGGAATATGAAGAGGGAGAATGACCAGGGATGGGTTGTCCTTTAGGCACGTGGCCAGGGAGGAACTTTCAGAGGGGAAAATAATTGAGGTAAGATCTGAAAAAAGAGAATAAGTTGACCCTATGGACAACTGGAGGGAGGGAAGAGCATTTGAGGCAGAGGAAGGAGAACGGGGGCAAGGCCCCAGAGCTTGGAATGTTAAAGGACCTAAAATAAAGCAGTTGTAACTTAAAGGTAGTGAGAGATGGGGAGGGAGCTTGGAGCAGAGATGGGAGGAGTCAAGGGCTAGGTCATATAGGACCTTTGGCCATGGTGATGTGTTAGAATTTCATTGCAACTGAAATGGGAAATCACTGGCGAGTTTTAAGCACAAGAACGATAAGATTTAATTTATGTTTTAAGAGATCACTTTGGCTGCTTCGTGAAAAATGTATGGTAATAACAGCTAATGATAATAGCTAACATTTACTGATTGTGCTTATTATACACCAGGCATTGCTGAGTGCTTACATATATTAACTCATTTAGTGCTCTCAATAACCTTATGAAACAGGTACTGTTACTATTCTCATTTTATGGATGAAATTGAGACAAGAAAAAAGTTAATAAACTTGTCCAAGTCATATAGCTAGTACATGTTGGAGCTAAGATTTGAACCCAGGCAGTCTGGCTCCAGAGTTCTGGCACTACATCACTCTGTTCTACCTCAGGAGAAAGCATGAAAGCAGGGTAATTCATTAGGGCAGACTTGCAGCAGTCAAAGTGGGTAGGTGTTGTAATAGGGAAGAACAAACATGACTCCAAATTAGATCTGTTCTATTGCCTGTGCTTAGTCATCCTGACTCTGCGCCTTTTGCAAAACAATGTTGCCTATAGCCTGAAATATACAGGATAGCCTATTCTCAGGGCTCTGACCTTTAAGAATCCATTCATATAAAGATAAAAAGTTGTAGAACAGAGAATAACATTGGTCTTGTTGGAGGTTTACAGGAACATCGTGATCTGACCTATGTGCACAGCTACAAGAACAAAGGATTCCAATACCAAGAAGTTTGCAACAACTAACCATGCCCCTCCCTTACCTTGCCTTTAAAATTCTTTGCTGAAACCCTTCAAGGAGTTCAGGGTTTGGGGGTGTGAACGAATGATCTCCTTGCATGGCCCTGCAATAAACCTTTCTCTGCTCCAAACTCCGATGTTTCAGTTTGTTTGGCCTCACTGTGTGTTGGACACATGAATTTGCATTCGGTAACAATGTTGCTGGCTTGGTCTAGAGCAGCAGATAGCCAAGGTGGAAAGAGGGAAACAGATTTAAATATTATTTGGGGAGGTTAAAAGACAAGGAGCCATCAAGGATGGCTTCTAAAGAGTTGGACTGCAAGCAGGTCGGTGGTGTATCCATGTGCTGAGATGGGGAAGTCTGGGAGAGAAACACGTTCAATGAGAAATCAGAGTTATGTTCCAATGTAATTTTTGAGGTGGCTATTCAATAAACAAGCAGGGAGGAGATGAACAAGTAGGTACGAGTGTAGGGCTCAGAGTAGAAGTCTGGGTTAGAGATGGGAATTTGGGAATCACCAGCATGAGTGGGGTATTCACCACCACGGGATTGAGTGTAGCTGGAAAAGAGAGGAAGGTTCAGTGGTAAAACTAGGGCTCACTCACTTAAAGAGATTGGAAGAAGAGGAGAAGTCAGAAAAATAGATGGAAAAACAGTGACCCAAGAAGAAGTAGGAGGAAAACCAAGAGGGTATGGTATCAGAAGCCAAGATAGATAAGCTCCTGGGCAGTTAAGTGAGAGGAAAGGAGAGAAGAATCCATTAAGTGTGGCCTTGTGGATGTAAAAGAGTCTTCTATTACCTACAAATATTCCATTCTCCCTTCTTCCTTAGTCACAGCATCCCCATTGAGGCACATATGGTTTGGAATAAAGATCTTATTTCCCAGTCTCTCTCACAGCTAAGTGTGACCATGAAGCCAGGCCCTGTAAACAGAAGTGTTGTGAGAAACTTTGGGGAAGGATCCTTAAAGGAGCTGACTCAACAGGCAGAAGCCCTTTTCCCTTCCTGCTGCCTGGAATGTGGTTTAGATGATTGGTACCACAGCAGCCGTTGTGTATGCAGAGGAGTTGGCACAACAATTTAGAGTGTCACATAATAATAATGAACACAGGGCTTCCCTAGTGGTGCAGTGGTTAAGAATCCGCCTGCCAACGCAGGGGACACGGGTTCAAGCCCTGGTCCGGGAGGATCCCACATGCCACAGGGCAACTAGGCCCGTGCGCCGCAACTGCTGAGCCTGCGCTCTAAAGCCCGTGAACTACAACTACTGAGCCCACGTGCCACAACTACTGAGGCCCGTGCGCCTAGAGCCTGTGCTCCGCAACAAGAGAAGCCACCGCAATGAGAAGCCCGCGCACCGCAACAAAGAGTGGCTGGCCCCTGCTTGCCGCAACTAGAGAGAGCCCACGCGCAGCAACAAAGACCCAATGCGGCAAAAAATAAATAAATAAATAAAATAAATTAAAATAATAATAATAATGAACACATACCAATATAGTCTCAGTTATTGCTCTAAATGCCTTATATGTTTCAAATTATTTAATCCTTAAAACAACCCTATGAAATAAAGATTATTATCCTTATTTTACGTGAGAAAAATACGGCACAGAGAGGTTAAGTAATTTGCCCATGGTCCCACAGCTAGAACATGGCAGAACTAATATACAAACTCAGGCAATGTGGCTTAGTTGTTCCTAACTACTCTGCCATACTCCCTGAGATGGAGGTTTGGGGGCATGAAGTACAATTAGGCTGACTGACTGTGTGCTTTTATCCAGCTGCATGCAGCTGTTCTGGTGCCAGGCAGAGGGGCAGACAGCTGGGCTCCCCAGAACTGTGGTCTGGACAGCACCGTAGGACAGAGAGGGAGAGGGAAAGCTATTGAGGCCTGTTACTCCCCTGACTATATTGATGGACAATGGACTCTGAGTGAAGACAGGCGAGGAGGGTACCCAGGCGGAGGGTGGGCCTTGTCATGTTAAGATCCCAGGTTCCTCTTCTCTAAGTTGACAGCCCTGGATAGCATGACTGCTTAAGTCCCTTCTAGCTCTAAAATCCTACAATTCATTTGGTGCTCAATAAATATTTGTTGAATGAATAAATGAACAGATGTGTATGCACATAGGCAATACACATTTTCTTAGCAAGCATACATATAAAAATAAGAATGTAATATATGTTACATATTTGCTAAGCAAATGAATATTGTAGGCAAAGAAAATACCTACATCTTTGGGAAACATACAGACACACATACCAGTAGCATTATTTCATAATTATATCACATAAAGCAAAAACACAACTGCTGCATATCATTGGATATTCTGTATCCAAATGACTGAGGCTTTGCAGTAGGTCTTAGAATGCTTTATCAGGGCATAAGCAGGGCTCTCGGTACTGCCACACTGGGCACTAATGCATGATACATGTACATATGTGGGAGGCTGCACATAACACAGACATCTGGTGGCCACAACTCCTCCACCTCTTCCTCACACACCCATGCTGAAAAGGTGGGATAGGGCTGGTGAAGAGAAAACTGACCATGGGGTAATTAGAAACCAGCAGGTCTCCTGACCTGAGGCAAGGCACTCCAGGGTCTGTATGAAATTACACTGAAATTGACTAGCACACAAGCAGGCCTGCTATGTTATTATTTTAACCTAATTCATAGTATTTAATAAATGCTCACTTTCAAAACAGTGGTAAGTGTTGCAGTGAGCACTGTTTGTGTATTAGCTCATTTCAGCCTTTCAACGACCCTGTGAGCTAGATGCTCTTCCTAGCCCCATTGTAGTGATGAGAAAGTTGAGGCTTAGAGAAGTTCGTCCTTTGCCCTGAGTGACAGCTATTGATGGCAGCACCATAGAGGGACCTCGAGCTGCGTGAAATCTGAGCCCTCTATTCCTCCTCACCATCTGTTGGCAGGTCGTTCACAGGTACAAAGCGCTACTTTCTTCTTCTTTTAACAGAGCTGCCCAAGAAACAGCTTTTCTGGGACTTCTCTGCCAGAAAACCAGGGCCTCAAAAGCTATCTGTGTGTCCTCTGCTCTGATGACTCTCTCAGAGACCTCCAGCCTCCCGCCTTTAGCTATGACGCCTGATGGGGTTACTCATCCTTATGCCCATACATTAGCTAAACCCATTAACCTGACACGACTCCACTGACATGCTATTCAACAAGCAGCCCAACAGCCGATTTAACCGATATAGATTTACTGTTTAACGCTAGAGAGGAGGGAGCCGGGAGGGAGGGAGGCAGGCGCTAGCACCCCACCGCTTCCCGGTGCTGATGGGCAGCCAGCGATCCTCTCCCCCAGCAATTACTGACACTAATTAGCAGCTTACTACAGATCCGAGGGAAGAGACACCGCGTAATCCCTGCCTACCACATTCTAGGTGCAGAGTCTTCAGGAAAGGCCCTTGTCAAGGGCCTGTCTGGGAAGAACCTGGCAGCTCAGAAACCAAGCAGATTGGAAGGGGTAGAGGGAGGATCTAGAAAATGGCCTCATAACCGGGGCCGTTCTGTTTTCCGCTCCCAGCTTTGGTCTGGCTGCGGCTTCCATCAGCTGCGGCCCTGGGCTTCCATGGTGAACGGCTCTCATTCCGGGCACGCAGCTGGCTGCAAATCATGGAGGCACATGGCTCAGATTCCTGAAGCCAAGTCATTAGTCCTCTGACCCAATTATATGGATTATCACAAAGAACAAAGCGGTTGGGATTCAGCCACTGTGCTGCTCTTCACTTTAGGGGAGGGTTTGGGGATGCAGGTCTATCTTCCTTTTTCTTTTTTCTCCAAATATGCCTATTTTACGTGATACCGAGGCACTTCTAAGTTTAGAAGACGGAGTTGATGAAGGAGGACGAGGCTCTTTGTGGGCAGAGGGAGGGCAGATATTTCTTAAAGGGACGCAGCTAGAACAGTAGAAAACAAGCTAGACTCGTCAGGGGTCATGAGTTTTAGTCTTCGTTCTGTGTTGTGTGACTTTGGGCAAGTCACATCTCCACGCTGAAACTCGGGGACCTGGGCTGTCTTCGTAAAATGAGCAGTTACCTCAATGACCTTTGAGGTCTCTCCCAGCATGCCTATTCTCAGTTGATCATAACCTAGAGTCCCATTACAGTAGTGAAAAACTTAGTGAAATAAGCTCATAAAATAATATTAACTTCTAAAATAAACCTTATTTTATAACAGATTTCTGTGCAAGAGAATCATAATGTGTTTTCTTTGCTTGATTTTTAATGTGAAATTGAACTAAGAAAAAGATCTGATACCCTCGAATCTAAAAAGTGAACAAAATCAACGCTATGACTTTGTATCCTTTGGTTAGAGAAGAACAAAAAAATAAAAGGAAGTATGAAATTGTGATTGCCCATTGCAGCTATCTACTGGGTAATAAATGTTGCTGGATCTGGGTCATTTAGCAAAAAATACTGCAAAGAAAAAAAATATTACAGGTTTAGTATCTTAATTATGTAGATTTTACATTCAATGAACTCTTGCCAAAATAAATTGCGTATATTACCTAAAAAGCAAATGTTAATTAAAACTGTATCTTGATAGCGTGCGTGGTTCACAAGACATTCTGAGCATATGAGATTATGTAGCACACATTAGCTACAATCAGCTCAGACTGAAGGTTTGGGTCATTTCAATGATTCATGTGAAGCCAGACAGCATTGGCTGGTACTGGTGTCTGACAGCAATGCCTCACATATTTATACAGAAGATGCAGCTTGATCCCAACTCATTTTTCCAGACGAGTGAAGTGTCTCTGCCTGCTCCAGAGTTTCATAAATAGGAGAGCTGACTTGAATTGCCATTAATTAGCTGTTTAACACAAAGCTACCCAGCGATCACTGTATCCAGGGTACAAATATAAAATTCCCAGCAAGGAAATGAGACTGGGGAACAGACACAGAGAACTGGAGGTCACCATATTCATCTCTTGTCTCTTTCCCTCTGCTACCCTGAGCTCGGATGTCCCCAAGATCAGACCATCATCCATTCACCCTGATAGGCGGGTAATTGCATTCTTGAGTCCCAGCGTCTGGTCTTTTTTGAACACCTTCACTGCTGAGCAGTGTATACAAAGAACAAGATCCAAATGCTGCAGAATTGATTCTTCCGCCCTCACCAAGAGGCACTGCTCCAAAGCTAGTTTAATTATAGGTGTTTAGACGTACGGAGATGAATACCTGGGGAACAACTGTTCTACAGCACTGCTCTGGCAAGCGTGTACTTTCTTTTCTGTTTTTTTTTTCCACTTTTCATTTTAACAAACAGTCAACTGTGTGCTGCACATAAGTGATCCGTAATCAACAAAACAATAAAATGCCAAGCGTTAGGAAAAGGTCAGGGGAGGGTTTTCAGACAGGAGCCTGGAGCCACAGCGCGGCCTGGAATGGCGAGGCTGTCATTTCCATTGGAATTCCAGGGTCAGTTCACTTCTAGGCTACTACCAGTATACCCTTATGGAAACTCAGATATGTTCAACAAGCCACTCTCTACCTGCCTGTAAAGATCACTGAAAAATGGCCTTTAAATGTGGGCCTACATTATTTGAAGTTTCTGAAGGAGTAGCAGCTATGGAGGCCAACAGATGTGGGTTTGGATCTCATCACTACTTAGGAGGTGTGTGATGGTGAGCAAGTCGGTTCACCCCTTGGAGCTTCAGTCTCACTGCCTGAGAGTGACAGTGGCTGCCTATAGGGGCAGATGTGAGGCTTGATTGAAAGAACAAATGTAGGCACTTAGCATAGTACCAGATTCTTAGTGATATCTAGGAGCAGCTACAATTCATTCACTCGTCATCCATCCACACAATCAGCTTTTACAGAGTGCTGACTTCGATTATTCAGAGGCAGGTTTATGCACAAAGACATTTGGAAAAGACAGGATTTTTGAGGATAGTGGAGCCACGGAATGGATAACCACTGAACTGGTTTAATTTCCCCCTAGAGGCAGTACACAAGGACGGGGAGGAAGGGGGACTCCTTTCTCTGTGTGCTGGCCATATGCCTGTTTCGTCTCAGGTCCCATTTCTGCCCTTCTCCGCCTAGGACCCCAAAACCTGTTTTTCTCATGTCCTTTTGCCTGGTGGCTTTTGCTTCAGCTTTATCAACAGAAGACCTGGTAGGACATTGCAAAGCAGGAGGAAGAGAGAAGGAACTTACTTCCGGCTTCCGGTTTCTGCCAGCATCTTTCCAGCAGCAGTGTACAGCTAGGATCTCCAGCATCTTTTGGCAGTTTCCTCTCTTACAGTGCAAAGCCTCTTTCTGGATCCTGGGGCCAGAACTTAGCAGGTCCTCCACAATCTCAGGACCAGCCAAGTGGTGGCCCCTGAGACCCCAGCACCAGCCATACAGTATTAGCTCTGTGCTCTCATCACCAACCTATGGAATTCTTCCACAGCTCAGCACCACAGCCCAGCACCTGATGTCCCAGCACAAGCCATGCTGTGACTTCTCTTTGGTTCCAGCCTCAGCAATCCCTTCTCACTGATTCCAGCATGGGCTGCTCCCCCAGCCCCGTGGCAGTACAGCTCAGCGGGAGGGGGCTGCCTGGCCTTCCTTCCATTCACTCAGCCCTAGGTGTGGTAGCTGTTTCTAGTACTTACTAATCTCTGACCTACCTCACCTTTCCCTTTTGTTCCTTCAACCTTTCAAACTGTTTATAACGAATCCCCTGTATCAAACTCCCTCTTTTCCCACTGGACCCTGACACCCTGTACACCCTGCATATTTGAACATGAACACTGAAACCCGAGGGGGAGGGGAGATTAAGGAAGTTGTTTTAAAAGACAGCACCCTTTAATCCAATAATTCTACTTCTGCAAGTCTTAAAAGTGACATCGGCTAACTCTGTTCTTCCCTCAAGCTTCACTTACATGTCACCTCCTCAGAGAGGCTTTCTGGCCTCTGAACCTAAATTCTTTGCCTTGCCATATCAGTCTGAATCTTTCTTTCATGATATTCATCATGATTTGCAATAATCTAATGTTGTGATTCTATTTGTCTTTCGCTCCATTAGGTAAAAGCTCAATAAGAGCAGGAACTGGGTCTCTTTGGTCACTGGTCTTTCCAGCACCTGGGAAAGCGTACCTTGTACAGGTGCTCAGAGAAAAATGAACAGCCAAAGATGTTCATCGTGGCATTGTTTATACTTAATGAAAAGCAATAAACACCCCACATACCCACTATGATGAAAGTGAATAAGCATACGAAGAATCCATTCAATGGATCAACACAACCACCATATTTAGCCTGATATAAAGGTTTCTTGATGTGTGGTCCATGCGCCACATTCCTCAAAATCGCCACAAATGGTTGTTAAAATTCAGATTCCCAAGCACCAACCCCACATTTTCATAAGCTCTTCAGGTCATTTTCATGCACCCTGACTTTTGGGAATCCCTGGACCAACCAGGATTCATGTAAACTGCAGAGATCTTGCACTAACTTGAAAAATGTATTTTACCATGTTGGTTGGGCAAAACAAAAGTAAAGCCAACCAATCAAATAAACAAAAAACAAGGACAAGTATATAATTCAATTAGATAAACAGAGAAGTAGATATGTAGGAAGGTAAACAGACAAACAAAAAACTAATATAACAACTTTTAAAAAAATCATAGAAAAAGAACTATAAGGAAATATACCAAAATACTTTTCTTTGGGGAAGGGCTAAAATCACTATTTTGTCTTCGTCTTTCTGATTTTCCATATTTTCTGAATATCTGATAATTGGCATGTATTTTGCAATGGAAAAATACCAAACCAAATCGTCTCTAAAAAGAAAAAAAAAAGAAAAGAGATTTTCAGCAGATCACCCAGTCCAGCTGAAAACGCCAGGTCAGGCTCTCTGACCTCTCCTTCCCTGGGTTCCTTGGGCTGTTTCTCCATCATTACTTGTCACCCATAGGGCACGTGATGTGATCATTTCCTTAAATCTTACCCCGTCTGCACTGAAACCAGAGATTGGCAGCTGGTAAGCCATTGAAATTTCATACTTAAGACATCAAAGCTGGCAGCCTTGCTTTCAATTCCCCCCAGCTCATCTTCTCAGGAGAAAAGTTTCTCAAAAGCACTTGATCCCTTGAAGTTATTGGGCACCACATTTAGCCAAAGCCCTGCTCAGACTAGAGAGGCAAAGTTGGAGAGAACCCACGCACAGTGTATTAAAGGCTTGGGCATGCAAGTGACGTGGAGGGAAAAAAGAAACCAAGCAGCCGATCCCCTCAGAGCCCCTTGAGTCCAATTCCTGACAGACTGCACAGTTACTGTCATGGGAGGAAGCGAAAAGATGGCAAGAATGGCCGGAGTTAATCTTTGGAGAGACTCTCGCTGCAGCCAAGCCCGGAGCCTACCATTATCCAGAAGCAGCATAATGGCACACTGTTAGGCTGTCTCCCAGGAGGAGAATTTTAGGAGAGCCCTCTGACATCCTTAAAATAGAGTCCAGCTCAGCTGAGCTGCTGGCTGGGGACGATGCTTCCAGCCCGCTGCCAGCTCTTGAGCTGGCAACTCTGCACAGAGACCACAGGCCTTCATCCTCAGCGCTCCATAAAGACAGTCACTTTCCCAGGCAGGTGGAAGAAAATGATCCTGATTTCCTATAAGGTAATAGGCAAAAGTGCTCCCTGACAGCGGAATCGGGCCGTAACAGCCAAAGCACCACCTCAGAGCAGATGATTTGACAGGCACTGACAAAGCCCAAGTGCAGTCAGCAGGCCAGCCCACCTCTCTCCCAGACAATGAAATTACCATAAAGACCTTGGCAACGGCCCCTTCGCTGGTCTCGACTCTGATTTTCCTGCTACTTTAATCCATTCTAACATAGGTAAACCTCCCCAAAGCCCAGATTTCATCGGGTTCAAAAACCAAGAGCTACAGAATCAAGGACGAATTTCACAGCCTGGCATCCAAGTCCTTTCATATTCTAGCTCCAACCAGAATTTTTTAATGTGTAATAATAATAGCAGTCGACCTGTCTTGAGTGCTCACTATGTACTAGGCAATATTCTTAGGGTATTTTCAAAAAAATAATTCATTTAGTTCTCAAAATAACCCCATGGTGATTAACAGATACACACTTCTATGTATAAAACAGATAACAAGGACCCACTGTATAGCACAGGGAACTATATTCAGTATCTTGTAATAACCTATAATGGAAAAGAATCTGAAAAAGAATATATATGTTTAACTGAATCACTTTGCTGTATACCTGAAACTAACACAACACTGTAAATCAACTATACTCCAGTTAAAAATAAATAAATAAATAAGAAAACAATGAGCCCCATTTTACAGATGAGGAAACTGAGGCACAGATAGATTAAATAGGTCAAGGAACTCACCTGAGGTTATACAGCTAATAAGTGGGAGAATCAGAGCTGGAACCCAGCAGTGTGACTTCACACACAGCCCACACGTGCACACCTGTAACCCCCATGCTTCCCAGTCATCCCTGGAAGGAATGGTTCCCCTGCCAGCCAGGCCGGTCTGAACACGTTTCTCTAAATGTGTCTGCCCTACTCCCCTTGTCCCTCCTCCCCATTGAGTAAGCATGATGTGTTGGTCCCCAGGCCCATGGCCAGACATGAGCATAGGGCAGCCTTGGATGGAGGGAGGCGCCCCCAAGGGAGCCCAGAGGGGCCTGTATTTGACTGACTGCGCTTCAGGGCCATGGGCTCGCTACTGAATTTTGAAAGAGGACGGTTCTTTCAGGCCCCTCAGTAATAAAATGAAGAGAATAGTCCTGCCCCATACAGTTGGAAAGAAGGTTCAGTGAGAGAAGGGTGAAAACGGCTTTGGAAACTTACGATTGCATCTTCCTTTGAACTCCCACAGCATGCTTTACTAACATCTCCTTTTCCCTTCACTGTGCCTATTAGCATCTCGGTTCCTCTCCAGGCCCCCCTCCCCAGCTGCATATTAAAGAGGCAGGCACATCACTAAGTGGGTTGTGTGGGTATATTTCCTTGCAAAGAGGGGAGGCCTTGGGTGCTCTGAAATCAGCTGTCCACGTACTTGTGGGAGCTCATCTGCTGCTGTCCTTAAAGTCTTTAGGGTGAAATGCTGCGTCAGGAGCTGACTGCAATGTGCCCAGCCCTCCCTTCCCTACAACCTCTGCCCCTGTTCAACACCGCCCATGTGAACGTGTCGTGGTTTCGGTCTCCAGACACCCATCCAGAGATGGTTTCCTACTGTCCTCCTATCCTATAAGAATGGGACATAATTTTTAAAAACTGGATTTACACTTTAAATGGGTGAATTGTGTGCTATGTGAATTATATCTCAGTAAAGCTGTTTTTAAAATAAGAGAAAGCAGGGCTTCCCTGGTGGCGCAGTGGTTAAGAATCCGCCTGCCAATGCAGGGGACACGGGTTCGAGCCCTGGTCCGGGAAGATCCCACATGCCACGGAGCAACTAAGCCCACGCGCCACAACTACTGAAGCCCGTGCACCTAGAGGCCATGCTCCACAACAAAGAGAAGCCACCACAATGAGAAGCCTGTGCACCACAACGAAGAGTAGCCCCCCGCTCGCTGCAACTAGAGAAAGCCCGCACGCAGCGGCGAAGACCCAATGCAGCCAAAAATAAATAAATAAATAAATCTGTGACTCTGTAAAAAAAATAAATAAATAAGAGAAAGCAGCCATAGACAATGTGTAAATAAGTAGGCGTGGTTATGTTCCAATAAAAGGTCACATACCAAAAAAACCAACAACCCACAACTGATTTCAGGCTTCATGCTAATCACATGGGGTGGTTGCAGGGGGTGATGGTATATTGGCAAGAGCCCAGGACGTGGTGTAAGACAGACCTCAGCTTGAATCTTGGGTCCTTCCACTCACAGTGTGTCCCTGGACATGTGACTTTGTATCCTAAGTCTCAATTTCATCTGCTGAGACATAGTGATGAGACTGCCTCCTTTTGTTGGGAGGGTTAAAGTTCAAGACGTTCACAATATGCCTGACACAAATAGGCACTAAAAATTGGCACTTCCTTCCTACATCAGCATGGTGGCTTAGGACATGGAGCAGCCCGCATCCCTGCCCGCAGCTTCCCAGTTTACTGGAGCTTATGGAAATGTACATTTCTATATGTACATATACAGCAGCATGGGGCAGGTACACAAGTCTAGCAAAGCATGTGAAATGGGGCACCAGATACAATATGGAGTGAAGGGCAGTCAGGGATGTCTTCTCAGGGCCCAGAGGGAGTAAAGCTTGAGAGAAGTCTTGGCAGATGAAAGGACACAGACTCTACATCAGACAACATGGTTCTAATCCCTGCTCTGCTCCAATTTTCGGTGTGATCTTGACAAAGAGACGTCACCTCTCTGAGCTTTGATGTCTGTTCTGAAAAAAGAGATAATAAATAACCCAACTTGCAGGATTGTTGTGAAGTTTACAGGAGATAATGAACAAATGTGTTTTGATGGCTAAGCTTCAAATGAATTTAGGGACCAAGCTAGATGTCAGATTAGGGGGAGTCATAAAAATAAAAATGCAAAGACCTGTGACCAACTAGGACCTACTGAATAGCACAGGGAACTATACTCAGTATTTTGTAGTAACCTATAGGGAAAAGAATCTGAAAAAGAACATTATATATATACACACACACATACATATATATGTGTGTGTGTGTGTGTGTATATATATATATATATATAAAACGGAATCAATCTGCTGTACACCTGAAATTAACACGACATTGTAAAACAACCATACTTCAATTAAAAAAAAAAGATCTGTGAATCTCTAATAATGTGCCAGGGAGTTGGAAGAAGTAGTTCAGTGTGAGCGTATGAGCACATGTGCATACTGGTATCTGTATTTAAAACAAATCCATTTAAGGGAACTTACTCCTAATCAAGGACCAGGGGAAGCTAGGTGGGCTCAATGGCTCCATGTCTTTGCAGCCATCCTCCTCCCCAGCCTAACACAGATTTATAGAGTTTATTTTTCTTAAGTTGCTCTAAGTGCTTCAGCTGTACTCTTTGATTTAGCTTTATGACATTCCGATGCAGTTAGAGGCAGGTGATATTATTTTCATTTTATCAATGCAGCTATTAAGCGTGAGAGGAGAGTTGCTTAGTCCATGGAGCTGGTGGGGCAGAAGGGGACCTTGAAGGTCATTTAGTCAGACCCTCATGCTGGGGCTACAATGCCTTCAACAGCATTCTTGCCAAGGCCTTATCCAGCTAACATCCAAATGCTTCCGGGGACGGGGAGTTCAGTCTGTCAGACAGAGAAGTCTAAGTATGGGCTAGGGGAAACCCCTTTCTGACAAGACTAAATTGGAGGCAGTCTGGGCTTGATGTCTGAGAGGCTTGGGTTCAAATCCCAGCCCCACCATTCACTAGCGGGGCAAATGATCGATCTCCCCAAGTTCCATATCCTCATGCATAAAATTAGAATACAAAAGATCTACTTCCAAGAGTTGTTTTGGTAACGAAATAAATAATAGGTATCAAAGTACTTTGGCAAATATAAAGCAACACATACTTGTAAGTTATCATTAGTTTCACTATTATCATAAAGGCTTTCACCTTGGCAGGTATCATCAGGCATTGTTGCTGGACTATTAGTTAGCACAACCCTTTTGATGGACAAAGTGGCCCCATTAACCAACATTTAAATATACACATTCTTTTTGAGCTGCAGATTCTACTTCTAGGGATTTATTCTACAGATCCACTTCTACATGTGAATAATACGTTCAAAGATATTATTATAATATTATTCATCACTTTATCATTAGTAATTTAAAAATACTGGAAACAATCTTAATGTCCTTCAGTAGGGAATTAATTAAATATTAATTAAATATTATAATATGGCAATACAATGGAATACACTGTTGTTAAGAGAAAGAATTCTTTCTATACGTGCTGGTATGGACTAATCTTTAAGATATATTATTTAGTGGAAAAAGTAAGCTGCAGTACAGGATATGTAGCCTGGACCACTGTATTAAAAAAGAAAAGCGGATATAATATGCTCACACATACACACATGTACACTCTTAGACTTTGGAAAAAATGCACAAGAGGTTGGTAATAGTGGTTGCTTCTTGGGAAAGAAATCAGGGAACTGATTTTTACTGGATGCATTTTGTACTGTTTTAATTGTTTTTGCCAGTATATGTATTCCTTTTATAGGAACAGAAATAAAAGCACTATAAAGATGCTGACTCTCTAACCATAAATCAAGTTTTAAGGGGCAGAAGCACATCCTCTCCTCATCTCAAAAAACGGCCACTCCATGCCAATCCTCAGAACTGTCCTGTCTCTTCTTTCTCTCATATCTAACTATCAACAACTTCTATCTGCTGCATTTTTCACACAGGTCCAGAATCAGATCACTCCCTGCCCCTCTGCTGCTTCCTCTCTGGGCTGGCCCAATGTCTCCTCCCCCTCGGACCTCTGTGCTACCCTCCCCACTGGTCCCCCGGCTTCCATTCTCACTCTGTAGTCTCTTCCCCACAGAGAAAGAGCCTAACTGAACTCCTTGAAAACCTAATTCAGATCACATCAATTCTCTGCTCAAAACCCCCAAACAGTGCAGGCGTCCCTACCGCCGCCCCTGAGGACCCACACGGCTATGGCCCCAGCCACCCCTCTGACCTCATCTCCTAACCTCATTCCCCTGCTCATTCTGCTCCAGCCACATTGGCCCCTTGGTGTTTCTAGAACTTTCTCCCACCTTTGCACCACTTTTTTCCTCAGCCTGTAAGGTACTCCCCATATAGAGCTGTATGCCTGGCTCTCACTTCCCTAAATGCCACCCTAACCCTTCCTTCCCCACTTTTACAAAATAGCACCCCTATTACTCTTTATTCCCTCCTTCTGCCTCGTTCTTCTCCTTGGCAATATCCCCCACTTGACACTATTTGTTCATTGGTTGGTATAGTATCATCTCCCCCATTAGTGAGAACTTCAACATCGTTCTTAGCACAAAGCACAATGGTAGACCCATGGAGTTACTAATAAATGCCTGATGACTTTAGTTGGGCCATTTATTAGTGCAATAGAATGAGAACTGGACCAGAAAAAGGAGACCTGAACCCTGAACTCTTGTTCTTGCTTAGTTATGCCCGATGACATCAAGCAGATCTTTTCACTTGTCTAAACCTCAGATGGTAGTAATGGCTCCCAGGCCAGGGCTTCTAGGCCCCTGGTGGTTTCAGGAGGTTGTCACAGGGCTCCACTGTCAGTATTTCTAAGTGTCAGAAAGACTTCCCTGAAGTGTGTGCTATGGAATACTAATATATGTTCCTCAACAAAAAATGAGGAGTCAACCCTCCCTCGTTGGCTATGAGACCCTCAAAGTCATAGGCTTGGTGTCAATCATGAGTCTCTGCAGCAGATGGTATAGGCCTGAAGTTAAAGATAGGAAAGGAGGGGGAGAAAGAGAGAGTGAGGGAGAGAGGAAGGAAGGAAGGAAGGAAGGAAGGAAGGAAGGAAGGAAGGAAGGAAGGAAGGAAGGAAGGAAGGAAGGAAAGGAGGGAGGAAAGGAGGGAGGGAAAGAGGGAGGGTGGGAGGGAGGGAGAATGGAAGGAAGGAAGGAAGGAAAGAAATGTTTGGGAATCACTGAAAAAGAGGAAGAAAGGAATTAAAATAAAGACAGAAAACAGAAGCTGAGTAGAGTACACAGCCTGAGAGCCGAATGTCTGGAGCGGCTTTGCCCTGAGGAACCACCATCCATGAAATGGTCCTATTTGTTCCATGAAAGAATTTCCAGGGACGAGTACATTGAGAAATGCACATCATGATGAACCGCTCATGGAAATATATGATGCCCACCCACAAGCATAATAAAGTTCTGAGAAGTTTTATAGTTAAGGGCCCTGTTATCTCAGTGTTCCCAAGCTTTCTTTTGACTATAGCACTTCTTCCTTTCTTTTCCTTCCTCCCTTCCTTCCTTCCTCTCTCTCTCTCCTTCTTTCCTTCTTTCTTGTCTGAATGGAGAGAGAAAAGACAATTTCGAGAACAGAGACAGAGACCAGAGACTCAGGCTGAAACCCTAGATTAATCCATGTCCAATCAGTCACCATCTCCTGAAGATTTCAGAGTGACTCCCCTGTCTGTAAAGAAGTGGAATGGGAAGAACGAGAGAGGATTATAGGCTTCTGTCAGTTTTGCACACAGGAGCTGAAAAGGGGATGTCCCACTGTTATAAAACAGAAGTGGGAAATGATTTTGCCTGAAAATAAAGCCAGAGTGAGGAAGTGTGTCTCCCAGTGACGAGTGGGATGTGCATCATCTAAATGGGTTGGCCATGTGTGACCAAACACCCATGAGCCAGTTCATGAGAAGGGCAGGACAACCAAATTGATAGCATCAGGTAGGCAAAACACACCTCTTCATTTTAGGGTATATGATCACCAACAGTCACAAACATCAGGCCACAGTCATGTGTGTAGTCCCGGATCTACAACTGGCAGTTAGCAATTCATTAGACAAGGTAAAAATCGCCCCCTCACTGAACTCTAAGCTGTCCTCTGCAAAATTCTTTCAGGGCAGAGGCAAAGTCTGAAGTGATGTCATATTCTGGACCCCAGTACCGACCCTGAGGATGAATGAATGAAGGAGTGAACAATAGGGGTGAATGAATCTGAATCTCAGGGTCATCCTGTGTATAATGGGGCAAACCATGGATCTCACAGGGTTATTATGAGGCTTTTCTAGGTTGTTAAGTGTTAAACGCTTTTGTTTTCCCAGGCATAGCGTTAATAATAAACACCTCCCAAATAAGGAATGGAATTTTAGTAGCAATGGAGAAAGTGCAAACACAGTCCATAATTTTCACTTCCACATTTCATACAAATGCAAATCAAACACAATCCAAGTGAGGCGAGAAGAATTAGAAAGAAACATTCCTAACAGACAAACATTTGGGCATTAAAGTCACCAGACTAACAAGGAGCTTTCTTTCTATTCATACCCTGCAAGTTCAAAATGTGTTAAACAAGGCCGAGTACAAATCCGAAACACCAAAAAATAAATAAATAACCCTCGTATAGTATCTTGACCCTTCATAAGGCAGTTTCTTATTATTCTCTCCATTAATTCACGTATTTATTCAGACAACAGTTAATGAGTGCTGTTTAGCAGTCCTCCACTTCGAAGGAGTGAACCGAGCACCTCCAGGAACTGGCTGTCTGATGCAAGAGACAAACAAATGGAAACTTATCTCATTTGATTTTTGTAACTACCTGTAAGAATGCTGAGACATCACAATATCAATTTTACAGTCTAATAAACTGAGGGACAGAGATTTACTCATTGAGAACTCCAAGGCTGGAGTTACACAGACAGGAGAATGAATCACCAGGCCTGCCACCTTCTCACTGGGGGACCTGGCACCATGAGTTCCTTACCTTCTCTGTGCCTCAGTTTACTCACCTGAAGGATAGTAATAATAATGAGCCCTCCTTCAAATGGATTAAATGAGTTTATTGTAAGGTTAAAAATAAGTCAACAAAGCTCTTGACATGTAGAGCCCCTTAATAAATGCCAGTGATCATATTAACATCTTGAGTTTTATTCATGTTATTATTGAGTTCTAGTAGTAGTTTTACCTAACGTCATACGATTAGTAAGTTTCAGAATGGGATTCAAAGCCATAGGCACTCAGATGAATATCTGTGTACTTTCCATGTAAAGACAGAATAGGCTGAGAAACACAGAATCGCGGGTCTGAAAGGAAACTCAGTGATCATGAACTTCAGTTTTCCTCCTAGTGACTAGCGGTCATCCCACCTCTCATCAAGATCTTTACTCCCTACTTTAAAAATTAACCCTTAAGGACAATTAGAAAAGTATGCCTTGAGTTGAGTCCCACTGTCACTCTGAGTCACTGTTTAGAGTAACTCTAGAGTAACCAAGAGCAAGCCTTCGCCTTCCACATCATGAGAACCTTCTGGAGCCAGTGATTATACTCTGACTCGTCTGTGGGATGATTAACAAGCTGCGTTTCCAGCATGAAATGGGTCACACTTGAAATACATGCCAGCGATGTACAGAATTTATGGAAACATTGCTCATCCTAAGCAGAGGGGCTGTACCATTTTTATTCTTTTATTCACTCACTCAACATTCATCAGGCAGCCTTTTTTTTTTTTTTTTTTTTTTAAAGAGATTGGAGTTTATTTGTTTATTTATTTATTTATTTTTGGCTGTGTTGGATCTTCGTTTCTGCGCGTGGGCTTTCTCTAGTTGTGGCAAGCGGGGGCCACTCTTCATCGCGGTGCGCGGGCCTCTCACTGTCGCGGCCTCTCTTGTTGCGGAGCACAGGCTCCAGATGCGCAGGCTCAGTAGTTGTGGCTCACGGGCCTAGTTGCTCCGCGGCATGTGGGATCTTCCCAGACCAGGGCTCGAACCCGTGTCCCCTGCATTGGCAGGCAGATTCTCGACCACTGCGCCACCAGGGAAGCCCCATCAGGCAGCCTTTTTGTGTCAGGAACAGGGCTAAACACTGGGACCACAGAAAACAGAACACCGTCCTTGCTCTCAGAGAGTTTCAGACTAAAAAAAATAAGTTCTCTGGGTAAAAATGTTCTTTCTTCATGGTTCTAAGGAATATAGGTCATCTGGTACAACTGTCCCTTTCCAGAGGCGTCAACTGAGGCCCCCAAGTGTCAAATGACTCACCCAAGGTCACAGAGTAAGAAAACGGCAGGCTTGACTACATGTCTTAAGCAAAGGCATGATCAAATACAAATGCTCATAGGCTGATGACATAAAGAGGTCTGGGGTTTCTCTGGGGCCTACCCTGATTTCCTTTTGACCTTGGACATGGGGCTTGCGGATGAGTCTCAAGGCTATCATAGGGGATGTCCATTTCTGCTCCTTGACAAGAGCTCCTTGGGGTATTTAAAAATACATTACACGATGTGTAAGTTGGAGCACATTCTCATGGATGGTTACACGGAGTCCTGGTTCCACTCCCTACTCTGCCACTGAGACTGTATGATTGACGACCTGGGTGTCTGTGACCCTGGGCCAATTGTCCTCTGCAGAATTGTGGGGACAATGGGAATTCCCAGGCACACTGGTCCATTGTGAGGATGGATTGTTTCTCCAGGCCCATAAAATTCTCTTGAGTTCCGCTGAGAAAGGCCCGATTATTATGATCCCTTTGAGAGTTCCCCTTCCTTTGAAACTAAAGTGAAACTGTACTTTATCTCATTAGCTACACATTATTATTGGTCACCTACTGAGAACGTGCAAGATTTCACATGTAAATTAGCCTGGGTCTAGGAGGCAGAATGGGATAAAAAGTTGGGGAGGTGTGAGGCATGGTGAACCAGGTGTCAGGGGGCTTGAGTTCTCAAATTGGCTCTGACCCTTGTCCTGCTGTGTGGCCTTGGGCAAACTTCTAGACCTCTCTCTTGGTCTCCCTGGCCCTCATCAAATGGAGATAATGATCCTATCCTCGTTTTCCCTGCCTTGCAGTATGGATGTGAGGCTCACACAAGACACAGACATGGAGGTACTTTGCAAATAGCAAAGCCAGGTATGAGCAGCAGGTATGACTATTAAAGATGGTCTCTAGCTTATGGAAAATTTGTCTCCGAAGTTTGGAAGTCATGGGCTGAAATCTTGGGACACCAGCACTCCTCAAAATAATGTCATGCTTAGGAGTGAGGTTCCCAGGCAAGCTTAATAGAATCCCACTTAGGGACTTCCCTGGCGGTCCAGTGGGTAAGACCCTGAGCTCCCAGTGCAGGGGGCCAGGGTTCGATCCTTGGTTGGGGAGCTAGATCCCACACACATGCCGCAACTAAGAGTTCGCTTGCTTCAACTAAGAAGTCTGCATGCTGCAACTAAAAAATATCCCGCTGCAGTGCAGCCAAAATGAATAAATAAATATTAAAAAAAAAGAGAGAGGGAGAATCCCACTTAACCCCAAATTGCAAAAACAAAAACAACAGGATTAAAGGCGCCATTTCCATTATACCTAATCACCTTCAATAATATAGTTTCTCAAGAAAAATGCATTCTGGAATCTAAGTCCCCCAGAAGACATCTTCCTTCCCAACAGCCTTAAGTGAAAGGGGGTCACAAACTTGGGAACCAGGAAGGCTGGGTTCAAGTCCCACCTTTGCTACTCCCCTCGTTAAGTGACTACAGGCAAATGAATTAACTTCTCTGATCTCCAGTTTCCTTATCTATGAAATGCAATTGATGATGACCACCTTGTGGCCAGTAGATGAAGCTCAGAGCAAGTATTACACCCAAGATAGTTCCCTTCTTATACGTGAAGAACTTGCTAACTCTTTTCATTTTCCATAAAGAAGGCAAATTTCTATGGCTCTACAGCAATCTCTCCTGAAGAGTCAGAGATTTGGGGATAGAGGTCGGCTGCCCCGTGGGGTGAGAGCTCCAGCCTCAGTCCCCATCCTGACTCTACATATGGGTAAGTGAATCATAATCATCAGGCTTAAAGAAACCACCCGTAGTTACCAGTGTCTCCTCCTGATGTAACAGGAGCAAGCCAGCGGCAAAACTTCTCTAGGGCAGTGAAACTACTCTGTGTGGTACTATAATGGTGGATATATGTCATTACACATTTATCCAAACCCACAGAATGTACAACTCCAAGAATGAACCCTAATGAAAACTATGGACTTTGGGTGATGATGAGGAGTCCATGTAGGTTGATTAGTGTAACAAATGCACCACTCTGGGGATTGATGCTGTAGCAGGGGAAGTTATGCATGTGTGGGGCAGGGGTTATATGGAAAATCTCTGTACCTTCCGCTCAATTTTGCTGTGAACCTAAAACTACTCAAGAAGAGTCTTAAAATTTTTTCTAGTGGCGGTAGAATGCGGGATTGTGAACCGTCGATTCAATTCTTTCACTAAATCACATTTCATTCTGATCCTAAGTGCCCTGTAAATCAGGGTTTACCAAGTTAAAAGTTAACAGCAAACCTAAAAGCACATTCCTTTAAATGGTGCACAAGTTTTTGGTTTCCAATAGGACCATTAGGATTGTCTCTTTATTTGGAAGGCCAGTAAACGTTTAAGGAATTTTTTCTTTTTTTTTGCTTTTTCTCCAACATTGTTATAACCTTCAAACACACTGAATACTTTTATAATGAACACCTCTGTACCTAGCACTTAACATTTACTATGCTTATTTCATCACATTATCTACCCATCTATCCATTCCTATTGCCAACCACCAATCTTATTTTTTGATGCATTTTAAATTAAATTGAAGACATCTGTATACTTTCTCCCTAAATACTTTAGCATGAATATCATTAACTAAAGCTCAACATTTGTTTTTTTTTTTTTTTCCTCTTGAGGTAAAAATTAGATACAATTAAATGCATGAATCTTACATGAAGATTCTCACTAAATAAGTTTTGACAAATACTTATACGACCAAAGCCTTGACTGCAATATGAAACATTGCCATCACCCCAGAAGCCCATTCTCATTCAGAATCCAGAGGCAACAACTATTCCTTTTGTTTCATGGTCGGTTTCGCCTCTTCTAGAACTTCAGATAAATAGGATCATACAATATGTGCTCTTTTGTGCAAGGCTTCTTTCACTCAGTATAATGTTTTTGAGATTCCCCCATGATATTGTATGCAACAATAAGTTGTCCCTTTTTATTGCTGACCAGTATTTATTTGTATAAATATACCACTGTTTACTTATCCATTCTCTCATTGATGGACACCTATTGCTAATTTTTGGCTAGCGTGAACAAGTCTGCTATGAATATTCTTATAAAAGTCTTTTCCAGATGTAGGTTTTCCTTCTCTTTGGTAATTGGCAAGTTGCAGATCTGCTGGGTCATAGGTTAGGTGTATGTTCAATTTTATAAGAAACTAACAGGCCCTTTCCCCTGTTTTTCCTCTTTAAGAGGTGGTGCCATTTTCTACTCCTACCAACGAGCAGTAGTAGCTGCACAGGTTTGCTAGCATTTGGTGTTGTCAGTCTTTTTAATTTTAGCCATTTGGGAGGGTGTATAGTGGTATCTTGTGAGAAAACTGATTTTTAAAAGACTCAAAATTATTTGAAAATAAATGAAACATCTTTGAGCCAGAATTTTTTAGAAATACAAATATTTCTAATTGTATTATTTTTGGATGTGTGGAAGTAGAGCGTTAAGAGGGGAAAAAAAATCATGTTCTGTCAACGTCAAAAGCACAAAGATAATAAGAAGTATAGCTGATATAATGTGCTTATGTTCCAGGAACACCCTTCTAAGCTCTTTACATGCATAAACTCCTGGTAACTACCATGGATTGAGTGATTACTATGTGTTAAGTACCTAGCACTTTACTTGAGCTAACTTAATCTTCTCTACAGCTTTGCCAAGTCAGTTTTGAATGCCATTTTTCATAGATAAAGAATCTGGCTGGCCCAAGACCAGTAAAGGATGCAGCCAGGATCGGAACCCACATCCATCTAACCCTAAGACCCACGCTCGGGCTTGGCACTTCTTCACTGTGCCTTGGGGTCACCCTGACATGGAGGACATTGTGCTGGACCCGTCTCCCTGCTCAAATTTCCAAGCTTCCTTAAAGTTTCCATCTGAGCAAACTGTAAGGCAGGGGTACGACTTTTGCAGGCTCAGCGCTCTGCCAGAGAGAGGAAACAAAATTTCTGTGACCCAAGAAGCCACTCTCCCCTAAGGCAAGTCATTTCTGGCTGTTCCAATTTCATTCACTTAGCAACTTCTGAGACTCAATCTCCTGTTCCTTCTCTGGAAGTTAAACTCAAAGCCTAATTGAGACATACATCTCCTGCCACCAGCTTCAGGCCTTATGCTGACTCATGTCTGCTGCAGAGGATAATTAGCGAGGTAACCTGGCACTTATGACAGCACGGCTAGTCTCGCATGGGAGTCAGGAGGGCTCAGGGATTAGGACCATCTCTTCTGGAGTCAGAGGGGCCTGCGTTTGACCCCTGACTCTATCATATTCTAGCCGTGTAACTTCTGGTAAGTTGTGTTACACCTTGCTGAGCCTCACTTTCTGCATCTATAAAATGGGCATAATAATCCTATTACATACATCATGGAGGTCTTCTGAGGATTAATTGAGGTAATGACTAAACTATTCATCACAGTTCATGACCTAGTGCTCAAGAAATGTTGATTATGATGATGATGATTGTTTAACGGTGTCTGTCTTCATTTGAGATTTTTAAAAAAAATATTTATTTATTTGGCTGCACTGGGTCTCAGCTGCGGTACACGGGATCTTCATTGCCACGTGCGGGGTTTTTAGTTGCAGCATGTGGGATCTAGTTCCCTGACCAGGGATCGAACCTGGGCCCCCAGCATTGGGAGTGTGGAGTCTTAACCACTGGACCACGAGGGAAGTCCCTTCATTTGAGATTATTAACAAATGAAAGTGAGTGTTACTGCTGGGGTAGTGAGCAGTCTACAGGTCAATGTTAGGAGAAATAAAAGAGAATGAACAACTATTCTTCACCAACTAAATGCTGGACTAACCATACTCATATTTATAATGATTCTGAGAGAGGGGATTAATATTTCCATTTTACAGATGGGGAAAGCAAGTCACAAAGTGGTTAAGTAACATTAACAAGGGCAATAAGGAGGTCAGAGTCAGGATCACCATCAGAAAAAAAAAAAAAAAAAAAAAGACTGCATAAAAAACTGTCCTAGGCAGACGCTGTATCAGGCTGTCCACAGCTGCTGGAAATGCTGGGGACTAACTCTGTTCGATTTGGCAGGTGGAGAAGGAAACCTGAAACAGATCTCAATTCTTGCAGTGGATGGAGTGTAATGTTAAAGAAAGATAAAGAGAGCATAGGATGGGCTCAATCATTGAAAGACCTGCTTTTAATTTCAGGCTTCACATCTTTCCTAAATGGTGACCTTGGGGCTGTTAATCATCCTGAGCCATGGTTTTCTTATCTAGAACGTGGGCACACTTTCGGAGGAACCCAAAGGCAACTGTATAGTGAAAACTAAAGCCTTATAGGCAGCTTATTCCAAAGAAGACAGCAGCCCTTAAATAAATAATCAGCCCCGAGAGAGAAAGGCTTGTACTTCTGTAACTCACATTTGCTAATTGATTTGCCGTCTGTGATCATTGGCTGGAGCCTGGACCCCAGTCACATTTAACTCAAACTATATTCTGAATGGATCCATTCCCCTGCCTCTCTCAGTCCAAGACACCATCAGTTCTTGCCCAGGTCACTGATTTAGGCTCCAACCAGCCTTCCTGCTTTTCCCTCTGCCTCTTCAGCCCACTATAAGGTAGATCATGTCACCCACCTGCCTGGAACCTCTTAGTGGTTTCCAGGAGCTTTCACAATTAAACCCAAGCTCTCTTCAAGGGCCTAAAACACCAACATGTTTGGGGCCCTGCGGACCCCACCAACCTCATCTGACACCCTTCCGTCTGCTGCTGATTCCCTTTGCTCCAGCCACACTGGCCTCCTTCCCTTTGTGACTCAGCCAGGCTGTTCCTACCTCAGGGCCTTTGCACCAGCTCTTCCCTCCATCCATGATGCATTCCCCGTGAGTTTTCACATGGCTGCCTCTTCTCATGTTTAGCCTTGGCCCAAATATCTTCTTCCCAGAAAGGACCTCCATGATGAATGCTAATTAGACCCCAGCACGCCGCTCCCAACTCCATCACCTTGATTCATTTCTTTGTAGTCACCATTTTTTTTCCTTCTTTTTTAAAAAAATTTATTATTTTATGTATTTATTTTTGGCTGTGTTGGGTCTTCATTGCTGCGCGGGCTTTCTTCTACTTGTGGCAAGTGGGGGCTGCTCTTCATTGCAGAGTGTGGGCTCTAGGAGCACAGGCTGCAGTAGTTGTGGCACGTGGGCTCAGTAGTTGTGGCTCGCAGGCTCTAGAGCGCAGGCTCAGTAGTTGTGGCGCACAGGCTTAGTTGCTCTACGGCATGTGGGATCTTTCCAGACCAGGGCTCGAATCTGTGTCCCCTGCATTGGCAGACGGATTCTTAAACACTGTGCCATGAGGGAAGCCCTGTAGTCACCATTTGATATCGTTTGGGGTTAAGTCAGTTTTTCCTTTTACTTTCTGATGGCTGCCCTGCCTGACTACAGTGTAAGTTCCAGGAGAGCATAGGCCTTTTCTTAGTATCTCAGCACTCCTGTGCTTAAAGTCAGGCCAGGCACATAGTTGGTGCTTGGTCAATATTTATGGAAGGTACACATAAATATTACTAATCTTGGAACTGTTTGATAATGGGGGCAGCCACATGGAGAAGGAGCCCAACATGACTCTCCTGCATGATCACTCTGGTTGCTGGGTGGGGCGGGGGGGGGGGGGGGATGGGGGGAGGGCTTGCCTGAAATCAATTTAGTCAGTTACACCTGCCAATCCAGTCCAGCCTGGAGCCTCTTAGCTAACATCCCACTAGTACCAGAAGAAAAACAGCAAAACTGCTCATGAGAGAAG
Organism: Eschrichtius robustus; assembly: GCF_028021215.1. Lineage (NCBI taxonomy): Eukaryota > Metazoa > Chordata > Mammalia > Artiodactyla > Eschrichtiidae > Eschrichtius > Eschrichtius robustus. The sequence continues at coordinate 49,318,606 of NC_090826.1, forward strand.
GAGGAAAATGAGCTAGAGTTCCATGTCTATAACAGGCCATCAGAGTCTATAGCCACTGTGGTGACCCCTGGGAATCCAGATACCAAGGGAGGCAGGTGGGGGTTCAGAGAGAAGGCTGGAGGGAGGGAGATGGCAGGTGACCTAGAGAAATAACAGGACAAGGGCCAGCAATCAGAGGTGGAGCTTTTATAGGTCCCCTGGCCACTTCAAGTGCTCTGAGCAAAACAGCATTCCCTAACCTAAAACACCAACAGCTTCAAAACCTGTTGCTGATCATTCAAGAGCACCCGGGCCAGGTCAGTGGGCTGAAGAATTCAAATCTTCCTTTCCTGCTTCTCAGTGGCCGCTCCTTACTGCCTTCTTGAACAGCTGACGTCATGGAGCAGGCCCTGCCCTTTCCAGTCTGATGCACTTCCCGAGTGCCCTTCTCTCTTGGGAAAAGGAGGACACCAGGACCCTCCCTACTGCTGTCAAGCCTCAAGGTCAGCCCCTTCAGTGGCCACGGGACCTGTGCATGACATTGCCCACGGGCAGAGATGAGCTCCTGTTCAGATGGTCCCAAAGTGAGGGCCAGCTGACTGTGCCTGTCCAGAGAACATTCTGGGCCTCTGGTTGTGACTAAGCAGAATTAATCAGCTCCTCCTGTTATGGAAATCCCTTTTCATGGGATCCTCTGGATTCAGAGTTAGAGGTCTTTAGGCTTCACCCCTTGTTGGCTGTGTGACTCTGGGCGAGGCACAGGACACTTCTGAACTTCCCTTGCCTCTTGCTGTACCATCAGGATGATGACACTTCACACCTCTGCTTCCTACGGTGGTCGCGGGATGGAAAGTGCCCCATTACTGAACGTATCACATTGCTCCTGAGATGTTTGCTCTCAAATCTGTCTTCTCTGTTGGGTTATGAGCTTCTTGAGAACAGGAGCAATTTCTCAAGACAACAGGTGGTATTTGAGTCATGCTCAGTACAGGGATTTAAACGAATGTGAAATACAGTTAACAATCAGGACTGATTTCCAGGCAGTAAGCATTGGCAGGATCACACTGGTTCTTACAATACTGAAATATTTCCATACCATCTGTTGCATGGATGGAGCGTAATGTTCAAGAAAGATAAAGAAAGCAAAGGATGGGTTCAATCATTGAAAGACCTACTTTTAATTTCAGGCCTCATATCTTTCCTGACCCAAGGCCCTACTCGCCTGCAGTGGCCACAGGGAAGCCACTGTCCCTCCCCAGGACCTCTTCACATCCAGTGACTAAAGGGTTAACACCTGCCTTAGGGAGCTGGAGGGCCAGGTCGCAGCTTTTGCTCTTTCTGCTTCCCTTTGCTTACTCTGTGCTGGGCCAAAGCAAATGTTATTAAATCTGTTCAGTGTCCCCTAACGACTCATTACTTTTCAGTATTCAAACAGTATTAGGCAAATGAATTTCTATAAGGTGAGTGTCTTAGTTCGATGGCTCTAACAGAATATCATAGGCTGGGTGGCTTACACAACAAACATTTATTTCTCGCCGTTCTGGAGGCTGGAAGTCTGAGAGCAGGGTGACAGCAAGGCTGGGTTTTTGACGAAGGCCCTCGTCCTGGTTTACAGATGGCCAGATCGCTGTGTTCTCTTGTATCCTCACACGACAGAGGGAGCTCTGGTCTCCTCATCCCCTTATAAGGACACTAATCCCATTCACGAGGGCTCCATCCTCATAACCAAGTTACCTCCCATAGGCCACACCTCCAAAAACCAGTACATTGGAGAGTTAAGCTTCAACATAGGAATTTGTTGGGCCATAAACATTCAGTTCACAGCAATCAATGCCCCATAAGAACTATCTAACAAGCCAAGTGTATATTTAGGGACTTGGCTCTATTCAACCCACCATGTTCTCACTCATCTTCAGAATGTTGAGATGCTGAGCATCCTTTTGGAAAAAGTCTCCCTTCTACCCCACCTGCTCTCCAGTCTTGCCTTCATCTAGCCAACTATTCCTTGTCCTTGTGGTCTCAGCCTAGAGGTCACTGCTTCCAGGAAACCTTGACACTGCAGGTCAGAGGAGGCTGAATCCATAGCCTTGTTCCCCACCTGGACTTGTCTCCCCACAGGGCTGCAAGCTCCTGAAAGGTGCTGAGTGAATTTGTGCTGTTCTCCAAAAAGCATCTTCATCCTCTTTTACAGATGTGGAAAGCAAGGCCACATGAGGCCAAGGAACCTCATGTACACCATGCCTGGTGTACATCTGGTAAATACTGGAGCCAGCTTTCCCACTGAGGTCGGGTTTGGGGCCAGGCGTGTGCCTTTCCACTGCTCTGTCCCATCCACCTGGCACTGTGTCTGGAGAGCACATTATGGCTCCAATAAATGTTGGATGAACAAAGAGCCTCACAACATATTAAGAAACGTTATCCACCTTATACAAATCTAACACAGCACCATGAAAGGTTGGATTATTACTATTATTTATACAGAAGGCCGATCTCATGATAGTAATGATGAAGACAAGTATTGAAAAGACCACAGAAGGATGCAAAACTTCAGGAAAGGCTAAATGTTTAGCTTTGGTGCACAAACTTTAGAGACTCTGGCCTTGGTTTCAGTGAGGGAGACAGGTCCTTCTAAGTCCAAGGCAGCAAATTTCAGGGGATTGAGGGTCGTGCTGCCTGCTGCATGTCGATACTCGGTAAATAATTTGTTGGCTGAGTAACTGTTCCAAAAAGAGGAGGTCTTAGAGATTTCAAGGAAGATGTAGTGTTTGCTGATATTTGCTGCACTGGATTTGTGAGGAAATCACCTCCTTGAATGAAACTCAGAACCCCTAGCACCTGTGCCCCACCTTCTCACTTTACAGAAAGGGCAGCCACAGAGGTCCAGAGAGGTTAAGTGCCTCGCCCAAGGTTACATAGCCAGTGGCAGCCAGAGTAGAGGATGAGAACTTCCATCTCCTAGCCTAATGCTTTTCGAACTTACTGTGCAAAGGAATCACCTGGGAACCTTATTAATAGGCAGATTCTAATCCTGTGGGTCTAGGGTAGAGCCTGCCATGCTGCCCTTCTAACCAGCTCCCAGGTGACACCAACGCCCCAGGGACCACATTTGGGTAGCGCGGTCCTACCCACAGTTATGTTCTTCCCCACCCTTCTCCCACTAGTGTAAAAACCAAAGGCAAATGAAGAATCAAAGGACTGAGTCCTGCAATGCCCAATTTAAGAAGCCCTTATGGGGAATGCGAAGCTTTCTGTCAACGGTAGCCTGCCAACCTTCCTGTGAGGACATGGTAGCTCTTCATTTCTCCAGTGTAGTTTTCGGTCCTAGAATCACCATGTGATGAGGAGAGAAAACCCTAACAGAGGTACCCCAAAATTGCTTCTGATCCATCTGCTTAATGGCTGTAAAGGTCCAGGGATGCAGTGAGCATCTGATTGTGAGTGGAGGAAAATGCAGCTCCCATGGTTGAGCATAACATTGAATGTTCATGGACCTGGAACAATCCCCTCCTTCAGGACTCAGGCGTGACAGAGGACAGCTCCCTGCCCCCGACAACACCTCAGGATTATCAAGTGGCTGTAATTAAATTATACTGCAGGCTTTCCAAGTTGTGGACTCAAGTGCAGATTTGGGTCTCCTGGCAATAACACATCAGTAACAGTGCCTGACGCTGGAGGTGCTTGGAAGGCGCAGTTTACAAGGCGCTTGGATATTTATCTTTTTATCCACAGAAAAGAGGCCTGGCAACATCGGGTTACAAACAATTAATTTGAGGTTCTAGCACCTCATTTACTGCAAAGAATATTTTATCAACACTTTGGGTCTCTGTTTCCTCATCTGTGAAAGAGGGATAGTAATAACAATACTATCTCTAACAGCTGTTATAAGGATTAAATGAGATCATGGATGTGAAAGATGGTGGAAATTATAAAGAACAAAGCACTTGCTGCTGTTGAAATTATTTTTAATCTGGTATGAGAAATCTAATGGGGTGGTGAAAAAGTTCCTGATGAATTTGGAAAACTGGATTGTGATCTTAGTGATGCACTAACTCTTCAGGTAACTTTGGGCAAGTCACTTAATTTAGGACCTCAGTTTTTTCATCTGTAAAATGGAATAGGTCAAGTGTTTTCATTTTTGTTTTTTTCTTTTCTGGGCAGAGGCAATAAAGTAGACAGATGTTACCCAGATACTCAATATATAACCAGGAGTTGGTTGGCAGCCAGAGTCCTGTGGACCAGGGTGCACTAAGTCCACAGTGAACCCACGTTGTTGTCAATGCACACCATTGCATCATTCCTCACAAGCCATACTGTAGGATGACTTAGCCTCCATCCCAGGGCATATTGTAGTCCATCAGTTAGTCTTTCAACCAACACTGAGCAACTGCAATGGGTCAGATTCTGTATGAAGCTCAGGAGGATATTCAAAGAGGTTAAGTAAGAGCCAAACCCTCAAGAACTTTTAATCTAGAGAGGAGATAAGACAGATGCATTTTTGGGGTAATATTTATTTATTTGTTTGTTTGTTTATTTATTTATTTAGGCTGTGCTGGGTCTTATTTGCAGAAGGTGGGATCTTCGTTGTAGCATGCAGGATCATTTAGTTGCAGCATGTGGACTTCTTAGTTGTGGTATGTGGACATCTTAGTGGCGGCATGCAGACTCAGTTGCGGCATGCGGGCTTCTTAGTTGTGGCATGAGGACTTCCTAGCTACGGCATGCAGACTCTTAGTTGCAGCATGCATGTGGGATCTAGTTCCCTGACCAGGGATCAAACCCAGTCCCCCTGCACTGGGAGCGCGGAGTCTTACCCACTGGACCACCAGGGAAGTCCTAAGACAGATGCATTTGAAACTACAACTAACTACACAAGGTAGTACTCTGTCTTCAGGTAGGTAGATGTAAGACCTTCAAATGGAAGTGATGATAGGTATGTGGCACACAGAGTATTAATCACCCCCATATCCCTTTTTCTCTTGTATTTACTAACACAATCTCCCAAGTTTCACCTGGGCATATGACCATCCAACAGAAGACTCCATTGCCCAGCCGTGTTGCAGCTCGGTATGGTCATAAGACTAAGTGCCAGTAAAGAAGTCGAAATGATGTATGCATTTTCCAGATCTCAATCTTTTAAAAAAAAGTTGCCTGCCTTGCACTTTTTCTTTCTTCTTTCCTGTGTGCTAGAACCTGGATGTGGCAGTGGCGAGACAACTTTGACCATTCAGAAGAGAACATTACCATGGGGAATGGCTGAGCAATAAGATGGAAGGAATAATGGTCCTGGAAGACATAGAACAGAGTGATCTACTGTCTTGAACTGCCTGTTCACTCTGGCTAGGTGAGAGAGAAAGTTCTACCTTGCTCGAGTCATTGTTCTTTGGGCTTAGCTGTGCTTTAACATAATTTGTTATATATTAAGCTATAGATAGCTTACAATCAGGGACCGTTTATCCATTCACTCATTCATTAAACATTTATTTGGCATCTATAAAGTATCAGGTGCTGTGTAAGGCACTCTCACATATTTTATCACAGTTAAACAATACAGAGCCAAAGATTACTGTCATCCTCATATACAGATGAGGAGATGGTGACCAAGAGGCATACAGTAACTAGAGGTCAGTACAGTAACTAGTTGCTAGAGGTCACATGGCTAATAAAGGACTGACCAGGGACTAAAATGAAAACCTGTCGACTGTCTAAAATAAGTTACACTCCTTCCACTATATCTACATAGCGCCAGACAAGAGCTGGGGATGCTGAATTACAAGACATGAAGACACTGTCCTCATCTTGAGAAATAATGCTGTGATTAAGAATCAAGAAACAATGAGAATATAATGCAAGAGTAAACCCAATCGCACAGCTAATTATGTGGTCAAATCAACACAAGCAATTATTATTTGAGCTGTTACAGCTGAACCACCTTGAAGTAGGCTGGTATGTGTTGGAGGGCAAAGGGTTCCAGAGGACCCCATGGAAGAGGCCCCTATTCCATTGGAAGGGGCCATTCAGAGAAGCACAAATCCTGTCCCTGCCCCCATTGGACCTGCCCTCTAAATAAGGAGTCATGATAAATTGACCCTCATCAGCCAACATGCCTATATTTATTATGTCTATATGAGTACAGCCTATAGAAATAGAAATAATAGTCACTAACCCTCAGGAATATTCACCAGTGGGAAAGCACGTAATTTATAGGCAGCGGCTGCGAGAATGCTCCCGCTCACCTAGAATGGCCATAAATTGCAGAAGTAGATACACAGATAGCAATTCTTTAGATTTGAGAAAGGCAAGAGCCGTTTTATATTATGCAATTACCTAAACCCACCATTCACCACACTCACACCCAAGATTTACGGTAACAAGAGAGCCATGCATGGGCCCTGGGGCATTTTCTCCTGATTTATAGGGAGACATTCAGAATGAGAGAAACGGCCAGTGAGAGTTCTGCCGTGGAAGGAAGAAGGCCGACAGGGACCTAGCCTGCTCCTGCCTGAGAGATGGGAGTAACTCTAGAACTGGCTGGCCCTTCAGCACTCACTCAGCCCACCCCCCAGTGTTACACCACTCCCCATTGGCCAGCAGGTGTTTCTTTACCTGGGTGTCTGCCCCACATGATGCTATAGGTACCTTAAGTGCAAAGACTTAATAGAAGGGGGAAAGCACAGGCTTTACAGTGATTCCACCTTGAAGTCAAATCTAAATTCCAGCATCCAACGGCTTCAAAACCTTGGACAAGTTGCTTAGTCTGTTTCCTGTAGATGTTAAAATGAATATGATATCCATCTTGCAAGATTAGTATCCTGATTAAATCAGATAATAATTATTAAGTACCTTTCATTCAATAAATTTAGCTTGATCCCTCCTCCATAGCCACACCTCTATCTCTACTGCTTGGTACAATTGCTGCCAGGTGATATGTGCTTAATTAATATCCAATGAATGGAATGAATACATCAATAGTCATCTGTGATTTTGGAATTTATGACATAAAGATGTTTTAAAGATAGTACTTATCATTGTCCCCAGACCTTGGAACTAGGGGACCTCCCAGAAGAGAAGCTTCCATGGATGGAACCTAGTCTTGGAATCTAGCCTTGGTCAGAGTCAAGGTTATCCAGTTGGCTTGGAAAGTATCTAATAATATCTGACTGTGTAAACAACGGACACACCTGTGAGCTCAACAGGACACTCCAAAAAGTGCTGTCTCATCTATCTCCCTCTACCTTGTCAGCGACCCACCTCCACAGCTTGTTACATCTCACTTTACATGTAATCGTGTCATCTCACACATGGGACAGAGCAAGCACAGACACATACAAGCACATATCTCTTCTCTCTCTACCATGGTCACCATCGTCATCTTTACATGCTGTCTTGGTGAGATACTGAAACCTGAGAGTTGGAAGGGACCTTACCGGTCACTTACTCCAGTGTAGACTGCCCTGTAAATGATCTTTCAGCATCATCTTAACTGTGTCGGACCCCCCCAATCAACTTCCTGACATCTCTGATTATTGGAAACTGATTTATTATGTGGAGCTTATATCTCCTTCTTGAAACTTTCATCCTAAAGCCCAAATTCTTCCAGGCTGAGCCACAAAGAGGTGATTATGGAGGCATCCTCTAACTGTATTTCCTCAACACTGAATACTGTTCGGGTTTTTTGTTTGTTTGTTTTATTGCTGTTCCGCTGAATCAGAGGCTTACAACTTGGTTCTCTCAGGAATTCTCCTCTAAAAGTTCTCCTTCAGCGATTCTTAACTTGGAGAACCTAATGAAATCTTTCTAGAAAAATGCACATACATACATACATACATAATATGTATACAAATCTCTGCATTCAATTTCAAGAGTACAGAATCTCCAAAGCCTACCTATCAATCCCAGGATAGAAACTCTTATTCTAGACTGTGATTTCCTTAAAGGTTGGGGCTTTACCTTAGTCATTGTGATGTTACTCCAAGCACAAGACTGGCACCGAGTAACTGGTCATTTGATAAATGTTAAATAAATGAAATCTGGTCTTAGTGAGTGTGCCAAGGTGCCAAGGATGGGATTACACTCTTTCAAGTCTTCCTAATCCACAAAACAGGTCTGTATACTAGAGACTGCTACCCCCATTTTACAGGTGAAAAAACTGAGTCCCAGAGATCCCAAAGCCAGCAAGTGATAGAGCCAGAACTGGGACACAGGTCACCGGGGTTCCACTAATTCACGCTGCTTCCCAAAGCAGCTCCTACCATTTTCCACCTCCCAGTGTGGAGAGTCTCTGTACATTTCTCTTCTCTGAAGCAGGCATTACTCAGAGAAGTCACAGCAGCCTTCATCAGAACAGAATTGTGTTTCCCCCTGAGTCTGGGGAGTGAGATGCACTCTGAGTGGGACAGATGGTCACATGTGGTGCTATCTCTCCCCTGCGAAGAGCTGAAGTATTGATGCTAACATGTTGATCTGAGAGCAGGCTATGATGCCCAAATCCCAGACTGCTGCTACCCCACAGACCCTAAGACTACGCTGTAACTGACATTTTCTTGGCCTCTTCAGACCCACTCTCCCCACCTTCCTAGCAGGATCCATGTCCTCAGAAATTGACATAACAGCTGCATCAACAGGCTTTTTGCCCTCTGGTTTCCTGTTTGTTGGATTCCAGACAATGGGAGGCACAGGCAAGACATAGAGAAGGAGGAAGAAGAGGAAGCCTGAAATTTATTCCCTGGCTCTCTCCACAAATGTTCACTCTATCTCCTAAAAGGGGGCCCTCTCCCCCAAACTACCTTCTCTGGATTCTGGTAGCTGTTCTTCTCCTTACCCTCTCAGATGCAGGCAGTGTAGCTCAGGGGTCCTGCATTACTCCTTGTTGGTTTCCTAAACCCTCCCCACATCTTTATAATAATGCCTTTAATAAACTTTCCTCAAGTTTCCCAGTTTCAGTGTGCCGTATGTGACTTGCTCGGACCCCATCTGATACCCATGCCTGGCCACCACCCTTATTCCAGCTGAGCAAAAACATTTAATATTTACATGCAGAGAAAACAAATGGAGAAGTCCTAGATTATAAGAGTTGGAAAAAGTCTAAGAGTCCATTTCCAAGCCCTCTAGTCTATTAATAGTAACAGCAGTGGTGTCATAACAGTGCTGATCATTGAGCCTCTTCTATGTGTCGGGTCTTACATAAATTATCTCAATTCCTCATACTTTTCCAAAGTAGGCGCTGTAATCCCTGTTTATAAAAGATGAAACCAGGACATAAAGACTAACTTGCCCAGGACCTCACAGGGTAGAGAGTTGAATGAAAATTTGAGCTCACCTTCATCTGACTCATAGCATGTGATCTCCATGCTAGACATCCTAGAGATGATGGCCCAGAGACCCAGAGAGCACACACTTGCCCAAGGTCACCTAGGGAAATAGCTGCAGAGCCAGGACCAGAAATGAGTGCTCTGGACAACCCACCCAGCGACCACTATACTTCATTCAGCATGTTTCAGGGTTTCTCAGCCTCAGAACCGTTGACATTTTGGACTAGACAATTCTTGGCTGTGGGGCCGTCTTGCGCATGGTAGAATATTCAGCAGCGTCCCTGGGTCTACCCTCTACATGCCCAGTAATACCTCCCTCACCAGTCACGACAACTAAAAATATTTCTAAACCTTGCCAGATGTCTCATGGAGGGAAAAATCTCTCTCGGTTGAAAGCTACTAGTATGTAGTTCAATTCCATACTGTTTAACTGACTCACATTCCACATGTCAGAAAGGGCAGGAAACACAAAGATGCTTCAAACCAGGCCCTCAGCATGTCTGTCTTCTGTCCAGGGAGGAAAATCTAGAGGTGGGCACACAACCAACTCCCACACACACCCTAACACACCCAGCATCAAAGGGCTTGAGAGGTCAGCAGAGGTCCATGCCTGTGGAGGCTGGAGGGAGCTGGCTTCCCCTTAGCTGGGGGGAAGGAGGCTGCAAGGAGAGGGCAGCCCATTAGTTTGCCTTAAAGAATGTGTAAGACTCTGCCAGGCACACAGAGAGCCTGCAAGAAATGCAATTCTTGTCGTGGTGTGTCCTGAGTAGGACAGATCGCATCCCAAACTCTCAACAGAATAAACCGTGGCCTCTCTCTGAGAAGTCCAGCTTCTCCTGCAGGGAGTAGAAGGCCTTCCAGCTCCCACCTCTCCTGCTTCGTCTCTCTTTGTTCTGTGCCTTGTACTTCGGGCTCAAGAAACACTATGGCACCTTCACCGCTACGTCCTTGCTTATGCTATCATCTTTGCCTGGATCCTTTACTCTGCAACCTCACCCTCTCACCTGCTTCCTAGGCTTCCTGAAATCCTACATTTCCTTAGAGACAGAGCTCAGACATATGGCTGGAAACCCTTGCTTGGGTAGGAGGCCCCGTTCAATGCTTTCATAATAATTTATATACATATAAATAAAACATGTATATTAAAACTTGTATATCATACTAAGTACACATATATATATATATATATATATATATATATCCCCCCCATGACTACTTACTCAGTAGTAGATTATGAATTTAGCTTGAGGCTTGAGGACAAAACTGCGACAATCCTTTCAGTATTCGACGAAACACTTAATAAAACACCTAGAACTTAAGAGGGGCTCACTAATGGCTCATAAATAAAAACTAAATGAATGAAAGAGTCACATAAAGTTTTAATAGCCTAATAAACCACCAATGATGTATATGTTAAGTGAAAAGGAGACAGGTTACATCATTGAATTTACAATCACCAATGCAACAAAAAAAATCGAAAAAAGACTGGAAGGAAATAGCTTCCAACATTAACACTGGTTTTTTTTTTTTCATTAATAGCTTCCAACATTAACACTGTGAGATGGCTGGTGACCTTTATTTTTACCTTTATAATTTTCTCAACTTTCAAAAATGTATAGTAAACATGCATTATTATGTAATCATAGGATTTTAACTAGTTCCTCTGGGCATTGGCTGTGTTTACCACCGACGTCTATCCTTGGTGTGGCACTAACACCTCAATTTGGCTTTGGAGGAGCCAGTGCTGTCCTCATTCTTAACCACTGTGCTCTAAGTCGATTCCAGCCCAGGCCACGTGATTCCAGCACATGACCTTGACTAAATCAATCAGTGCAAGCCTTAGCCTCAGGGATTGATTTCAGCACTGAGCATGACCCAGCAGGCCAGTAGGGAGGATGAGATTCATTTCTGAGTCACTTACTTGAGCTGATGTTTCCATCAGCTCAAGCATCAGAAGATGCTTTCTGCTGGACTGGGTACCAGAACAATGTGACTCTGCAGCTGCCAGGGAAGCCACACTGTCCAGATTAACGAAGCTCTTAATCTAGAGGAAGCAGAGCCATGCGACAGAGCCCTGGGTCCTTGTTTGGGTCCTGAGTCAAGCCAAGCCTGAAGCCTATTCTACCTCCTTGGATACCCTGTTCCTTTCATTACCTGTTGAAATATTTGTAATATTTAATACCTACAAGAGAGTAATAATAATAAAATAAACAACCATTCGCTTAGCAAAAACACTGTGCTGCCTTTACCATTGCACCAACTACGTGCCCCTACTTATCCTGTTTCCCTGCCTTCCCCTCCAGCAACAACTGCCATCCTTAATGTTGTGTTAAGCAATCCTTTTCTTTTTAAAAAATAATTTACCACATATGCACATATCCCTAAACAATACATTATATGAATTTGGTTGTTTTTGTGCTTCGTAAAAATGGAATGGAATCATACCATATGTGGTCTTCTGAGAATTGCTTTTCTTTTCCAACATTAGCTTTCCAAGATTCATCTATGTTGTTACAGGTAGTGGTAGTTCATTTATCGTCAGCACTCTTAAGAATTTTCATCTCTCTTTATAAAGAACCTTAATGGGAGTTGCAAATTGCCAGCATCCTCCAAAGGGAAGGAAGGAAAAAGAAACTAGCATTTGAGAACTGTTTTCTAAGGCCCCATGGTAGTCACTGTATGTACACTGTCCCTTAAATCCTCTGAAAAATTCTGTGAAGGGTATATGATTATCTCCATGTCACAGATGAGGACATAGATTATCATGTTTTCAAGGTTATCAAGCTAGTAAACTTCATGGATGTCCTGTTCATCTTCTTCCTAATTCACTGCCAGACAATTCTTCTTTATTACCTTCAAAGGGAAACTTAGGAAGCCTAATATTTCAATAAGAAAATCAAACGAAAGCATCCCCTTCAGTGCTTAAGAGACAAGGCTGTGGGGCTAGACCTGGTTCAAATCCTGGTTCTGCTGTTTCTTTGCTGGGTTCAATACCTAAGTTTCCTCATCTGTAAAATAGGGACAATAATAGTATCTACCTCCTTGGAGTGTTGTGAGGATGAAATAAGTTATAATAGCAAAGAACAAAGAACAGCACCTGGCACTTGATAAATCCTTCATACATGTCAGCTGCTTCTCTATATCCATTCTCCAGCTTTACTTCTGAGACATCACACACTTATATTTCATCATCTCTCATCTATGATAATTGCAACTGCTTTCTGACAGGTCTCCCTAATTTCTCCAAGCTCTCGTGACATTGCCAGGAGGGATATTTCTAAAACATAAATGTTGCCACTTTACTCTCCTACTTAAAACTCCTCGCTTCAATCAAATAAGGTCCTTAAACTGACATGGTCAATTTATACTGCAATATTCTCTATCTGCTTCTGGTTCCCAAAACACATGATGCGTTCCATGCCTTCTTTGCCTACTCTGTTCCCTCCGCCTGGAATGTTCTCTCCTGCATCTGATTACATCCTATGTTTCAAAATTCAGCTCAGACACTACCTCCCCTCCTCATTTCAACTCAGAGGCAAAGCTCTCTCTTTTAAACCAACAACACCCTGGGTAACTCTCAGGGCACTACAGTTAGTTGTTTCTCTTATTTTGTTCTCCCCCTGTGGACTCCTACCTCCCTGAGGGCAAGGTCTGTGTTTTCTCCACTTCTGGTCTGCAATTGCTAGTTTATAACCAGGCACCTTGTGGTACTCAAGAATGTTGAATGTTGTCAAGATGAAGTCCTCAGCTGTGCTGGGTTAAGGAACTAACAAATGGAGAGGCTGGAATTATGCTACCCTGATCAGAATGATTGCAATTTCCTTGCAGACTGGGGAGCTGGCATATTAGCACGTAATTTATTAGACCCTGGCATGAGCTCATTTTTATAGGCAGAGCATCTATTTTAATGGTTAGATATATAACCACAGTTTTCAATCTGCTCCTTTCCCCCAAGAGATAATCATGAAAGGAATTAAGAAAGGATGGAAACAGAGGGGAGAAAATTAAGTCCTCTGTATCAGAGAGAAGGAGGAGCCTGATTCATAAGGAAACATACACTTACTTACTTGGAAAGTTAAATGAGCACAATGGACAAATTGGCTAGAATATTTTGTCTTGTGTATCATATTCATATTACCAATGTGACCAGTGTAGCAACTCTGAGTTACCCAGCTGTTTCATTTCTGGGAAGCTTCCCTATTGCAAAGCTCTTTACAGAAAAGTTGCAATGCGATGAAAGGAGCAATAAACCTTGGAGCCAGAAGGTTTTATGTTTGAATTCTGAATCTGGCACTTTGTAGCTGCAGAGCTTTGGGAAAGTGACTTCATAGAGTGTTGGTTTTCTCATCTGGCAATTGGCAAGAGTACCTAATTCAAAGGGTACCCTTTGATGGGATGAGGTAATGCTCATAACACAGTCAGCAGATCACCTGGTACTTGGCAGGTGCCCAGTAAATGTTAGCGTGTAGTACCATTCCTCACTTTTGCTGAACTAGGGACAATGGCAGGGGTGGTATTGTGGCGGTGGAGGTGGTTAGCATTTGAATCAAATCTTCACGTAATCCTTGGGTGCAGGCACGACGTTCAGCCTGGTCCTCTTACAATGCTGAAGACGATCTTGGAGGATGGTTTTCTTGGGAAAGCTTTAAGAGGGGGCAGGTTTAAACTGGTATTTGAAAGATGGTGTACTTTGGTTTCATAGAGGGCAAAATGAGGACACTCTGTTTAGAAAATATGTCCTGAATGTGCTACCAGGCTCCCGACATCCATTCATTCCGTCTTCCTTTTACTAACATACTTCTTCCTTTATTTAACTGGGCATGTGGCTGTCCAACTAGAAACTCTATGTCCAGCCTTCCCTCTGACTAGGCATGACCACTAGGCATGACCACAAGTTCTGAATGATGGGACATGACAAGAAGTTGCTGTGGACCACTTCCTAAGACGAATTTGCTTATAATACACGTCTTCATCCTCCTTTGTGAGAAACGGCATGGGGGTGTGGTAGAGTCATCTTTGGTCATGTTTGCAGACCGTGAGGGATGGTAAAGCAATAGGACAGAAGGAACTGGGTTCGTAGTGACCTTGTGGAACACTGCCACCCTACCCATTTGGACAACCCAACAGCTCCAATTTTACACGCGAGACCAGTGCATCTTTCTTCTTGTTAAGCCACTGCCATTTGATCTCTTTTATTACAACCAAACCAATATCCTAACTAACCATACCCTGGGGATATATGTGAAGGAAGAAATGAGCCTGAATGTGTGGGGACAGAGGAGACTGGTCTGAGTGGAGAAGAGGATGAGTATCTGAGAGGAATGAGTAAAGATGAGGAGAGGATACTCGCTTCTAGATTCTCCATGGGAGGAAGGCTAGGAATTTCGAATTGAGGGTAAAATAAAGCCTCCCCACCCACATGCCACCAAAGAGGAATGGAATCAAATTAAAGATAATCCAGGAAAAAGAGCCAAGCAGACACATTCCTCTCATTACCATTCAACCCAGCATCAGCTCAATTCATAGAGTAGGACTGGGGCTCAGAGGACAGAATCCAACACGTCCTCACCAAGGGGGCAGTCCACTTTCTGTTAATAGACCATCTGCACAGATGGGAATCCAGGTCAAAGAGACCAGCCATTCTGAAGAGCCCTCTGCAAGCTCTGACCTGCACTTACCATAATCACCCTATTGTCCTAGCTCTACCTCCTGGGACCACACAAAGTGAGTAGAATCTTTGCATAATCCATGCTTCCATGTGTGAAGGTGGCTCCCATTGAAACCGAGCAGGATCCTATGGAGCTCCTGGGCACAAAAGCCTTCCTGTGTCCCCTGTTTCTTGTTTATAGGAAGTAGGCTTCATTCAGCCTCCATGACCTTCCCTGAGTTCCAAAGGGCAGGTTCAAACAGTTGCTAATCAGGGAGGGGGGGGGGGATGTACACACAAGGGAGGAGCAATGAAGAAACAACAGTGCAGCCTTGGGGCAGGGTCCGTTTCCCCCTCAAGGGATATACGTAACAATATCTTTGAGCCCTTTTGCAGATACTGAAATCCCCAGCAGGAAGAAGTTAACTGTACGCTGCCCACAAGCGCTAGACCCCAGACCGGTTGGAACCAGAAGGTTGATGATGCTGACTCCCAATTACTTCACCACCAGCCAATCAGAAGAATGTCCACAGGCTGATCATGCCCTCCTCTTTGAACCATTACTATAAAACTCACTACCCCCTCCAGGTTGCAACACTCAGTATTGAGGGCCTTAGCCCACTGTGGCCCCCTTTCCCTGGCAAAGCAATAATGCTATTATTTTCTACTCCACCCAAAACTCTGTCTCCGACATTCAACTTGATACCAGTGTACAGAGGCCAAATTTCGGCTATACCATCTAATGGACACTAACAACGCTTTCATCCAATCCTCCTATTTACATATTCCTATTTTTGTCTGTGCAGACAGAATTCCCACCAAAGCTGAGTAGCCAGGGGCCAAGAAGCTTTCCTTTCCAGGCCCAGTTTCTCTATCTGAAAACTGAAGAAACTTGACTTTTCTAATCACAGGTGCTCACATCAAATACTGTAGGAAACATGAATGTATACAGTGGCAGGCATTAGACAGTGGGGAATGGTGCTGCAAAGTGCATCCTTAACTTAAGGACGGTACTGTGACGATCTGAGGGTTTTTTGCCTATTGTTTGCTTGTTTTTGCTTTTGACTTTAAAGCTGTGTCAGACATGCGAAGCACATCTGAAGGCTAGATATAGGCAAGTGTGTGACCTCAGGTCTGAACG
The DNA here is from genome assembly GCF_028021215.1 of Eschrichtius robustus. Taxonomy (NCBI): domain Eukaryota; kingdom Metazoa; phylum Chordata; class Mammalia; order Artiodactyla; family Eschrichtiidae; genus Eschrichtius; species Eschrichtius robustus. The sequence continues at coordinate 49,334,681 of NC_090826.1, forward strand.
AGCTTCATGGCCCCTCTCGCCCTAAAATCCCATGGTTCTTTTAAACTGTCCCATTTTACAGAGTGCACTCGAACTAGGCCATTCTTTTGGGCCAAAGGGAGCAGATGTATCCTTGCACTGGGTGTGCTCTGTACGCCCCTCCGGATCCCCTTGCCATCCCTTTCCACCTTGCCCTGGGGATCTGTTAAGGACCGCGTCAAGCTAAGTGCCTTGACTTCTGACTTGTAGTTGGGATTGGCCAAGGAGAGGCACAGCAGGGAGTGGGCAGGTGGAAGGAGAGAAAGGTGGTTGTGTTCCCTGCTCCCTCCCTATTGGTCTGCCAGGTGCAGGGGCTGCTTCCCAGGGCTGAAGGCCACAGCTCCTATCCGCGGGCCCTTCCTTCCCTAAGCTACCTGTCTCAGTGGGTTCAGATAACCCTCCCCCCACCCTTTCTCTCTCAGGCCAAGGAACAGAAATGGCTTCCCACTGGTGATAGCCTTTAGATACTTCACCATCCCTTTTTGGTTACTTAACCCTTCCCACACCTCTGTAAATAGAACCTTCTCTAAAGCCTCCTCAGATTCTCCTTCTGAGTATACCACGTTCCCTGTGGGGACCCAGACTAACTCATTCTCAACCCTCTTCCTGATGTGCTTCCAGTGGGGAGTGGGGTCTATCCTAAAAAGTCCAGACGTTTTAGTCTCCAAAACGTAGTTTATAGGATGTAATGTTAATGAGATGCTTGTAGTGGTTGTCTATTTTTCTGTCCTTTTAGCACCCTCCCTTCTGGGAAGAGTTGAACAATAGCTTCTTCTTTGATCCAGAATATGTAGAAGGACCAATCACAGTGCCCCTCACCCTGGTCATAGTATGGCCATGTGACCCAAGCCAGAAAAAGTTCTCTCAGGATGTTTTCGAAATGGAAATGAGAGAAGAGGGTCCATTCCTTTTGGAAGGTGATGCTGGGAAGTGGAAGGTCTGGGAGCTGCAGTGACCAGGTTTCAGCCTCAAGGAGAAAGTTGGGCTGTGACAGGAGCCTGATGAAGCTGAATCGTAGCAAGAAGTAGAGAGGCCAAAAGCAGCAAGTTTGGTTTGTGTTTGAAGACGAGCCTCCTCTCATCCTGAAAGCCCAGCACACACCAGACATCCTGCAGTTTGCCTTTGGTTGACTTTTTGGCTTATATTTCCTTTTTCTCTTTTAAATACATTTATTTATTTATTTACTTATTTATTTATTTTTGGCTGCGTTGGGTCTCTTCATTGCTGTGCATGGGCTTTCTCTAGTTGTGGCGAGCAGGGGCTACTCTTCGTTGCGGTGTGGGGACTTCTCATTGCGGTGGCTTCTCTTGTTGCGGAGCATGGGGTCTAGGTGCGTGGGCTTCAGTAGTTGTGGCACGCGGGCTCAGTAGTTGTGGCACGCGGGCTCAGTTGCTCCGTGGCATGTGGGATCTTCCCAGACCAGGGTTAGAGCCCATGTGCCCTGCATTGGCAGGTGGATTCTTAACCACTGTGCCACCCGGGAAGTCTGCTTATATTTCCTTGAGTATAGTTTCTCTCTCAATTAATGCATTCCTCATGGAAATGGAGTTCAGGATTGGTCTGACTCCAACTGACCAGGTACAAGACCTCTTAGAAAAGTGTTCAGCTCTACATGGTGAAATGTCTGCTGGATCCTCACTTTGGTGTAGTGTTTTGTGGTTTATAAAATGCTTTCATACCCATTGTTCCGTTTTATCCTCACAACAGCCCTGGGTGACAAATAGGGCAGAGAGCATTATCCCCTAGTAACTGACATGAGTCCTAGGATTCAGAGAGGCAAAGGTCCCAAAGGTAAAGCCAGTTTTAGCTTTGGCCTTTGACTTTGCTGGGGCCATGCCAAACCTTCCCTCAGAGAGGCACGGTGACCGTGTTCAGACAATTTGTTCCCTGCTGGACCTTGCTTATATCCACACTTCACTTGCCACTGCCTTCTCTAGGTCTGAAAATATTTTTTATGCTCTTGAGCTTAGGATATACAGTCTGGTCTACAAAAACCTCCGGCTTGAACTCTGGCACTTGGTGTTCCAGCTTTTAGCCTCTGTGATGTGCTGTTGATATTGAGGTCCGTGGCTGGTCTTCTCCCTCCTGATTCCACCGCTCTTGCTTCAGCTCAGCCATCTCTCTCTAAACTGCTCCTCTGAGCAGGTCTAATGGGCACTGCTTGGTGTGAACTAGACTCCAGCCCCGGAAGGTCAGGTAGCTGAGGAATCGGGGCTCCCTGTTAACCTGACTTCGCCCAGTGTCCTTGGCACGGTGCGTCCACTGAGTGCAAATCAAGGATGTGCCCAAGGACAGAGAAAGGCCCTGCTATTCAGAAATCGGTGCACTTAGATTTCCCCTAATTACAGTGCCTTTTTGTGCACGCGCCCCAGAGTCAAACAGTCTGAGGGTGGAATGGACTTTCTAGTCTCACTTTCAGTCGCCGTGTAGAATCTCATACAGAAAAGTGTAGAAGTTGGAACAATACAGCATGCTCCTTACAAATGAGACAAAGGACTGAAATAGAGGATACAGCCCAAATTAGCACCAAAGCAACTCCCACTGACGAGGAAATTATCTGACTGCAAATTACACGCTGTGCTACTCCACGAGCTCCACTGAAGTTTAAGGTATTACATTAATCAAAATGAAGCAGGAAAAACAAAACAACAACAACAAAAAAACCTAGAAAAACAAATGCACCAAGGTGAAGAGGAAGGAATATGAATTAATATTTGCAAAGTGCCTACTATGCACCAGTCTATATCACTCATATAAATCCCATTTAATAATGTTCAAGAGCTGGTGGAAAGTGAAATGCCAAGAAGTGAAGGCACTTAGCCATGGTCTAATCCAAGATTACAAGATGGGTCAGTTTGGCCTCATAACCCTACCCCCCAAAAGCAAGATTGACTTTTATTCGGCTGAGTAATATGAATCAGAAAAAGAATCTGTTTTGTCAAAGGAAGGGAATATAGCAGATCTAATTACCACAGATAAAACGTATTCAGTCAGGGAAACATTTACAGATCACCAGGTATATCTGTCAGGGTCCCAGCAAGAAACTGGTGGCACATTCAAATGAGAATAGCTCAGTGAGGGACTAATTATAAAGGTGTAGACAAGGGAAGGGAAACTTAAGGAATGGGGAAGGAACCCAGAGGTGATAATAGTGGAGGTTAACACCCCCAGGCTGGAAGGGAAGAGGTAAGAGGGAGCCATTATCAGAACCTAAATGAGAGGGCGTTCTGTAGAGCAGCGCCCCTGAAAGGATTACTGACATCTGGGACACAGCCAGCCCAAGGTGACCTGACAGGGAGGGAACCAGAAAAAAAAAATACCCTGACCTCACTCTCTTCTCTCCCCACTTCATCCAGAAGCCTTAGGGCACTGGAGCCCACGGATGTGCTTCATGTAGGTCAGTCTCCTGGGGCAGTGGCCAGAGTAGAGAAGGACTGAAAGGCAATTTAGTTAAGAGAAGACATCCAGCATACCAAGAAGTTCAGAAAAACGGACAAGGTAAGGAGGAGACTGCAACTGACTCACCTTCTCGCAACCTTAAGAGTGAGGTAAGCCTCACTCAGATGAAGCTTGACCCAAATAGATAAGAGGCTAGGGCTTCCCTGGTGGCGCAGTGGTTAAGAATCTGCCTGTCAATGCAGGGGACACGGGTTCGAGCCCTGGTCTGGGAAGATCCCACATGCCACGGAGCGACTAAGACCGTGAGCCGCAACTACTGAGCCTGCGCTCTAGAGCCCATGAGCCATAACTACTGAGCCCGTGTGCCACAACTACTGAGTCCACGAGCCACAACTACTGAGCCCACAAGCCACAATTACTGAACCTGCGCGTCTGGAGCCCGTGCTCCGCAACGGGAGAGGCCGTGACGGTGAGAGGCCCGCGCACCACGATGAAGAGTGGCCCCCGCTCGCCGCAACTGGAGAAAGCCCTCGCACAGAAACGAAGACCCAACACAGCCAAAAATAAATATAAATTAATTAATTAATTTTAAAAAAAGCAGTTTCACATTTAAAAAAAAAAAAAAGATAAGAGGCTAGAAGGACACTTGAACCACTCTAGGTTGGCTACTCCTCCTGTTAGCGATAGGATGTTTTAAAAAATCACATGCAAACGAAGCAGATATTTTAATGAGATGTGGAGCAACATGTGATCTAGTTAAACCCTGTCTTTGGGGAGAGCCTGGGGAGATTTGGGGAAGCCCTGGCACAACGATGTGGAGAAGAGCTTGGCTCTTCACGGGATTAAACTGAGATTACGCCCTCAGAAAAATCTTGGGCCCACCAGATGCTCATTTCTTTGCAAACGTGAACATAGTCAATGTAAATAAAACTGAATGTGATCTAGCGAATGAGGAAATAAAGTCCTAGAGGTAGTGAGGAACTAAATCATCTAGTACTGATACCGACTGAATCGGGCCCTGCTGCTCGCCACTTACAAAAGCAAACTCATAAATGTTGGAAGAGGGGAAAGTTGTCTTTAGTCAGGATGCCGGCAACGTGGAGAGACGGTGGACTCAGTGTCCCCAGAGAGCCGCCTCCGAATGTTCTGCTCGGCCATGAAAGTTTCAAAGGAAAGCTGGGAAGTAATCTCAGTTAATCATTGAGACGGGGAGGTCAGAGACATCGCCATCCCCTACCGCAGGTAGACTTGTCGGGTCCTCTTGATCTTCCTCTAGATGTTATCCTGTTCACACAGTCTGGTCACACAATTTGTTCTCGAGATTACTGAAAGGGAAGCTAGGAAACAGACCTGGTCATCTGTTAATTACTTATTCTTCAATCCTACTTCTTTTGATCTACGGAAAGAACCCGACAAGTTAGGCATGGTATGATGTGATCAAAAGATGTGAAACGTGTGCGCGGGCCAGAGGTGAGTAGAGCATGAGGGTTCCTGGTTTAAAAGTTAGTTACAATGTAGCTTTGCTAAAGTGACAAGAAAAGGGGTTTCCTGCTGAGGGCACTTGCCTGCAAAGAGCTGCTTACAGTATGTCAGAAGATTTTGGATAGAGGATTGTGTGACTTGACTTACATTTTTAATAGGGTTGTCCAGAAAAATGTGTAGAGAAGAGGTTGTATGAGAACATGGATGGATGTAGGAAGACCGGTTAAGAAGCTACTGCAATAATCCAGGTAGCAGTGCAGGTGGTAATAGGTGGCCGTGGCCAGATTCCAAAGACTTTTTGTAAGTAATACCAATGAGATTCACTGAACATTAGGTGTGAGGGCAGAGGAGGAGTCAAGTGAGACCCAAGGTTGGTTGGTCGGTTGGTCGGTTGGTCGGTTGGTTGGTTGGTTATTTATTTATTTATTTATTTATTTATTTATTTATTTATTTATGGCTGTGCTGGGTCTTTGTTTCTGCGCGAGGGCTTTCTCTAGTTGCGGCGAGCGGGGGCCACTCTTCATCGCGGTGCGTGGCTGATGAGGTAGAAAGGAAATCATCTAATGACACTGCTACATGGGCAGAAACTAGAGAAGAAGGAAGGTAGGTGAGTCCACGGTTTCTAAATATAAATAAGAATTAGGACCTTGGAGTTTTGTACCTGACAGTCTGTAAAGCTAGACTTCACAGGAATTTGATTGAAAACTTGTTCATGATCGTATCTGACTGTCAGAAGAATATTTGAACACAGTGTATGAAATGCTTTGTTGTGGCAATTACGACCAGGGATTGGAACTCCTTGCTCCAATGTGATGTGCTAGTTGCAAGGTTCTGGGTAAGTTGGTAGAAAGAGCATTCATTCATTCATTCATTCATTCAACAACTATCAGTTTATGACATGCCAGGCACTGATGCAAATGCTGGGGACACAGCAATAAACAAAAGCCAAGAGAAATTCCAGGCCCCCCCAAGAGCTTTCTTTCTAGCAATCCATGTGCAGGAGTGAAAGGGGAAAGGGGGTGAAAAATCTCAGCGATCCCACTTAACAACTTGAGCAAGTCACCCTCGTCTCTTCCTTTTCCAATGTCTCATCCAGAAAAGGGGATTCAGAATATGTATTAGTTTGCTAGGACGACCATAACAAAGCATCACCAACTGGGTGACTTAAACAACAGAAATGTATCGTCTTACAATTCTGGATACTAGAAGTCCAAAATCAAGAAGTGAGCAGTGTTGTTTCCTTCTACGGGCTGTGAGGGGAGGATTTGTTCCAGGCTTTTCTACTTGACTTGTAGATAGCTGTCTTCTCCCTGTGTCTCTTCCCTCTATGCGTATCCATCTCTGTGTCCAAATATCCCCTTTTATAAAGACACAAGTCACATTGGATTAGGGCCTACCCTAATGATCTCATTTTAATTTGATTACCTCTGTAAAGACCCCATCTCGAAATAACGGTGTACTCTGAGGTGCTGGGGGTTAGGACTTCAACATATCTTGTTTTTTGGGGGAGATGCAATTCAGTCCATGACAGAACACTTGTCCTTGTGTCACCTCTGTGGATGGCTGTGGGGCTCCAGGCACACAGCAGAGGGGTTGGCACTCACTCTGGACCAATCTGTCCATTCAAGAACAGTCTTTGAGTGCTAATGTTGCTTCTTACTGACCTGGGTTTATTATTTAACCTTCCTGAAAAATGGGAGGGGAGAGAGGGAAGGATGGGACCTACGTCATAGGATCACTGCAAGGTCAAATATAGGAAAATATGGACCTTGCATATTCCAAGTACTTGATAAATGGTAGCCATTAGTCTGTATTATAAATGCTTGCAAAATAAATTTACATGCAAAAAGAGATGTGAAGGTCTTTATATTAAAAAGTGCCCTACAAAAACCAATATTCTTACTTCTAAACTGTTTTAAGGTTTACAGGGCATTTTCCCCACCCTCACTAAGCCACTTCGATGAATACTATTATTCCCATTTTACAGAAGAGAACACTGAGGCTCAGACAGGGATGTAAAATGGTAGGCAAGGGATTAGAGTGGCTGCAGTGTTTCAGATATCCTAAGCATGGTGCTCTCTTTTCCATTTCCTTTTTTTTTTTCTCCGTTGTCATCCTATAGCTCTTAAGCCCACATACCAAACATGCCATAATATAAACAGTCAGAATGAGAAGCTGTCCAAAGGAATTCAGAGCATCTTTGCACTCCTTGCTGAATAATTAAAATCTTCAACACACTCAGGCTTGGGCTGGTTTCCTAAACGCTTTCACGCTTTGGAAGCTGGGGAGCTTGACTCCTTGGGGACCTTTCTGTTCCTTTTCAAACCCAAAGCAATGGACTTGAAAATCGAAATCCAAAAAGCTAACAAAGACCTTATTAATTGTGGCTCCTTTATAAACAATTTTTTTCACCCTTTTCCCCCTCTCTCTAGGCAACCCTTGCATAAAAATATCCATTCGCCAACTGTTCACCAACTGTTCTTCCTCTCGCTGGCGTACCTTGTACCACGTTCTAAGATGCCAGAGTGCGTTTTTGCTGCAGCCCTCCACGTTGCCCGGGCTTGCCGCCATCAGGTCCTGCTACAGAGAAGTGTGTGGGACAGGAGGGAGGGGGTGTCTTTGGCAGAGGAAGCCTGGGCCATGTGGCAATTAAGACTAAGGTGGGAAAGTCGAAAGTCGGTGCCCATGTCATGCACTTTGGAGTCAGAAAGACCTGGGCTTGAATCCCAGCTCTGCCGCATACTTGCTGTGTGTTGTCATTCAAATTATGTTACTCTCTGAGCCCAAATCGGCTCTCCTGTAAAAGGCAGATAATAACTGTTTCTAAGAATTGTCGTGAAGATCAAATAAACTCATATATGTGACAGCCTTGATATGGCGCTTGGCATGTTTTACAGGCTCAACAAATGTGAATTTCCTTTATCTCCCTTTAACTACTGAGGCACTTTTGATCCACTAAGAAAAAGAGGCAAACTCACAAAAAGGGAAATCCATGCAAGTGTTAAATATTAAGCAATACAGTAGTGCAAAAGATGGCATAGGACAGTATGTGGTGACTCAGAAAGAGGAAATGGTGCTAGACTTCCGAGGAGGGAGAGATTGTTGGAAGCTGAACAGAGATCCTCACGCTCTACTTCGGGAGTCTGGTTCTAGCCCAGCTCTACCACTTCACATCCGGGTACACTGAGGCAATTCATTCCTTCATTCACTCCACAAACATTCACAGGAGCTGCCATGGGTGAAGGCTAAGCCATGGCAGCACCGATGAGTAGATTTCAGCCTTCAGAACTCACAAAGGAGCCGCCAGCTCACAGAAAAACCTGTTGGCAGAGCTACCTGCAAACAGGTAGTGGCAGGTGCGAGAGACAGAATCACGTGGCTGTTAATGGAACAGGCCTGGAGGAGTTGGACAGACTGGGGGCCAAATACTAGCTCAGCTAGTAACTAACACTGTGGTCTTGGCAAGTGCCTTAAGTTCTCTGAGTCTTGTTTTCCTCGTTAGAAAAATTCAAATAAAAACAATTACATCCTTAGGATGTTGTGAAGGTTAAATGACATAATGCTTGGGAAGACATAGCATAGTATTAGTACATGAGAGTCAATAAACGTTAGCTGGTATAATTCGAGGTAAATATGTACATACATATATTCATATATTTTAATTATGACATATATGCATGAGTATATATAATGTATATTTGTATATACTATGTCTGTGTAATATATATTATGTGGGTGCATATATAATATATATTGTATGTGTAAATATGTATAATATACATATGTACATATGTGTACATACATATGTGTATATAATGTATACACATACACATATAGTTTTTACAAAGTACTGTGGAAAGCCCTTAACTTCTAAACTTTTCACTTTCCTTTTTTTTTAAGTTATCAGTTGGGTCAGCGTCCTCCCTGTGACACATCAGGCTTCCCATGATCTGACTCACCCACTTCCAGTACCATCTCTGACCAACTGAATCCCCATCCCCCAACCCCATCATGCTGAACCATAGCAGACCTGAAGGTTTACAAGAGTCACTTCCTGAAACTTTTGGAGATCTCCAAATCATGAGGGTGGATACGACAGCAAGCACATCAGAAGTCCATAAAGAACTGGCACTAAGACCCAAATTAAAGGTCAATAGATGGGCAAGACATAGTCTTTATTGAATGCTGAGTTCACAGGCTTACATTTAAGTCCAGAGAGTGAAGGACTCAGACTGTTGTGGCTGTCTTAAAGTCTGGTTCAGCAACTTGGTAGTTAAAAGAGTGGATTCAGAAGTCAAATGATCTCAAATCAAATCCTGGCTATGCCTCTGCTTGGCTGGATGACCTTGAACAAGTTACTTAACCTCACTAGGTCTCCTTCTACTTATCGCATCTTTAAGGGGGATCTTCCTAGTGCCTACCTCAGGGTTTTGTTGTGAATATTGTATGTGATAGCACTTGGAAGCTGATTATCACTGTACATTTCTGGTATATAATCATTTCTCAAAAAACATTAGTCACTGTTCATATTATTCCTCTTATTTATCCATGGGTCTGAACGTACGCTTAATGAGACATTTTCATTCGGAACAATGTGTCTAGCTATTTCCTCCAATAAGCTTCATCAACTAGGTGAGGGATGTGCCCCTTCCTATTATCATCTCACCACTTAGAGAAGAATTTCTTACACATTCTTTAGCTAAACTCTCCTTCTCCCATGGTTTGTTCATTAGCCACACTATGCCTTTACTGCCTAGCTCATCACCAAAATGTTTGTCTCATCTCCCATCTGCCTCCCAAATTACATCTCCATCAGGTCCAGCGTTTCTTGTGTTTCTTCCCAGACATTAGCAGTGACGTTTGGCCTCTCACCTAAGTTTTTGCCTTACTAGAGAAAACGTGAATATTACAGTTAGGAATCTCAACGGTCCACTCTTATTGCCTTTCTCCTAATTTTGTCCTGCACTTTTTCACTTCCATACTTTTATATACCTTTATAAATGATTTATGCTCCTCCCTTTGGCTCACCTTTCCCCTCACCCTCTTTACCTGGCTTATTTCTCCCGTGTCTTTCAAGATTAAGCTCATATATGACTGTATCCACTCAACCACAAACATTACTGGAGCATCTACTATGTGCCAGATACTGTGCTAGGTGCTGGAGACATAAGGTAAGCAAAATAAATGAGGTCCCTGCCTTCATGGGGCTTGGCGTCTTAAAAGTCAGACAGACATTAATGAAATTATCACACACACAACTAACTTTAGACCATGATAAATGCCATGAAGGAAATGCCCAGGGTGCCATGAGAGCACATAGCAAGGTGACCTGGTCCTATAGGGAGGGGTCAGGGACAGAATCTCAGAACAAGCGACATTACTCTGGTTGAGGTATCCTCCTCTGCAGTCTGATATTACACTTAGTCTGTAGTTATTATTGCATTTATCATGGTATATTGTTATTCTCTCTCTCTACTACCAATCTGTGAACTTTTTGAAAGCTAGTGAAGCATCTTATTCCCAGAGCCTGTTACAAGCCTGGCACTTAGTAGGGACTCCAGAATTGATTATTAAATGATTCTGTTGTTGTTGCTGCTATATCTTTAAGGACCCTTTGAGCTCCAGTATTTTTCTCTCAACCTACCCCAGGATCAGACCAGAAAATTCTGATCTTGGAGACACCCTGCTTCACGCCTATGCTGCTGTCCGCTTCCCCTTTCCCCCTTAATCATCCCATGGGAAGAAGTGCTGTAACTCCAACTTAGGCCCAGGGCAGCTCTCATCTGCTCTGCCACCAAACTCATATCGCATAACATTTAATACATGTGTATAATGAATGCTGCACACATTTGGCAGTGCTTCTGTGCACCATGTCATTATAAGCGGTATTGACAGCAAACAAGTCACATATTCTCCCTGTGAACACTACAGGAAAAAAGAACATATAATTTTGTTGTTGTTTGTACGTTTTTTTCCAAGTCACATTGGACACCATTTGCCTTTCATTAGAAACACCATGCTGACAGTAAAATCACATATCTCCAACATACAAAGAGGAGAAAAACAAGCTGTTTGGGCCCCCTGTGAAGGGGAGGAGCAGTGGCATGACCCTTGGCGGGGGGTAAGGGTAGCAGAAGAGGGTGTTTTCCTGGGCTTTAGTGGTTCAGAGCCCCTAAGAAGTGAGTTGATACTCTCTAGTCCCACAGGGTCTGTCTGTGTCATCATGTCCTGAAGTCTTACTCAAGTCTTGCCTCTTTCATTCACCCACCCAACCATTCATCCATCCATCCAGCAATGTATTTTTAAAAAATATTTATTTATTTATTTATTTATTTGGTTGCACCAGGTCTCAGTTGCGGCAGGCGGGCTCCTTAGTTGCAAGCAATGTATCTTGAATTGCTAAATATTCTTTCTGGATTTAAGTTAGGGGTGAGTTTAGAATGCTAAAATATATTGAGCTCTTACTATAGGCATCTGCTACGTATTTACTTTTCACAGAATCCCCACGAGGTCAGTATTATTGACTGTTTTCACATACTTGATATCTCAGCCTCAGAAAGTTAAAGGGACTTGCTCAAAGTTACCAAGAGAGTGAGAATAAGATCTGAACCTATCTCATTAGAGAGAGTAATTAAATGAATATGTACCAAACGTCTCGAGTGTGAGGCACTGCCCATGTGTCTAGTATAGAGTTGATATTGTAATTGTTTATACCCCTGACTTCACCGCTAGGCAAGCTTCTGTATTTATTTATTTAATGTGTACTCAGTGGCTTCTCTGTGAGTTTCCTGAGAGTAGGATTGATGTCTTAGTTATTTCTATAGTTCTAGGCTACAGCACAGTGCCTGGGACAGGGTAGAAATGTGAAATCTACTGGAAAAAAGAGAGTAAGGGAGGAGAGATGGAGGCAGGAAGGAGTAACTGTCTAGTGGAAGTCAGGCATGTAAACAGTGAACTGCGCTAAATAAAGGTACACATTATTTGCTTGGAGAAACATTGACGAATAGGTGGTCAATGGCTACCAGACGAATAAAAAGAATGTTTTACCAAAGAGGAGTCACTTTAGCTATTCATAAAGACTAAGAATTTCAATGTGCGAAAAATGGAGGGAACATTATCAGTAAAGGCAAAGAGGTACGGTAGTGGAGACCATATCATAGGAATAGTGAGTAATAGGGTAGAAATACAGAACTATTGACAGGCAGAGTAGGAAATAAGGCTGGAAAGGCAGTTTGGGGCCATATCATGGAAAGTCTTGAGTTTCCTTCTATTTTATTCAGTAGGGGATGGAGAGGTCTATATCGTGTAAATTTCCATTCACATAAACTTGTAAACTTTTCTTCTAGAAAAGAATGCAGAAAGGCAACAGGGTTGGGTGAATTGAATAATTCAATGAAGAACATGGCCTTAGGAGTCTGCCAGTTTTGAGTTCAAGTTCTAATAGTTGTATCACCTTGGGCAATCTAAATCTATTCTCTAACCCCTTGGCTCCTCGTATGTAAAATCGAGAAGATAGTACCTGCCTCACAGGTGGTGAGAATATATGAAATAAATATGCAAAGATTCTTAATAGTTTCTGGCATATAATAACTTTTTGATAAATGTTGTGGATTATTTTTCCCATCATATTATTCTCAGCCATATGAGCTCAGATAACATAAACAGGAGACACTCATAGAGGAAAGAGCAAAGCACCCACAATCTGGAAGTCCATTCATCTTTCTATCCAGCAGCATTTACTGAGAACCTACATGCCATCTCTAGCAGCATTCTATGAACTGGTAATATGCAAAGGAGAAATAGACAGTCTCGTCCTCAGGAAGCTCACAATCTTTAGGGGAGGTAGACGGGTAAATGGAAAACTTCAATACTGCAGGCTAAGTGCAAATGGTAAATAGACTACTAAAATGGAAGAGTGCCATGTGCTGACTGTGCATTTAGCAAATTTCTTCATCTTTCTGAGATTCAGTGTCTTCATCTTTAAATGGGGGTGGAGGGGAATGATAAAATCTTATAGAGTCTTATAAAAACTTGATGAGCTAACATAAAATTAAAAAACAAAACAAAACCTGGCACCTCGCCTGGCTCACAAATGATCTTCAATAATTGCTTATTTACTGCACCAATGGATTAGTATTATAATAGAGGTACATACAAAGCACAGCAGTGCTATCTGGAGAATGTGCTAAGGTGGGATTGTATTGAAGGATCAGGGAAAATTTTTGCTACTTCTCACTGAGGTCTATCTTGAGTAGTTAAGGAGGCCATGATAAATTAAATATGGCTGCAAATCCTTTGCAAATTATTTCATTAAGAAGTGGAGTCAGGGGCTTCCCTGGTGGCGCAGTGGTTGAGAGTCTGCCTGCCAATGCAGGGGACATGGGTTCGAGCCCTGGTCTGGGAGGATCCCACATGCCGCGGAGCAACTGGGCCCGTGAGCCACAATTACTGAGCCTGCGCGTCTGGAGCCTGTGCTCCGCAACAAGAGAGGCCGTGATAGTGAGAGGCCCGCGCACCGCGATGAAGAGTGGCCCCCGCTTGTCACAACTGGAGAGAGCCCTCGCACAGAGGCGAAGACCCAGCGCAGCCATACATAAATAAATAAATTTAAATTAAAAAAAAAAAAAAAGGAAGTGGAGTCAATTTTCTGACCTCTTGAAATCTGTGATGGACTTGCCACTAGAATGGACTTTGACCATTAGAATGTGTGAGAACTGACTTTTTGTGAGTTCTGGAGATTAGCTCTCAAGAGGAGGAATGTTATTCTATCATCACCACGTTAGGAAGCTGGTGTGGCTTACTGCAGAATAACAAATCACATGGAGGAGAAATGAGGCAGCCCAGCCAGCATACAGTACTAACTACTAGACATGTGAGTGAAGCCATTTTGGACCTTCAGCTCTGTGACCCTCCAGCTGAATGCAACCACATGATACAGCCCAGGAAAACCAGCAGAGGAACTGCTTAGCCAACCCAGAAAATCATGAGAAATAATACATCGTTGTCATTTTAGGTCACTGTATACACAAAGAAGGTGAATAATCATTGTTTTAAGTCTAGGGCAAAAATGTCAAGAGCTTTTAAAGTTCCAGCTTTAGGGCAGGACCAATTACACAACAGAGAGCTGCCAATTGCAGTTCAGCCTTCTTCCGGAGCCACAGCACCACTGGAGCTGTCCGAGGTGCTGACTGTGTTGCCCATTTCTGTTTAATTAGCACTGTCCTTTTCTTATAGGTAGTTACTTGGTCACACTGCTAAATCACGTTAAAAATGTCTTGCTTTGCTAAACAACAAGGGACCCAGATGACCTAGTAATGCCCACCTGTTTGATCCTGAATAGTACCTACTATTGTCCCCAATATTGCCCACTGTGATGAATATCGGAAGATTTTAATCTAGGTATACCTGAATTGGATCATATTCTCAAGCAGATGTGCGCCCTTATTTCCATGAGGCCTCTGAAAGACCTCTCAGTCCTGAAAGCCCTAGTGAGACAAGGTGTGGAGTTGGAAAATACCCGGTTTGGATTCAGAAAGAGCAGGGCAATTCAGAGTGAAGCTTCTGGAATTAAACTAGCTGGGTTATCAGCTACATCACCTTGGGAAAATTTGGGAATAATATTAATACCTACTTCATGGGTTTGTTTGTGAGGAGTAGACTGTTAAATACATGTATAATGTATTTAAATAAATATATTAAAGGTATTTAGAAGAGGGCTCAATCCATAAGTGCCCAATAAAGGTTAGGCATTTTAATGAAGATGGTGAATGATAATTAGAATGACTGATTATTATGATGACAATAAAGATATGGCTTTGAATCCCAGCTCTGACACTTATTAGCTATGTGGCCTTAACTTCACAAAGTTTTGGTATTTTCTTATATAACATGGGGACACATGCTTGTTGTGATGATTAGATGAAGAAATGAAAAGAGAAAACACAGTGCAAGACATATAATAAATACATAATATAAATGTTATTTTATTCTCTTATGGGAGCCCCTGTTTTCCTAAGACTTAGCAGATCCTGGAATATTATCTGAAAGAATGTGTATGTGTGTTTGGGTTGTGTGTGTGTGTGTGTGTGTGTCTGTGTGAATCTGTAACAAAAGAAAGTATAAAAGTCACTTAATGAAATGATAATGGGTTCATGGAAATCATTCTAGGGTCTCCTGTGCCCTCTCTGTCAGAGAGAACACCCTCTCAGTCCACTGCTTGTTGCCTTCGCTGTTAAGAAGCTATTGAGATAGATTAAAACAATAGCATCAACAGAGGTATAATTTTCTTCCATCTCACTTTAATTAGCTGTGAACCTCAGGGCTTTCCAACTAGTAACAGAATCAGAGAAGGCGGGAGGAACAGAAACCTACCACTTGAGTTCTTGGGATAAAGTAGCACTTACTGGAAACCATTCTGAGAATCTGGATAAAAGATGCTGCAAGTTTTTCTCTCAACTCTTTTAAAAACAAACCTCTGTCTGTCATCCCATTGCCAATTACAGCCTAGAAAATTGGCATAAAATATGCATTTTAAAATTGTGGTAGAATACAGATGCATGAGTCAAGAGGTCTCTGCTTTGAGCTGTCACAAACTAGTTTTTTTAATCTCCTTTAAGTCTCAATCTTTCTGACCCTTAATTCTCTTATCTATAAAATGGAGGTTGGATTAGAATAAAGCTACAATTTGTCAGTACCTATCATATGCAGAGACTTACAACAATGCTATGAAGTGGGTATTTTTATACCCAAATTTCAAATCAGGACACTGAGACTTAGAAGGCTCAATTTCCTCAAAGATGTACAGCTTGGAAACAATGGAATCCAAGCAGCCATGGATCTAAGTCTTTTTGAATTCTTCCACTCCATCATAAGACCTCTCATCTTTCAAACCCCTTCCAATGCCATAAGTGTTGTGTCATTTGCATACTGTTGAATTTTTGTCTGCTCGGAGGCAAAGAAATGCCACATGTAAGTTCTTAAACCTGTCCCCATCATTCTTATTTATCTGGAATAATTAAGGAATAAACTGAATAATCTGCTCACCTAATCACTGTACATATTTTACATGAATGTTCACTTTTCAAAGAGTTAGCAAAACTAATTTAAGAATTCAGTATTTGTCAACCAGAAGGCAACAGAGCCCAGAAATGATGAAATTTTTACACGGAGTTCAAGTATCTGAATATCCATCAGATATTTCTGTAGGTTGAAAAAAGAATATCTTGGCAATATATAAATCAGTATTTTTCAAATGTGTGTGCATAGCTCCATAAATTTAATGTAAGCATGTTTCTTTATCTAACATTTGTATATACTTAACATCTGAGTTCATTTAAAAATGGCACCATGCTATTCATTGTAGCTTTTAGTCATCATGTCTTTTCTCATCTAATAGATACCAAATAGTTACTACACATCACAAAACTTCTTGATGTTAAAAGGAGTCCTCAGTCCAAGATAGGTTAGAACTGCTTCTTTACATACAAGATTACAAGGTACATAAAAATATGTTGTCTCATTTAATTCTTGCAATCAAATCAACAATAATCATGGAGCACCTCTGAGAGATTTTTCCTAGTTGCCTCTCTGCCTGGTTGGATTCTGGAAAAATGGAAATTTACTACCTTTCCATTTTAGATCAGTTTTGTGCTTTGGGATTATAGACAATAAATCCTAAGATTGCAAAGAAAAATAGATTCCCAACTACAGGTGAGAGAGTTTTGCTTCAGAAGTAGTCAAAAAAGTGTGGGCAGAGAATATCACAACCCATGTTCCTCTCTTTGAGAGGTTTAGCTTAGCCAGTCAGATTACCCATAAACCTGTGCAACACACAGAAAATTCCACCATGTTTCTCACTGATTTTCCCAAGGCTCCTTGCTGAGATGTCCTGAAGCCACAATCAAATCTAGAAACCAGAGCACAAAAAAAAAGGATATCCATTTCTGGATACCTGTCACCTTTGGAGAGCATTTCAGCTAAAATCAATAGACTACCCAGAAGATACTGGTGCCTATTCAACATGAATACGAAATACAGTCCTTTCAAATCCAAAGCGCGTAGTCACTGCTATAGACTGAGCATTTGTGTCTCCATATGTTGAAGCTCATTCCCATTGTGATGGTATTTGAAGGTGGGGTCTTTGGGAGGTGATTAAGTCATGCGGGCAGAGCTCTCATGAATAGGATTTGTACCCTGTGAAAGAGATTACAGAGAGACCCATCACTCCTTCAGACATGTGAGGACACAGCGAGATAAACCCTCTATGAACCAGGAAGTAGCCCTTCACCAAACACTGAATCTGCCAGTGCCTTGATCTTGAACTGCCCAGCCTCCAGAACTATGATAAATAAAGGTTTGTTGTTTAAGCCACCCATTCTATGGAAGCTTGTTGTAGCAGCTCAAATGGACGAAGACAGTCATTCAATTTGAAATCCAACCTCCCAGAATCTAACTGCCTAAAGTAAACATTTATACTTCTTTATCCATCCGGAACTTGGCTATATTCGATGTCTGGGCCAATGGTCTTTAGGGAAACTCACTATGCAATTTTCAAATTATTAGTGTCCTTGAGGTCTGGCACAGAGATCCAGGGCCTTCCAAGAAACCCACAATTTTCTATGAGAGACAAGAAAACCTTCAGTGACTACATAGATTGAAAATTAATTCCCCATGGAGGAAAAAAAGTTATCTGAAAGCTTCCTGGGCTTCAGACCATAGAGTTATTATTCACTGTATTATTTTCAGAACATTTTTGCCTCCATGATTCTGTTTGATCTTCATGATGGCAACACAAGGAAGTGGGTATTATATGATCATCCCTATTTAAAGATGAAAAACAAAACAAAACAGACAGATACTCTGAGAGGTGATTTTGTCTAGGTACAAGCAAGTGAAGGCTTAGATCATCTGGCTTCTTCAATTGTATTTTTTTCTGCTACTCTTTGCTCTCTGCCTTCAGCAATCTCTGATTGGCTTCTCTTGGCTTGGATAGAGTTTTTCTATTGTTTACAAACTCCCTTATCTGCTTCCTTGTGCATTACCTATCTGCACTTATGAGTGTCTTGAGCAGATATTGAGTAGATTTCCTCCCTTGTTTTTTTTTGAAGGTCAGCTGTTTACTCCTATTTGCTCAGATTTGATTTTGATGGCTATCCATCCGCAGTAATAGCTGGTCTGTCTAGACTTCAGGCAAATTACAAAGAAAACAGTACAGGGTGAGGAAGAGAGAACATCTTTCTACAAGTCAAGAGGCCTACATTCCAGCCCCAGCAATTTTACTTACGATCTGTGTGACCCTGGGCAAGGTGTTAAAACTATTGACTCTCGGGCTTCCTTGGTGGCGAAGTGGTTAAGAATCCGCTTGCCAATGCAGGGCAAACAGGTTCGAGCCCTGGTCCCGGAAGATCCCACATGCCACAGAGCAACTAAGCCCGTGCACAACAACTACTGAACCCGCATGCCACAACTACTGAGCCTGCATGCCTAGAGCCTGTGCACCGCAACAAGAGAAGCCACCGCAATGAGAAGCCCACGCACCGCAATGAAGGGTAGTCCCCACTCACTGCAACTAGAGAAAGCCCACGCGCAGAAACGAAGACCCAACGCAGCCAAAAATCAATAAATTAAAAAAAAAAACAACAAAAAACTGTTGAGTCTCAATTAGCTCATCTTAAGACAGGAATGATGTTATCTGTATCACAGGGGGGTGTGGTTGGGGGGTGGGCATTATGAAGCTGAAATGAGGTCAGAGATGATCAAATTGTACCAATCGTAGATACCAGCATTCTGTCAAAGGTATAAATCATTTTATACCAGGGATCACAAATCAAATGTCTTCAAGGGACATGTAGGTTATAAAGGGGTGGAGCAGGCAGGTTTAGTAAAATTGTGAGTGGTGGGACCAGAATCCATAGGAGACTGATGGTCCCATCAAAGGCATTATGCTTTAATTACACAATAATAATCATCTGCTAGCCAATCCAAACACATCTGCTGGTCAAACTGGGTATGTGGGACACCAGTTTGTGAATCCCATTTCCACTATAATATCTTCCAAATCATGGGCTACAGATCCCCCAAGGGTTTTTAGAGTTATTTCAATACAACATGAATACATATAATACCAAACATTACCTATCACCTGTAAATGCCATGTACATCCAGATAGTAGCATTTTAAAATGTAAGTAGATGCCATTATGATTATTTAATAAAGTATACATTTATTCAAAAGCATAAGCAAATTCATATTAACTTTTTTGTTAGTGTATAGTTCTCAATCAATGGCCACTAAGCACATTCAACTCTTCCTTTGGTGGTAGGGGGCAACACATCATTTTTTACTTTAAAGGGGGGCTTCGTAAACTTAGATGTTGGGAAACAACTCTAAAACACTTTCAAAATTAAATTAGACACCCAAAGGTTATAAGTAAGCATAACCAGTTATACAGTCAAAACAGAAGGCTTCCTCTTGGGGTGGCCTGAGGATATAATGTTAACGTGGATTTGCAGGGAAAGCAAGAAAGACCGATGTTGTTTATAAACACTTTCTCAGCAGTAACCAAGTGACTGGCAGAGTCTCCTGATGTGGCGGCATAGGAGAGAAGAGGTGCATACCACACAGAGAGGGCCACACATTCACATACAGTCCTAAACAGCCACGTGTGCATGTGACTTGTGTGTGTGTGTGTGCACGCACACACACACACACCACTGAGCTATAATCTGGACTCTTCTCTGTATGGTTTGAACCCCAATGTACGCAGGCTCTCATTCCTGGAAACTGTAAATGTTTCCTTTACTTGGGAAAAGGGTCTCTGCAGATGTGATTAAGTTAAAGATTTTGAGATGGGGAGATTATTCTGGATTATCCATATGGGCCCTAAATGCAATCACATAAATCCTAATAAGAGGGAGGCAGAGGGAGATTTCACACACACACGCACACGCACAGAGGAGAAGGTGATGTAAAGACAGAGCAGAGAGAGATTTGAAGATGCTGGCCTTGAAAATTGGAATGAGGCAGCCACAAGCCAAGGAATGCTAGCAACCACTAGAAGCTGGAAGAGACAAGGAACAGATTTACCCATAAGCCTCCAGGGGACTGCAGCCCTGCCAATACCTTGACTCCCACCCAGTGAAACTGATTTCAGACTTAAGGCCTTGAAATCTGTTGAGAGAATACATTTCTGTGGTTTTAAAGCCACCAGGTTTGTTGCAATTTGTTACAGCAGTCACAGGAAACGTATATACTATACCTCTCCTCGATACATATTCTACACGTATACATTACACAGGCATATCAAATGTATATCAACTCTAAATGCACAAAGCCCTTACACACCATAAACACATCTCCCTGAAAACCCCCCTTATAAATACCCTAGAAAATGGCACCACCATTCACCTAGTTGCTCAAAAACCAGGTGTTAAACTCAATCTCTTTTTTCCCCTCAAACCTGCTTAGTCCATTAACCAGGCCTGCCAGATCTACCTCCAAAATATCCCCAATCCATTCACTTCCCTCCACCTCCCCTGCAACCATCCTCCTCAAGTCACTACAACATATTTCCCAGACTACTAGATTAGCCTCCAGTCTCTCTGCTACCTTTCATGCCTCCCTATGACTTCTCCAAACAACACCCACAGTGGTCTTTAAAAATCCTTAATGGGATTATGTTACTCTCTTACTTTAAACCCTCCCAATATGGTTTCTCAATTATTCCCAATAAATCTCCTTACCATTTCCTACAACACTTTGTATGATCTAAAGTGTATATCCAAAGGGTAGAAGTTATCTAGGTTGGGAGGAGGGAATGAAAAGGGGAAGAGTATTTGAGGTTATGGGAACAAAATATGCAAGAATATATTGAATATATGGTTTGTACAGGGACCTGCATGCTACTCATTTTATTCGTTTATTCAACAGGTAAGTGTGACTGTTTATCATGGCTCAAGCATTGTGCTTGTTCCTAAGAATACAGCTGAGAACAAGATCCCAGACTCATGACACTGAAACCTCCAGGGGCAGGGCCTGATGAAACGTATTATTATAAAGCTCCCTTCCACCCCCCGAGATGATTAACCAGCCAGGGTTGAGAACCATTCATCTAGATGAACTCACACTGCTGGCTTCCAGAAAAAAGAAATAAAGGGACTGAAGGAACAGAAGCCAATCTAGCCAGTCCACAAAACTGCAAATGCGGGCAAGCTTAAGGACTCCAAAGGCAACCTCCATTTCATTCGTATCTACTACGATAGTCAGTAATAGTTTTGAGAACTGTTGCACTGTTAACATCTTGGATTTCTTTCCTTCATTTGGGTCACTATCCATTGAACTCCTGACTCCTTGACTTCTTGTCAAGACCAAGTCAGAGAGCACCAAGCCCCCCAGATATAGGCCCTTAAAGTCTTGAAACTAGATGCCCCAGACCACAGGGTCTGGGTTGATGAGATCCTACGGACCCAAGGACTTCTCTTGTTTTTCATTCCCCTGGATTGTACTCTGGAACTTGGGACAGAAAGTAGCCCATCTCCTTTCCATCTCTCAGGTCACCCAGCATCAAAGAAATTACAGAAGTCAGCAGCCACTGCCAACCAGCCCAGGAGTAAATGGTTCGCCTCCCGTCTCCTTCATTTGAGGGGAAATCTTGCCTGAAGCAGGAGCAAAGCTTCAAATTGATGTAATTTGAAATTTCAAACTGCCGGATGCAGCTTTGCTTCTGACTGCCATCTGCTTTTCCAGCGTGTAATGACACCAGGCCTGTTTTTATTGTGTTTGCTCAACCTAGGCCACCAGTAAAATATTAATAATTTCCCCAGAGCCTGGGCGGTTTGTGTGCTTGGGATGCTATACGAACATTCATCAAGCTCATACAAGTTATGAGCAAAATAATTTTTCTCCTTAAGCGGGGAGGGGAGGAGGGAATCTGGATTTTTATTACTTGTGCATATCAGTAAGTGACACTTTTTTAGCTTTCTCTGCTTGGGGAAAAGAAAACAAGCATGTTGCTCCTGGTCCCAACATGAGATACATTTCTTTATAGAGAGATAGTTTTCCAGTCAAGCAAGAAAATAAGTAATCTGTGGATTCTAGTAAGATAAGATAGAAAGTCAGGTGCCATCCCTAAAGGCTCTTTCCCTGACTCTTCACATGCAATTTGACACTAAGTCCTGTTGAGTCTGAGATCATTCCCTTCTCTCCATTCCCACTGCCACTGTTTTAGTCTAGGCCCTTTCCAGGGTAGGTAGTCTGTTTCAGTCCAGGCCCTTTCCAGTCTGATCATTACCATGATCAGCTGCCTCTGATGTCCTAACCCCTCCTAATCAATTTCCCTTTCCTCTCCCAAACTATCATCAGAGATGGAGTTTATTAACTCTCTGCAGGATTTTATCAGTCACTGTCTTCAGAGCCTTCCTGGGCTCCACACTGCCCTAAAGATGAGGTCCATATTCTTTAGCATGATTGACAGTGCTTCTCTCTCTTTCCATTTCCACACCAGCATCCTATGTGCCCGTTGGTCTTTATTTTCCTGGTGCAACACACCCTCTCCTCCCAGTGGGGTTTGCACAGGACAGAAGATGTACAGAGCATCACACATGGTGTCTGGTCAACAGCATGGTTCTAGAAGTGGCAGCTGTCATTATTATTGTCATACTCATTATGAAAAACTAGAGTGCTATCCAGGTCACCCTGGTTGATCTCTGTCTTCATCAAAGGCATCCATGTCTTCTTTCAGGGGAAGAAAACATAAATAAATTGATTCCACTGTTTCCTTCCACTTTGATTCCATGGAAGAATGGCTCCTAGCCTCCGCACTGTACATAAAAGGCCATATTGCAAAGTGGTTAAGAACTCTGGATAGAGGGCATCTTACGTGAAAGGCTGGCTCTGCCACTTAACTAGCTCTATGAATCTGGGAAATCCACTTAAGCGCTGTGTGTCTTCAGCTTGACTCTCTCTAAAGTGGGCACTATAATAAGTGTCTACATAGAAGCAATAGACAAGATTGAAAGATTCAGTAAGTGGTGAGCACTACGAACCAGACTAGGTACGTAGTAAATACTCAGTGAGTACTAACTCCAGTGTATACATATCTCTGAAGGCAGATTTGCACGTTCTGAAAGGGACCACAGGCTCTCCTCCTGCAATGCCTTGGCTCAGGCCGTTTTCTTCGCCTGGACTTCTCTTCATCATCGTCCATCTGGAGATAGACTGTGTCTTCTTCAAGGCTCAGCTGAAAGGCCACTTCCTCTAGGATGCCTTGACAGGAGTGAGATTTAGGGTATGTTACACTTGGCTTTAAGTGCAACATTTTCACGTTCTATCTGCATAATGTTGAGTAGGTTGACTCACCTGCCTGAGTCTCATTTCACTCACCTGTAAAATGGAGATAATATTATCCCCCTTAGAGGATGGTTGTGCGTCCCATTCAATACATTTCATTTCTCCAAAACACTTTCCCTTTACCCTTATTGTGTGTAGAAATTGATTAATCCCTCTGCCGGGCTCCCCCTAAAATATATGTACTTCTATTATAGCTACAGTCACTCTATTTTCTGAACTAAAAGTTAGCACTTGCTCATATCTTGCCTGGATTACTTTGACTTTACCTAACTATTGCCTTTCTGTCCAATCTTGTTTCCTATTTTCCTATACTCAGAGCTGTCTCCTAAAAACACAAATCCGATCAAGTCACTCCCCTGAGAGCAAAAGCAGGAGCAAACTTTGATGGAATCTCTTTACCTGTAAGTCAAGTTCAAACTCCTTGGAATGATATTTTAGGTTCTCGAGGTCCTACCCGAGCTTGCCGTGCCAACCCCAACTCCGGCCACTGCCCTGCTGTGGGTACTCATTGCTCCCATTGTTGCCAGAACAAGCCATGGACTCCAGGTGTGTTTCAGAAGTCACCTCTACCTGGAACGCCCTTCTGTTACCCCCTCATCAACTGAAATCCCACCCCACCATCCAAGGCCCAGGTGAACCACCCTTACTTTTCCAAACCCTTCCCAAATCTCCACTCTACCCATGTCCTGCCCCCACCAACTGGAATAAGTGAAGTAAAATAACAAACAGGGAGACTGAAATTTCAGAGCCAAAATTAGGAAGTAGCAGAGATGGGTCTCAAGCCCAAATATTCTGATTCTAAATGTTTCTAACACACTTCCTTGCCCCCATCCTTTGCTGCTTCTCTCTCTACCTTCCCCAAGACACTCATAACCCGTAATAGCCAGGAGCTCCAGAACTCTCAGAAACTGTGTATGTCTGAAACTCTCAGTCATGTAGGGTCATTTGCTGCTTCTTTTGTTTCCCTTTTCATTTCTGACACGTCTGATGAAATGGGCTCTCTCACACATTGCTGGCAGAAATCTAAGTGGATGGAACTTTTGGAAAGCAATTTGGCTGTATGTATTACAAGTCTGCAAAACATTCACGCTCTTTTACTTAATCAGTCCTTTTCTGTAAATCTCTTTTAGGAAATTAATCAAAAGTGACTGCACATGCATGCACACACACACACACACACACACACCCCCGCACATGCACACACACACAGATATTACAGGGAAAGATTGGAATCAGCCTAAATACCTAACAATAAGGTTAGGAACTTCAGTGGCAATGGTTAGGAACTTCAGTTGTAGAATCAGAGAAAACAAAATCCTAGCTCTACTTCTAAATATTTGTGTCACCTTAGGAAAATTATTTAATCTTTAGGTGCATTAATTGTGTCATCTCTATATTTGTATCTATAAAGAGATAATAGCAGAACCCACTTCATAGAGTTAGTAGAGAATTGAATGAGATTTTGTAAAGAAAGAATTTAGGCCTTCCCTGGTGGCGCAGTGGTTGAGAATCTGCCTGCCAATGCAGGGGACACGGGTTCGAGCCCTGGTCTGGGAAGATCCCACATGCCGCGGAACTACTAGGCCCGTGAGCCACAACTACTGAGCCTGCGCATCTGGAGCCTGTGCTCCGCAACAGGAGAGGCCGCGATAGTGAGAGGCCCGCGTACCGCGATGAAGAGCGGCCCCCGCTTGCCGCAACTAGAGAAAGCCCTCGCACAGAAACGAAGACCCAACACAGCCAAAAAATAAATAAATAAAATAAATGAAAAAAAAAAAAAAAAGAATTTAACTCAGAGTCTAACGCACTGAAAGCTCTTAATAAAGATAAGCTCTAAAGAATAAGTCCTACTACTAGAAGTACTAGTAGTAGTAGTAGCATTATGAGGAGGAGGAGAAGGAAAGGACAAGAAAAAGAAGAAGAGGAGAAAGAAGAAGAAGAAGGAGAAGGAGAAGAAGAGGAAGAAGAGGAAGGGGAAGAAGACAAGGAGAAGGAGGAGGGGAGAAGGAGGGGAGGGGGAGGAGGAGGAAGAAGGGGGAGGAGGAGGGAATGGGAAGGGAGAGGAGAAGGTGGTGGTGCTGAAGGTGGGGGAGGAAGAGGAGAATAAATAGAAAAGACAGCCACTGGTTATAATAGTACCAGTTATTATGCATTATGTTTACAGAGTTTGAATGAATAATATGGAAAATGAATTAATGATCATTGAAAAAGTAGGATTCCAGATTGTGTGTACAGTCATCACCTAATACATTTTTTTTGCATCTTTAATAGATCTTTATTGGAGTATAATTGCTTTACAATGGTGTGTTAGTTACTGCTGTATAACAAAGTGAATCGGCTATGCATATACATATATCCCCATATCCCCTCCCTCTTGCGTCTCCCTCCCTATTCCACCCCTCTAGGTGGTCACAAAGCACCGAGCTGATCTCCCTGTGCTATGTAGCTGCTTCCCGCTAGCCATCCATTTTACGTTTGGTAGTGTATATATGTCCCTGCCGCTCTCTCACTTCGTCCCAGCTTACCCTTCCCCCTCCCCCCTCCCCATGTCCTCAAGTCCATTCTCTATGTCTACATCTTTATTTCTGCCTTGCAACTAGGTTCATCAGTACCAGTTTGTTTTTTTTTTTGGATTCCATATATATGCATTAACATATGGTATTTGTTTTTCTTTTTCTGACTTACTTCACTCTGTATGACAGACTCTAGGTCCATCCACCTCACTACAAATAACTCAATTTCATTTCTTTTCAGGGCTGAGTAATATTCCATTGCATATATGTGCCACATCTTCTTTATCCATTCATCTGTCGATGGACACTTAGGTTGCTTCCATGTCCTGGCTATTGTAAATTGAGCTGCAGTGAACATTGTGGTACATGACTCTTTGAATTATGGTTTTCTCAGGGTGTATGCCCAGTAGTGGGATTGCTGAGTCATATGGTAGTTCTATTTTTAAAATTTTTTTTTTTTATTTTTAGTTTTTTTAAGGAACCTTCATACTGTTTGCCATAGTGGTTGTATCAATTTACATTCCCACCAACAGTGCAGGAGGGTTCCTTTTTCACCACACCCTCTCCAGCATTTATTGTTTCTAGATTTTTTGATGATGGCCATTCTGACCAGCGTAAAGCGATACCTCATTGTAGTTCTGATCTGCATTTCTCTAATAATTAGTGATGTTGAGCATCTTTTCATGTGCCTCTTGGCCATCTGTATGTCTTCCTTGGTGAAATGTGTATTGAGGTCTTCCGCCCATTTTTTAATCGGATTGTTTGTTTTTTTGATATTGAGCTCCATGAGCTATTTGTATATTTTGGAGATTAATCTTTTGTCTTTTGTTTCATTTGCAAATATTTTCTCCCATTCTGAGGGTTGTCTTTTTGTCTTGTTTACGGTTTCCTTTGCTGTGCAAAAGCTTTTAAGTTTAATGAAATCCCATTTGTTTATTTTTGTTTTTATTTCTGTTACTCTAGGAGGTGGGTCAAAAAAGATCTTGCTGTGGTTTATGTCAAAGAGTGTTTTTCCTATGTTTTCCTCTAAGAGTTTTATAGTGTCTGGTCTTACATTTAGGTCTTTAATCCATTTGGAGTTTATTTTTATGTATGGTGTTAGGTAGTGTTCTAATTTCATTCTTTTACATGTAGCTGTCCAGTGTTCCCAGCACCAGTTATTGAAGAGGCTGTCTTTTCATCTAGTACATTTTTAAAAAAAAATCTTAGAAAAATGCTGGTAGAAGAAGTGCTTACTGTTAGCAATAGTTATACCTCAGTGATGAGACCACATATTTGTGTGTAGAGGATTGTAATTCTTCAGTATCTTGGCTTTGTATATTTTTTGTCTGTGTGTGCCCATCTTTGCCCAAACAGTATCATGGTTATCCTGAAAAACATGGCAAACCACATTAGAATTTTCCTTTATCTCTATTGTCCTCTGACATGAATTCAGTACTGAGAAAATGAACCTTGTTGACTGAACAGGCAGTATTGTCCTCATCTGTAAAATGGGTGCAATATGTGTCATGGGTTTTTTGTAAAGATTACATGAGTTATTTTATTAATGATGCCCCGGGTGGTGCCTAAAACATAATACTGTTCAATGAATATAAGTTTCCTTTCCGTTGCCTCACTTACTTCTCTGCTTTATTTTAAAATGTCCAAACTGGCTGGCAGTAAAAGAAGTGGCTCTGAAAACCCATTCTGTCACTGGCCTCTCTGGAACAGCTAACTATATAGTGCATTTGGATCAACTGTCAAGAGGCTTTTGGTGATGGGAACACTGGTCCACAGAGAAAGGCGACTGACCAACTCAATGTTGGCCACCATGGGTTTGTGAGGTCTGACCACAGAGGAGGGTGAGGTTCGAGTTCTAGCATCTTCTCTTTGGAAGTTCTCCAGTGCCCCTCTGCGAGAGCTAACTCTGGCATTCAGGCCAAAATCCAGTCCCAAGAATTAATTGTGGTTAATGGAAAATCTTCTTCTTCTGTGATAGGAAGTCAACCTTCATTTCTTGTCCCTGAGCCTTGGATGATGGTGTTGTTGTTCCACCTACCAGGAAGCACTTCCAGGTAATAAAAAAGTTAATTTCAGGTCAAAGAGTTTGGCTCTTTGCTCAGGCGAGTTGTGGGTTTATCCTGGCGGCCAACTTAAGTTAGATTTAACCCTTCCTTCATTTATTTACTTAGCACTTGTGGGCAGTTACCATGCACCGCATGCTGGGGATGCAAAGGTGAATTGCCATTTAGACCAGAACCTGTTTTAGGTAAAGCGTCAATATTAAGCAAAAGGATCAACCATGTGGTTCACTTAAATGACCATTGTGCTTTTCTAGTCTATATATGATTGTGGTAGAACAGGAGTGGTGGATTTATCATCAAACCATTCAAGCCCAGGCTCTGTTCCTTCTTAGGTATCAGACTTTATGTCTGTTTCTTTATAAAATGTAACACCAAGCTGATGTCAGGATTGGAGCTAGTCTATGTACATCATACAGCAAGCCCAAAGCCTGACTCAAAAAGCAGGTTCATGTTAGTATTTTCATTGTGGTTTTAGTATCTTTAAGAAACCCTGCTGCCAAAGAGGAAGAAGGTATATACCTCGTCTTCCCAAAGAGAGCAAAATTCTCTACCATCATGAAGTCAGATGCCTCCCCACTTTCTCTTTACAAGCACTGCCTTCTGCTACTGGGGACTGATTTTAGTTTCTCTTTTATGACTTGTTCTGGCACCTCCTCCCTCAGAGAGGATGGAACAGAGTATGGGATGGGAGTTAACCTTTCCTGAAAGTCTTGTGTATGCCAGGCATTGTCTTCATACCTCTTACCAACATTTTCGCATTTAATTTCTGCGGCTGGGCTTGAGGTAGGTATTACGGCCCTGTTTTGCCAAGATTTGGAGATGGAGGCTCAGAGGAGAGGGACCTGAGGTCGCAGAGCTCTTAAGTTGTGAAGCTGGTTTGCAGCCAGGTCTGTCTGACTCCAAATCCCACCTCTTTCATTGTGCCCTGAAGCCTCTTGCCCATTCTCTTACTCAGTTAGGTCACTGTGTTTTCTCTCTTAGGAAAGCAAAATGCAGAGAGAGATAAGCCTTCAAATGCTCAATCTCTCTGAGTTAGATTTCTGACACACAAGATGCACACATTCACTACAATTTGTAGCTGAGAAGAGCCTGGACCTTTAACATATTAAATAAAAACAGAAGGCTTGAGGGCTTCAATGACTAGTTTGAACCCATGCAGAAAGCTTGTGGTGGAGTGACGACCAGAAAGGGTCCCTTCCCAAACACAGGAGCAATCTCCTTATTTAAAGCCACTTTGAAAATTCAAGGGGCGGGGTGTGGGTGTGGGAATCTAGCCAACATATTCTGGGCATCGAATGATGGGAATCCCAGGCGGCCAATGAACTCACTGGACAGAGAAGAAGAGAACACAGCCTGGGTGCAGAACTGCCTTCCAAAGTACAAACATGAATGCTAAACAGCCCTCCAGCTGCCAGGACAGCAAGAGTAACAGAGGTTCCCAGGCAATGAAAGAGCAAGGCAGTGAGGGCACAGTTGAACTTGTCGTACCAAAATAAGAGTCACTAAGGAGGATCCCAGTCCCGCTGTTCTGGTGGAAGGGCTGTCACTGCCACTCATCAGCAAGTAGAGACTTGATCATACAGAAACTTGCAAATAGAATGTCTCCTGAGCATTTTTGTTCTAAATTCTCCTTATAGAAGCCTCATTATTCTTTCATACTCACCTCAAAGCCATCCCCAGTCAAGTACTCAAGTACATTCAAAGCAATTAGAAAATCTAGCTACAGTGAGCCCAAAATGTGCTTGCGGTTGTTCTCTGGGAAATGGCTCAGTGGACGTTTTCCCCAGAATAGTGTTATTTATGTAAGGAAGAGTAAGGAAGATGCCTCTCTTTCCCAAAGCATAAATACACACACACACACACAGACACACACACACACACATTTACCATGACAAATGGATGCAACATCTCAAGAATGAAATATTGTGTTGTGGGTTACAAGCCAAAGCCAGGCAGCACCGCTCCAGTAAAGCACTTAGAAACTGTTGCAAAACAATATCAAGAAATAGAGCTCGCCCTCGTGAAATAACAGCTGTAGGATTTCAGGGCTCAGGACCAGATTTAGAAAAGAAAGGAAAAAAAAAAGAAAGAAAGAAAACCACCAAATGCATTGCTTCAAATATTCTGCTGGATCTCCAGGGTGGTCTTGTGTTTCTAATTAATATTTCCCACTAATTACGTGCAGGATGGTAGTGTGCTAAATGCAAACTCACTCCTTTCCCAGCGCCAAGCTCTGGCAGGCAGAGGAGGAAGGCATTCTAGGGGGAAGACTGGGCAGCTTCATTGTGATGCAAAAGAATGCAACAATTAAGAATATAATTTTGGAAGATGTCAGCAGCCTAATTACTCATAGGGCTTCCAGCAAATTAAGCAGTAGGTGAATTAGCTCATTTAATGAGATCTTGGAGTTTGGAGGCAAGGTACTTTTACTTTGCATTTGAGAAACCTATTTCCCAACTAGATGTTAATAATTTGGGTACCCCAACATGCTATTAGCTCAACAGGTTTTGCAAAAAGCATGAAGACCAGTTGCTTAAAAGGGTCTGTAAGCCACTTAAATTGCATTTCTCTGTTCTTTGTCTACTCTCTCCCTCCCCCTCTTTTTCTTTGCTTCCCAAATGCAACTGTCCAACTTGGAAAGCATATAGTTCAGGAAAAGGGTTTTGGAAACTCCAGTCTTCAGGGCAGAGTTAGAGGAGGCCGAGTAGAAATTGGGTTGAAATTCCGCTTTAGAATTTTTATACCTCTCTAAGTCTCTGTTTCTGCATCTGTCATATGTAAATAATGACATCCATCACTATTACAGTTTTTGTGCTTACTAGTTGAATTCCTTTCCAGGATGGTATGCCTTGAAGACAAGAGGATACATGATATTTATCTCTGTATTCTACTACCTACCACTGTGCCTGGAACATAATATATGCTTAATAAGTGTCCTAAACGGAAATTAGTAATTTCAGTGTGGCCGGTGTTCCTCATTCGCAGCACCTGCGCAGAGACTCAACTGCTGTTTGTGACACGGGGCGCTCAGTGCAGTCAGAGAGGATGTTAATCAAGCCACAGACCAGAGACTGGGGGGCCGGGGAGGGGGCACTCCCATCCATCCGTATGTGGTATCCTAACAACGCTGTAAGGTAAGGATTATTATCCCTTCTTTTTATGGATGAGGAAACTGAGGCTCAGAGATTAACCAACTGGTGAAACTGACACCCAGTTGATCATATGTATTTTGGGGCCGTGTCCCTCACGCTTGGCACCGAGACCAGTATAAGAGGCATCACGCTGTACCCTGATTGGGGCGCAGCTCCCCGGGGAGGGGGGGCTGAGTGGGGGGAAGGGAAGGGAACCCCTAGCCTGCCTTCCACCCTATCTTCTCTCCATTCTCCCTGACAGAGGACCACATGTTTTCTGATGGGTTATCTGTCAACTTCCTTTCTAGTGTGGAACAGGGTCCAGAGAGGTGAGATATCCCAATTCTAAAAGTTCCTATTTGTGACTTCATCAGGGTGTTGTCTTCCAAAGCCGTCTCCTGAGGCTGAATCCAAAGCCACATTCTCTCCAAGGCTCTCCAGGGAGCTCAGCACCTCCAAATGCCTATTATTATTATTCATGTTTTAATTAACTGCCATTTATTGAATATTCACTGTATGCTGGGCACTGGGCTTTACATGCATGATCTTATTTAATCCTCACCAAAAAAATAATCCATGAGATAGTTACTATTAGTATCTCTAACTCAGAGATAAGGATACTGAGGGTCGGAGAGTTTAAATAAATCTTTCAAGGCCACTGGGCTTGTAAGGGGCAGAGCTGAGATTCCACATCGGGTTTTCTAACTCCAGATCCATGCAGGAACTGTTCAATATCACCTGTACTGAATGGCTCTGGTAGTTACAAAATATTTTGTTAATAGAAATATTAATATTATATTAATATATTATATTAATATTAATTTTTTGTCTCTCTGGAGCTTCCATCTACTTGCCATGGTTTTCCCTCTGGACCCACAAAGAACAAGTTGACTCCTTTTATAGGATGCTCTTCAGATAATGGGAACTCCAGCTCCCCCCAGCAGACAATTCCATCCAGCCACACAGACATATCCGGATTCTATTTTCTATAAAGGTAACTCACAGTTACGTTTGTTTTGGGGGGTTTTGGTTTACCTTTTACATGATTCATTTCACTGACCTGATCCCATTCAACTCCACTACAATGTTACAAGGGTGGTATTGGTTCCCTAGTTATAGAGATGAGGAAGGCGCAGAAAGGTGAAGTCTATTGTTCAAAGGCAAAAGATCAGTCAAATAGCAGAGCTGAGAACCCCAGGATTCCAACCGGTATATGTCTAAAGTCAAGGCATGTGCTCCTTCCACTGTGCTACGAAACCTTCCTGAATGAATCAATCAATGAATCAATGAATGAAAAAATGAAATATACATGGCAGAGTATGATAAGCACCTTAAGAAAGGTCCAAACAAACGCTAAGGGCACTCGGCTCAGAAAAAGAGATGCCTTGTCTTTCCCACCAGGTCTTTAGTGAGGCTGCACTAATTATCATTTATATAAGATGGCTGCTGCCTCTCCTGGTGCTTCGAGAGAAGTTTTAATTTGCTGGTGAAGGAGCTGGGGGAGGGAATGGGGAGTGCTGTGAAGTGTCCTCTCCAAAGCCGAGTGATTTCTGTACAGAGAAACACTGAGGTTACTAATGGGGAGGAAAAAAAGCAGACCACAAAGATGACAAGTATACTTGGGATGCGACCGCATGCCTGGAGCATCTGGTGGGTAGCATTTGTTTGTCCTTTCATTCCTGAGATTGCAATTAAGTAGCTAATATGAGAGAAAACTGACAATCGGGTTGTCCTACTGAGCTTGGGGCCAGGGGCATATTTACAAGTCCAGTCCCACCCAGAAGAGACTCATCTGTGTTAAAAATGAAAATGCCCTAAAGGGGGGTCAATATGTGAGGCAACTGGCCCATTTCAGTGATGCAGGCAGAGTAGTGGGAAAATCAAAAGCTTGCCCCCATCTGGACTGAGCTTGCCAGGGAAGAAGAGCCCTGAGGTTACCCAAGGGGAGGAAGGATGCCACGGCAGAAAACTCAGAGCATTTGCCATCATACAAGCCTGGGTTCCAGTTCTGAATCCCCACTCACTCTGTGGCTACGTCATCTTGGGCAAGTCACTTACCCTCTCTGAGCTTCATTTCCTTCCAATGAAATGCATCTCAGGTAGGGGACTGGAGGATCACAAATGACTATACATAAAACTCTTGGCACATGGAAGGTATTTAAGAAACCTGAGTTCCTTCCTCTTGGGAGAAGCCCCCTCATACTGAGCTAGGACAGGTTCCTGTCACTAAGACTCATTTTCCCCTCCGGTGAGGTTGAATCCCCAGAGCCTAATGCCCCCATGAATGTAAAGCAAGCACAGCGTGGTGCTGATTGGACTGTTAGAATCCACAGGTTACCTGGTGGAAAATTCGAGGGTGGGATAGAGGGGAATTGAGAGAGATGGAGCTGGGGACCTTAGGCAGCCAGCATTCCCGACTTCCAATGGCTTAACAGCCAAAGTATTCTGGAGCCTCCTCACAAAGTTAAACACATATAAATACCATTTTAGAATTACCAGAGGTTTCCATATTGGCTCTGCTCAGGGCAGCTGAGAAGCAGAGAGGACCTCAACAGCCTCAGTTCCGGGCCCTTCCTTCGCCACTCTTCTCAAGAGCCTGGTTTCCTGAGCTCAAAGCATTTTCAGAGGTCATCTAAAGTCCACAGGCCCCCCGTCCACGAGGAAAACACAGATGCTAGAGTCAGATGGGCCTGGCTCCAAATCTTAGCTTTGCTACTTACTAGCTATGTGACCTTGGGCAGGTTACTTTAATTCTTTATGCCTCAGTTTCCCCCTATATAAAAGTGAGATAATGATGCTAATACCTCGTGGTGTAGGCGTGAGGCTTAAATGGGTTAATATAAGCCAAGTGCTTACAGCAGGTCCCCAGCATGTAGCTGTCCTCTTATCCCCACTCTGGGTAGCTGTCCTTCCCCCACGCCAGTGTGCCCTCCCTCATCTCTGACTTCCTTCTTACTCTGTTTCTTTGAATGGAAACATGTTGATGGAACTGCCAACGACATATATGAATTTCAAAGCAGATCTCCATTTTTAATGTGGGAAGGAAAACATCAGGATGTCAACCTCGGGGCAGCTAAATGAGCATCTGTAGCCCACACATGGGGCACTGGGGACCAGAGGCTCAGAGAAGTAATTGCCACAAATAAGACTCAACTGGACATTGATTTATTCAGCCTGTTTGCTTGATTTCCACTTGGAGCTTGTTTCATCAGTTATTCCTCATTGTTGTTCCTTCTCAGGAACATGACCCCAGCTCATTGGCACGGAAATGTGCTCACCCATCACCTCATTAATTTCTGGGACTTTGCATTATCACTTACACCCCCCTCCTCTACTTTCTTCCCCCCCAAAATTCAAAGTATTGGTGGATGAGACAAATGATATGCCATTTCTCCATAATGTGTCAGGACCTGTATCTGCCATTTGCAACCCTGATTGTTAAAATCGACCAAGCCAGGCTACAGTGCACCCCAGGAAATCATCAATGTGAGGGTGCAGAAGGGAGGAAGCCAAGGCCAAGAATGGGGAGCTTGTTGGACGGTAGAGGTGTCTTATCAGTTCCCAGGAGCTGGCATCTAAGGATGACAGTGAACTGGGACTTCATGCGAGTGAGTCCTAAATAATGACAATGCTGGTGCAAAGACAGCACCTATTAAACTCTTACTACATACATATGTCATCATATGTATCTTTACAGCAACTCTACATGGTAGACTTAGAGAAGATAGCTGACTTGCCCAAGATCACATAGCTGGTAAATAACAGAAATGGGATTCAACCCCATGTATGTTTCCTTACAAATCCCATGCTCTTTACCACTACCAAAGCCTTAATTTGTTTAATGTCCCCCCGAAGCATAACAGCATCCATTTTCTAGGTCCTCTTCTGGTTCAACTCTAAGAGTCTTAACACACATACATTGTTTCTCTCCTTACAACAAGCCTAGGAGGACCATACACAGAGTTTCGTTTACAGAGGAGGAAACTGAGCTTGGGGAGGTTAATCCACTCACAAAGGGCACCCACCCTTAAGAGGCAGAGGAAGGGCCCCACCACAAGTCTTTCTGAGCATGAAATGCTGTTCTGTCCACAAGACCTGATGCCTGTCCCCAGAGGTCCAGACCGATGACGGGACAAAGAGCAAGAGGGAAGGCAGTGGACAATGTGGAGAATAAGGGGCAGCAGGGTGGGGGAGAAGGACCCAGAAACAGAGTGCCAGACTTGTGGATTCTGGCAAGGCAATCCCAGAAAGAATTCCCAAGAGGTAAATGAGGTCAGTTATTCACACTAATTCATGTCAGGGATTAGGGTACCCAGATAGGTGCCCAGGGCTCACCCCAGGCTCTTTGGATACCAGGGTCATAGCATCCTTCCAGGGCATACCTGCTGCTGGGGAGGAAGGAAGGGAAGCATCAGTGGAGCTTCTGCTGTGATCAAGCACCGTGCTCTCTATGGTGTTATATTCAATTCTTATAACAACTCTGTAGAGCAGGTCTGTTACCTTCCCTTCACCCTTTACTCTAACTTTCTCATGTCTAGCACGGTGCTTAGCACACATACATGTATAATAATAATGTGTGGAGTTGATTATTTCATTCGTCTTCAGTTCTGCAGGCCAGGGAGAAATTCATAGAAACAGAAGCTGTTACTGAAGCATTGCCTTACCTCCAAGGAGTATTGAATACTTCTCCAAAGTATTGACAATCAGTAACTTTTCTAGTAAGCTAAGGCTTGAGCTGTATTTGAGGTCTTGTAGATATCATTGCTACCTTGCTTTAATTCAGTGTATTAAGTTCAACAAACATTGACTAATATACACCCTTTGCTGGGCACAGTGCTAGGGACACAGAATTAAATACGGCTCCTGCCCCTGAGTCATCCCTTGAGGGTGACGTGGACTTGTAACAGTCAGGATGCTACAATGTGAGCAGCACAGGGGCGGCAGAAGCACGGGAGCTGTGGGAGGGATGCCCAGAGGGGAGAGGCACAGGACCAGGCTCTACAGGCCAGAGAAAGCTCTCTAGAGGAGCTGATGGCTAAACAGGGACTTGGATGCCCAAGAGTTGAGAAGGTAAAGTTGGGAAGTGCATCCCAGGCAGAGAGACCTGCAGGTAGAGAAGCACAGAGGCACAACGCAGGGTGGGGATCTATAAGCAGCCAGCTCAAGTCCCCTGCGAGGGGTCACTGTCCCTCTCACAGAGTGGAAATCGCTTTTTCTTTTTAAATTGGGAAGATAGTATTTCTTTTAATTGAAGTATAGTTGATGTGTAATGTTATATAAATTACGGGTGTACCATATAGTGATTCATAATTTTTAAAGGGTATAGCCCGTTGGTAGTTATTATAAAATATGGGCTATATTCCCCATGCTGTACAATATATCCTTGTAGCTTATTTTATACCTAATAGTTTGTGCCTCTTAGTGCCCTAGCCCAGTACTGCCCCCCCCCGTTCCCTCTCCCCACTGGTAACCACTAGTTTGTTCTCTGTATCTGTGAGTCTGCTTCTTTTTTGCTCTATTCATCAGTTTGCTGTAATTTTTAGATTCTATCTATACATATAAGTGAGATCATACAGTATTTGTCTTTCTCTGTCTGACTTATTTCACTAAGCATAATGCCCTCCAAGTCCATCCATGTTGTTGCAAATGGCAAATTTTCATTCTTTTTTTTATGGCTGAGTAATATTCCATTGTGTATATGTACCACATCTTCTTTAGCCATTCATCTGTTGATGGACGTTTAGGTTGCTTCCCTATCTTGACAATTGTCAGTAATGCTAGGAATACATTTTTTTCTGATTATAAAATTAATACAATAATGTTAAGTGGAAGGCGCCAGAGACAAAAGAGAACATACTGAATGATTCCATATATATAAAGTTCAAAGACAGGCAAACTTAACCTATGCTGTTAGAAGATGGCATTGTGGTTACCTTGGTGGGGTGGGGACTGGCAGGGGCTGGGGTGGGCTTCAGGGGTGCCTGGACAGCTGTACTTCTTACTGGTAACAAGGGTGTGTCCATTAGAGAAAATTCATCCAGTTCTGTAGATGTGATTTGTGCACCTTTCTGGATATACGTGTAATACTTCAAAATAAAGCTTACATCAAAAAAAGGAACGCAAAATTATTGAAAAATAATTTAGGCAGTGCAGATAAAGATGAAGTAGAAAGTATAATTTGACGACCCAGGAATATCAAAGAGACTATTTTGCTCCCTGTGCTTCTCAATCTGGCCCAGAGGAGGGTGGTGAGAACCAGCATCCAAGTTTAATGATTTGCCCCTGAATGGTTTCCCTTATAAGGAGGAGAATCACGGTTTTCAGGGAGAGGACAGGTTCTTTGGATGGATTCTCCCACTTTGTCCTAACTTATCCCAGAGAGAGCACATCTCCCCTTCGATGGTGCATAAGCCCTGCTTAGGTAGGTGTGAGCCTGGCAGGTTGAAGGAGCAGTAGGGAGGCTTCTGGCTGGAGCCAGGTGAATGCAGGGAGGGAGTGAAGACTTGGCAGGTGAGGCAGGCAGGACCACCCTGGTTCCATAGGGGCTCAGACACCTTGGGAAGGAGTTTAGATTTTAAGTGAGATGTCATGGTAGGCTTTTAAGCAGAGAAGTGACATAAATGGATTGACGGTTTAAAAAGACCATTTTGCCTGTTGTAAAGAGAGTTGGTGGGGGAATACAAGTGGGGAAACAGAGGGACGACTTAGGATGCAGTTGCAATGGTCCAGGAGAGGTCAAGGTGGCTTGAATCGAGACTGAGGCAAAGGAGATGGAAAGAATAGCACAAATTCTAGACAGCGGCTTAGACTAGCTCATGGATTGGATATGGGAAATGAAGGATGGGGAAGAATCGTTAAGTAATTAAGCAGATTACAGTGGGAAGGCTGAGTAAAAACTCACTGTGGGTGGGAACTCGGGAATCAGTTTTGAACATGCAAATATGAGATACTTGGGAGACAACCACATGGAAACGGGCAGAAGGCAGCTGGAAATCCCAATCTGAAGATCAGAGGAATACTCCGGAATGGAGAGGTGTAACTGAAGTTTTATTGCGTACAAAGCACTCTCACATTTGCCACTCCATTTCTCTTTCACCGCCCATTCGGTTATAACTGGGAACTCTATTCCCCCAGATGAAGAAACCGAGGTTCAGAGTGGCAGAGTGTCTGACACCAGCCACATGAAGAGTAAGCAACGGTGCCTGGAACAGAACCACACTTACTCAGTTTATTTCCATTTGCTTTAAAATCAACCCAAATAGTTTAAACTTGATAGGTCTTTGTCATGAACATGAATTGTGGTATTCTGGGAGAGGCACTTAGGGGCCACGAGGATATGTAGGCACATTTGACATATACTAAGTGGCCAGCCCTACTATGCTCATAGGTCCTGTGTCTGCTTGTTACAGTTTGTATGTTACGTCCCTCACTGTCACATTAACTTCAGACAGATGCTTCTTCCTGCTGTTAGAACAGAGTGTACACGTCTAGCAACCCTTCTATATTTCTTCATAATTGCTTGTTTCGAATCTGATTTGGGTCATCACCCAAGTAACTTTCAGAACTGTGTCTATGAGAGCATATAACTTGCCCTGTTATATGCTCTCCAGCATGCTTTACTTTTCCTTCAAGGCTCTTATGACATCTAATTATTTGTGCAATTTTTTTGTTTAATGTCCGTAGTTCCTGCTAGATCAGTACTTACTGCTCTATTCCCTTGTGCCTAATATTTTGCTTGGCATGCTGAAGCTTTCCCATTCAATATTTGTTGAACGAATAGAAAGAAACTCACAACTGAGCAGGCGGCAGACACAAATGAACATTCTTCGCTACAAAGACAACAGTCCCCACCCAGAGAAATTCACCAGTCTCCCAAGTGTTCATGTCCTGTCTTTAGACCACCTATAATCTCCTGGGCCAGAGACTTTTTAGAACTCCCACCACTTATCACTTTCTTTAGAGTAACATCCCACAACGATGTGTCCCATGGGATGCAAATTGAGCTAGAAAATGATTGGTGGTTGGTTCATCCTCTGCAGGACACATATCCTGGTAATTGCGTAACCTTACAAGAATGCAACTCTGCATCTTACATGGAGGCTTTAGACTCTCCTTGGATCCTCATAAAGATATTTTACTGTATTTCTAGGTGCTATGTTCTCCTTGCTAGACTGGCCTTCCTCCCATTTAATCCAGTTGGGTCTGTGTCCTTACCGTGGAGCCTTCAGTGACCAGGAAATCAAATTCTACCTCCCCAGCCCTGATGGAGTTACCTAGGAAAGAAGGGGTTACTATATATTGAACTGCTACCATATGCAGAAGTATCCGTCATCATCACAACTACACACTAGGTAAGCCTCAGTATACTTTTTTACAAGTAAGAAAAAACCCTAAGGTGTACAGAAGTGAAGTAACTTATCAATGGTCATATACCCAGGACTGGAGCTTTAAGTTTCCCTACTGACCCTCAGTTAACACTTGATGAGCACTCATACCTTAAAGCACAACACATTTAGGGTGCTTTTTATTATCCTTCTGGTCACCCTAATATTCCTTGGGAGGACCAAAGAATTGATGGATATTTCTGAGAGGGCCAGAAATCTCTGACCACTCTCCCAGATAATTCAAGTTGTTACTCCATTAAAAAAAAAAAAAAAAAAACAAAACAATAATAATACTATTGCTGGCCATGTCTTGGAGGGGAGGGACCACCGGGGTCTTTCCAATGAGCAGATAACATATTTAAATGCAGTCCATCAGTCAGTAATCCGCTGCCATCCCATCCTCAGAGAGCTGCTTTATTGAATTTTGTAATTGCCTGGATGCAGTTATTCATTTCTGTAGCTGTTGCTATTAATTAAATATTTTTGTTGAAAGCTCCCTGTGACATTTCTTGCCGCATTCTTGAATATCTGATAAGATATACAGCCAAGTACACTGGTACCCGCTGCATTTGGCTGATAGTCTTGTCCTAGTTTCTAACCCTCAAAACACTAAAGAAATGACACAGTTTTAGTGGAATGAGGACTTCTATTGTTACAGGATTTGGGGAGATAGGGGGAGTGCAAGATTCTTAGTGAAATAGATGCAAATGTCACGTTTTAGAGCTCATCGTGCTGGTTCAAGCTGGAAACTGGACTAGACCTTCATTCAAAGGCTTAGCCCATTCCTCAGGTCAAAGAAAGCTTGGCTGGACTGATTCCGACAATCCCAGCCCCAGTGGAAATAGGCATTTAGTCATTCATTCAATAATATTTAACTGGTATCACAGGAAGTCCCTCTATGTACCAGGCCCTGGGCTAAGTGCTGAAGTTACAGAATTTAAATAATAAAAATTAAAATTAAAACCAAAGCAATCTCTGCCCTTAAAAAAAAAAAAAATCACAGTCTGTTGGGGAACCCAGGCAAACCTACTACTGAAGGGAGCATGCTTTAATTCCAGGTGTAAACTAGCAATAGTAACAGCTGAGGCTGCAGGGCCTCTGACTATTGAGAAAAGCCTGGCAGCAAAAGGCACAAGGCAAAGGGAATGAAGTGTACATAGAGCAAGGCATCCCAGTCGAGACAAAACTGACGCATAGTTTGTACGTGGAAGTGACAGGCTGGAGACTTCTCTGGTCCTCCATTAATCTGGATAACATGTATGAGAACTTAAAGTATAGTTGCTGTACAATATTATATGTTACAGGTGTACGATATAGTGATTCACAATTTTTAAAGGTTATACTCCACTGATAGTTTTTATAGACTATTGGCTATATTCCCCGTGTTGTACCATATATCCTTGTAGCTTATTTTATATCTAATAGTTTGTACCTCTTACTCCCCTACCCCTATCTTGCCTCTCCCCCCTTCCCTCTCCCCACTGGTAACCACTGGTTTGTTCTCTATGGCTGTGAGAGCTTTTATTTTTTTTCCTTGAAAGAGGAAGGAATCTGAGACCAGAACCTTTGGGGTGAAGAGGAGGACAAAGTGGGAGAGGATGGCCTCTGCCCCCCACTTAATTTCCAGCCTGGGTTGGAGCCCATATGGGCAGAAAAGGGTGGCCAGAAGCTGAAGCGGTTGTGTCCATAAGAGACTGTGAGACTTGGAACATGGCCTAAGCAGCCGTGGGACCCAGATGCTCGGAGCACTGCGGGAGTTGGGGTGCCAGGCCTTGCTCCTTCACAGATACCGGCTCGCTCCAGCATCTCCAGGACCAGCAGATTTGGGGCATGGGGAGGAAGCAACTCTGCATGGATACTGGACTTCTCCTAACCGGCATGACTGTGGCGGCAGTAGAGGGGGTCCTTCAGAGGACTTTGAGGATGGAGAGCCACAAGGTGGGGTTCAGGCCAGAGAGAAAAGGGGGCCAGATATGACCAGTGTAGCAGATAGACTGGTTTTATGAGAACAGGTGAGTGCCCCTTAGACACACCTGGAGATTCTCGGGGTGGGGCAACTCTGAAAAGTGATGGAATTGGGGAGGGAGGGGTTTTCAGCCTGAAAAATTTGAATATAACTG
This sequence comes from Eschrichtius robustus, assembly GCF_028021215.1. Lineage (NCBI taxonomy): Eukaryota > Metazoa > Chordata > Mammalia > Artiodactyla > Eschrichtiidae > Eschrichtius > Eschrichtius robustus. The sequence goes on from NC_090826.1 coordinate 49,376,136, forward strand.
TTAACAAGGTAAAGCAGCTTGGGGATATTTGAACTGTTTAGTGATTTAAAAAAAAAAAAAAAGAAGGAAAGAAAGAAAAGAAAAAAGGAAAGAACTCAGAAGACAGTGGCAGATGGATGAGCCCCTTGGCCCAAGCAGAGAATCTGCCAGAAGAACTACTGGAACCGAGCAGTGTGGTACAGTGGAAAGAACACTGCGGGTCAGGGGACACTGCTTTGCTGGTAACTGTCTGTGTGACGTCTAGCAAGTTACTGCCCCTCTCTGGACCTGTTTCCTTGGCTATGACTGAGAGGCAAGACCATTTCAACAGTACGTTTCTGCTCCTCTGAGTCCAAGATTTCAAAGGAATGACTTACAGGTCCTCAAGCTTGTAAATACAGGAACCCCCTAACACCAGGTGAGGGTTGCAGATGTAACTATAACAAAGTGAGAGATGGGCAGAAAGTTAAGGTTCTCATGGCAACCGATTCATAGCAGCTTTGCATTGCTAAAGGGGCTTCTTCTGACAGGCTGATGAATAATCCCAAAGTCTACCTATTGTGTAGGAATTGCCAGGGACTCTTTTTTGGGGTCTGGGTTGGGGCACAAAGGCAAGATTAGCCAACCGTCTCAATGAGATTTTTAATCAATGCAAACATTTTTGGGCAACACTTTCAATGAAGGTGCCCAAATAAAAAATGCATTTATATTTAATGAGGCACTCTGTCTATTTATTATTTATGCAATAATAAATGCCAGTTGGTTATTAATAAAATATTGCTCAGTCATTAATCCTCAATAAATACAGTTAGAGTAATTAGTATGAAAGTGACACAGAATACTTCATAATGAGAAGGTAATTTTCTCTATGGTAATGGATTATTCAAGCAAACCTTAACTTGCAGTTATCAAAATCAAGACCCTCTAGGGAAAGAGACTAGGGAGTTAAAGTATAACCTTGAAAACTTTGAAAGCTTAAAGACTTGAAAATGAGGCCAGCAGGTGTCCTCAAACTGTTAATAAGAGTCTCAGGTTTCTCGGGGGGAAAAACCAGACAAAAGCCCAAGCACATGGAGGATCTGGGATAGAAGCTAGAATTTAACCATAACTAAGTTGAGTGACCTTGGCAAAGTCATTGAGTTTCTACACACCCTACTTCCTTCCTTTGAAAAATGAGGATAATGCTATCTCCCATTAAAAGCTGTGGTGAGAATTAAATGGGATTATGTATTTTTTAAAAACCTAGCACTGTTCCTAGCACATAATAGATGTTTGATAAATGAGAGTTCAGGCTAAATCCCATCAATAACGAAGTGTATTCCATTAGTGTGGCGAAGGGAATCATAAGTCCTGTTTCTTAAGGATCCCAAATTTCGGAATCTTAACTTCACTTGTTGGGTTGAAATTCATATTCCTCATCTTTACTCAAAATTATGACTGTCACTTATGAGCCCTTACATTGGTCCTTTCTGGCAGATCCAAGCTGTTTTCATAGATGTCAAATCACCTTGACAGCATCTTACTTCTGATTGTGACAATAACACAGAAGAACAGAAAACTGTACATCTGAGAATTTAGAAAAGTGAATTCCCATTCCAGCCCTGCGTAAGCTTCTGTCAATCATTCACCTCACTGGGCTTCAGTCTTATCACAGGTGGTGACAAAAAATTTCTATAAGACTCTCAGTATTTAGCATGTAAATATTTTACGACTCTTTCTTTAAATAGTGGGTTCTTAGAATTTTCTCATCTTTACAGATTTATTTTAAAGCCAAGCCATTCTTGGGAAGAACAGTGCTATTGGTGACCCTGGAGAGTTCAAAGAATCACGGTTGGGGGAGGAGACCCCCCCCCCCCCCCAGTGATTCGCTTAATGCAACTCAACTTCCAGAAATACTGCTGAGCTGGGAGTGAGGGTTGAGGAGAGCAGGGCTGGGGGCTGAGGGCAGGGGGATGTTGGAATTTCCAACTAGCAGAAAAATCTGACCCAAAGAGCACTGACTGAATGCAGAATCCTGGTCATTTAGATCTCATTTAGTTTCCAGATAATGACCCCATTGCTGCCATAGGTCTCCAGTTCAATTCGACAACTCCAAGTGTACTCTGTGTGCCAGGCACCATGCTAGGCAGGGGACTACAGAGCTGAATACATCATTTCTTCCCTCTAGAACCTTGCAAATGAACAAATCACCGTATTAAATATGATCAGTGCCAGAAGAGAAACAAAATGGTATCTTTACAAAACGCTTTGTCTGTCTTCTGAAAAATAAAGGTAGGAGGAGAATGAAAGCCCTTCATAGACTTCCTTAGAAAGTTCTTACCTATTTTGAGCTGCCTCTTTATAACTTCTCCCTGGCACTTGTAGAAATGTTGTGTACACTGCCAGAGGCAGTAGGGTATAAATATATACAGGTATAGGATGGTGTCGGACCTCGAACCAGCATGGGCTGGGCTCAGATCTTCATTTCACCATTTCCTAGCCTTGCATGTGACCTTGAAACAACTTACTTAACAGCTGATGCTTCAGTTTCCTCAGCTGTAAATCTGGGATAATAAGAGTACCTTCCTTACTGAGTATTTGTGAATTTCAAATGAGTTAATATGTTTAAAGCACCTAGAACAGTGCCTGGAATATAACAAATGCTCGATAAATGGCAGCAAATATTATTATCACCACTCTGCCCATTTTCTCCGACCTGCCACTTCTGATTCTCCACAGGAGAAGCTTTTGGACTGGATGCTCAAAAATCAGACGTTAAATTATATATTGAGAAGAGCCTGGGTTTCCAAGACAGTCGGACACGAGTTTGAACTTGCCACCTGCTGTTTATGTGCCTGGTGGGAGTTTTTCAATCTGTCTTAACCCTATCTAGTAACAACAAACAAACAAAAACAAACAAAGAAGGAGATGGGATCTGGGCAATAATATACTACCTACCTAGCAAGGTTGAAAACTATTGGTTTAAACAGATTAAAAGAGGTTTTGTTTTGATTTGGTTTTGGTTTCGGTTTCTCCTGCAGGACTTATTATAACCGATCTTATATACACTCATGGATTTCCAAGAAGGGGATAGAACATTTAGGGTTTTCCCAACTCTTTTAAGCATAGAACTCTTTTTGATGGCATACCTATTAACATTTGCTGAAAACTGGAATTCTCTAGAAAACTCTTTGGAAACAGTTTAATCTAAATTCTTCCTGTTTCACAGATGAGGAAAATGTGGTTGGGGAAGTGTATTAGTCTGCTTGGGCTGCCATAACAAAATATCATAGACTGGGCAGTTTAAAGAACAGAAGTTTAATTTCTCACAGTTCTGCAGGCTAGAGTCCCAGATCAAGGTGCTAACAGATTCTATTTCCAGTGAGGGCTCTCTTCCTGGCTTGTAGATGGCTGCCTTCTTGCTGTATCCTCACATGGCCTTTTTTCTGTGCATACAAGGAAGGAGACATTTCTCTCTCTCTGTCTATAACTCTCTGTCTCTCTCTCCTTCCCCTCTTTCTTTCTCATGTTATAAGGCCACCAGTCCTGTCAGATCGGGGCCCTTACCTTTATGACTAGGACCTCATTGAACCATAATTATGTAAGGACCTCATCTCCAAATATAGTCACATTTGATGCTAGGGCTTCAACATGTAAATGTGGCAGGGGGACACAATTCAGGAAGAGAAAGTGACTTCTCCACTAAGGCTGCACATAAACTTGTGGGAAACTGACACCAGAACCCAGAGCTACTGCCATGCAATCTGATGTTGCTTCAGGGACATTTCCTGACTGACTGATTGATTGATTCATTGAGACAATCCTTTATTCATTCATTTACCTTCCAGCACTGAGCGCCAATCATGTGCATTTCACCATGCTAGGCTAGGCTACAGGATTACAGAGAAGAGAGCAGACCCACTGCTCTCAAAAAGGAAACCAAGATTCTAACTAGAGAAAAAGGCATGAGAACACAGTCTCAAGGCACTGGGCTCATAGCATTCTGAACAGCGAGGTGCTTATCTGTGCCCACCAGCACTTGCCAGCATCTTGCAGCAGCGGGCAGGGTAGAGGAGAAGCGGGCAGTCATGTGGAGCAGAAATGCAATCCTGGCACTGAATTTGCTAGATGGACGGCACCAGGCAAACTACTTGACCTCTCTGTGTGCCCCAGTTTCTTAATGTGACAGATAAGGATAAAACTCTGTAGTCTGAGGAACAAATGTACATATGTATATAATATAGCATATTGCCTGGCACATAGTGGATACCAGAAATGTTAACTCCCTTTCAGTTGGGGAGAGGAAATTAGAGGGATTTTAGGCAACAATATCCACATATACTTCTTCTTCTTGGACTTAACAAGTACGTGTGTGGCTCTATCAGTTTTAGATCCCCAGGATCCAAGGTGTAGTGCTGGCTTGCGTCATTTAATCTTCCATCACTGCAAGGGAGTGATCCCACTGAGAAGCGATTTATTAATAAGCACATGTACTTTGTTGCTAAAAAGCCATTGAACCTTTTAAAAAAAAAAAAGGTTAACATCTGTGTGCTGCTGTGAATATATCCATATATATTTTTAATCCTCCTTTAAAACCTCTTTGGTTCCTGCCAAAGACCAACCCTCCTTTAAGGAAACTTTCTTTATGAGCTATCACTTATTTATCACTTAGCGTGGACCAGGATCTTGTGCTAGGTATCTTAGACACGTTATTTCTCTTAATCTGTAGAACAAGCCAGAGAGGGAAGCCTTATTAAGTCTATATTTTGGTGAAGGTACTGAAGATCAGCTAGGTTAGAGGCAGGGCAGTGGTTCTCAAAGTGCAATCCTGGACCAGCAGCAGAGGCACCTGGGCACGTGTTAGAAATGCACATTCTCAGGTCCCAGCCCAGCTCTGTGCATCAGAAGCTCCAGCACTGGCGTCCAGCACTCTCTGTTTCAACAAGTCCTACAGGTGATTCTGTTGCATTTGAAAGTCTGAAGGGTTTGCTTACACCAGCCAGGGAGTAGTGGTGGGGACAGGGGGGTGGGTTGGAGCTTGCATCTATCTGACTACAGAACAGGGTCTTTCTCAACTAGGGATGATTTTGCCCCTTCCCACCCCCGGCAGACACTGGGTGATGTCTGGAGACATTTTTGGTTGTCACCACTAGGGGATGGGGATACTACTGGCATCTAAGGGTAGAGGCCATGGAGGCTGCTAAAATCCTTCAGTGCACAGGACAGCCCTCACAACGAAGAATTAACCAGCACAAAATGTTAGTAGTGCAGAGGTTGACAAAAGCTAGTCTACAGTTTCATGCTGCCTTGTGAAAAGACACTTAAAAGGAAGGAAAAGTGAGGGAGAGGAGGAAGAGAGAGAAAAAAAGAGAGGCAAAGAGGGGAGAAAGGGAAGAAAGAAAGAGGGGGATATTGAGAGAGGAAGGAAAGAAAGGAGGGAAGGAGGGAAGGAGGGAGGGAGGGAGGGGGCTAAATGATGGATTTGGAGAGCAGCCAGTGGGAAGGCCTGCGCTGCCCTTGGATGTCAGGAAACTGATGACCAAAATGGCCATTTTAAAATCATTGTGGTGAGGTGGATGGAGTTAGAGTCTGTCATACAGAGTGAAGTAAGTCAGAAAGAGAAAAACAAATACTGTATGCTAACACATATATATGGAATCTAAGGGAAAAAAAAAAAAAAAGGTCATGAAGAACCTAGTGGCAAGACAGGAATAAAGACACAGACCTACTAGAGAATGGACTTGAGGATATGGGGAGGGGGAAGGGTAAGCTGTGACAAAGTGAGAGAGTGGCATGGACATATATACACTACCAAACGTAAAATAGATAGCTAGTGGGAACAAGCTGCATAGCACAGGGAGATCAGCTCTGTGCTTTGTGACCACCTAGAGGGGTGGGATAGGGAGGGTGGGAGGGAGGGAGATGCAAGAGGGAAGAGATATGGGAACATATGTATATGTATAACTGATTCACTTTGTTATAAAGCAGAAACTAACACATCATTGTAAAGCAATTATACCCCAATAAAGGTGTTAAAAAAAAAAAAGAACTTGAAAAAAATAAAAAATAAAATCATTGTGCTGGAGCCTGGGAGCTACACAGAATGGAAACTAAATACGTCTTCAGTGTATCATACTTAGTGGAACTTCTGGATGTGAAATGTACTTACAAAATAATGTGGCGTTTCAAAAGAATATTGTCCTCTGATAAGCCAGGGTCTGGAACCAGAAAGAAAATATCTCTATGGACAATTACCAGACTGTAACAGCCAATGAATGTGATATGTAACTTGCAGCTGCTATATTTATTTCAGCACGTTAACATCGAGACGTTCGTCACCTTACCAAATGCCTTTAATATTTTCTTTCGCAGCGTGAGCTCGAGTCAGCAGTCTTTCTCTCCCCTCTCTGCCTGCTCCATCTCACACCCTCAGTCTCTCTCTCCTCCCTCAATGCTTCTCTCCTCTCCTATTTATTGCCCTTCCATCTTCCTCGTTTCTCTCTTCCCTCCCTGTCTTTAGTCTTTTATCTCCCTGCCTCCTGTCAATCTCTTTCTCTCCCATCTTTCCTCTCTCTCAATTTTTTCCCATCATCTTCTCTTTGTCGTCCCTCTTTTCTTCTTCCCCAATTTCTCAATCTTTCTATTGCATTTTTCTCCAGTTTTCTCTAAATCATTCTTATTTTTTTTTTCCTGCTCTTGATCCCATTCTCTCTCCCCCCTTTCTCTTTGTTCCTTAGTTTTTCTCCCTCTCCTCTCCTTGCACCTTCAAAGTTCCAATCCTTTCCCTGGCCCCTCCTTTGCTCTTTCCATCCCCCCTTACTTCTATCTGTCTCAGTAAAGCCTTATCCAGTGCACTGCCTTCTAGTAAAGGGCCTCCTTTTCAGAACCAGGTGTGAGGATGCATGCTTCTGGAAAGGGAGTATTGTCACTTTGCGGGAACAGGGGTCCTCCCAAATGTGAAGGCATAAAGACTGGAGATGATCTCTCTGCTGCCGAGGAGCCCTATGGCCTTGTTTCTGGTGGTGGTGGGCATAATAATGACTCCCAAAGATATCAGGTCCTAATCTCTGGAACTTGTAAATGTTACCTTATAAGGAAAAAGGGTCTTTGAGATGTGATTAAGTTAAGGACTTGGAGATAGGGAGATTATCCTGTTGGACCCTAAATGCAAACACTGTGTCCTTTGAAGAAGGAGACAGAGAGAGGTCAACACAAACCCAGAGGAGAAGGGGACGGGAAGATGGAGGTAGAGATTGAAATGAGGTGGCTACAAGCCCAGGAATGCTGGCAACCACCAGGAGCTAGAGGATGCAATGCAAGGAACAGATTCTCCTCTCCAGTCTCTAGAAGGAGTGCAGCCCGGCCGACACCTTGATTTCTACACAGTAACACTGACTTCGCACTTTTGGCCTCCAGAACTGTAAGAGAATAAACTATTGTTGTTATAAGCCACCAAGCTTGTGGTTATTTTTTTGCAGCAGGCACAGGAAACTAACATGCTGACCTTGAGTCTTAAGCCAGCCAAAACACAAAGGTCTGAGTTCGGAGACTGTCTCTTCTATTAGTCTGTGACTCTCTCCTCAGCTGATGAATTGACAGGGCCCTCCGTTATACTCTTAGAGGACTTTTTTCTTTTAAACTTGTGGGTACTTTGCGTATTTTGGTATCTGTAGATTATGAATGAATTCTATAGTTCTTAAATATAGTACATTTCTAAACCTACCTATTTTCAGCCACTTTATACCTATCCATCAGCCTGAAATCCACATTCTTTTCTTCCATGGTCTACTAGGATGTACCTCTGAGTCCGACAGACCCGGCTTACGGCTCATCATCTACGAGGTCTGCATAGTTATTACATCTCTCTGAGCCTCTGAATCATTATCTATAAAGCAGGGATAAAAGCTTCTCTTTAGGTACCCAATGCAAAGAAATAAGCAGAGAGAATGCAAGGCACATTATATAGGGAGACCCACAATATCTTAAATAAACAGGTACTTTGAGGCCAAATGACACAGAGCATATAGAGAACATTAGAGAGCATATATCTAACAGGCAAACAAATAAATAAAAAATAAGAGAGTTTGGACCCAGACAGACCTGGGTTTGAATTCTACCTCAACTACTTACTAGTTTTCTAAATTGGGGCTAGTCATTTATCCTTTGAATCCTTCTCCTTATCTGTAAAATGGGGACAATACTATCGAGTGTATTGGTTTATTGTTGGAAGGATCAATTAAGATGCATGGAAGGGCACATGACAGTGTCTGGCATATAGTATGTTTATGGTGATGAGTATTAGTAACAAACCTCTTCATATGTGTGTTCATTTTATTATCTGTCTCTTCCTGGAAAAAAATCCCTTAAATACTTGGAGCCTTAAGTGCCCCAACTGTGATAGAGGGATACCTGTCCCTCCGTCACTGGTAATTGTAAGGGTCTGACGGAGCCACACGTATTACAGTGGCTGGCATCAGGACCACAGCACAGCCACTGTAATACGACGGGCATCATCCAGTTCCTTTCTAGTTCCTTTCTTCTTCCGACTGTCTAGTATACTGTGCTCCTCTCCGCTTCACTGATGAAAGAAACCTCAAAGAAGAATCTTAAGTTTAATGGTTTCCCTTTCCTGACGTGTTTTGGATAGCCAGCCCTCAGTTTTATGGAAATCCAATTGACGTTCTTTAAAATGTGCGTTGTGGATGGGAGAGACTTCATTTTACCAGACAATTCTTCATTTAGCCAAAGTGCTCAAGGATTTCTTTAAAAATGCCTTTAGCTACTTTCTTCTGAAACAGGATTCAAATGCGGAAACTGTCATTAACCCAACTTGTTAGGGCCCCTTTGATTACAGGAATTACACCTATGTGGGTCAGGACCGCTCTGCTCTTTGTGTGTCGGTTTCAGCATTCAATCTGCCTCTCCCGCACCCTGGGTCCGTGTCAGTGCCTTCAACTTAGATTGAAATTCCACTGGGTCATTGCTTTCTGACTGGCATCTGTGGCTGCTTCCCATGCAGGGCGGCCGCGGGGGGAATGTTGCCAGTCATCACTGTCAGATGACTGCTCAGAGCACCTGTTGGCCTGGAAGTTCACAAACAGGAAGCAGAAACTGACATGGCCCATTTTCACAGCCCCTGTCTAGTTTTGCTCTGCCTGGCTCTACGTCCAGAATCCATCTCTCTTTTGTGCCAGCCTGTCTTCCTCGGCCACCCCCAGCTCAAGGCTGAAAGGTGGGAGGTGGGGGTCAAAAGACCAGGTAACTAAATTAGCATATGTAATTCATCCAAGACTTAGTGCTAGGCCACCTGAAACTCTGCTTTTGAGATGGAGATAACAGACTCCTGCCAAGGCAGAGGAGCTACAAAAAGAATCAGAACTAGGAGCTGGGAGAAACAGGCAGGGAAGACCAGGAGTAACACTTCATGTTGTAGAGTGATTCACAGTTTTCTGAAAGGCTCTCTCCCTTACACCCTTACGTTCATTCTTGCCAGTCACCCCAGGGAGGTCAGTACTAATATGCATTCTTTTTCATGTTATACATATATATGTGTTGATGCATGCATATTTTACAAATACATATATATTATCCAGTTGTAGAAATTGAGGCTAAGTGTCCTGGCCGAGGTCACACAGCTGGTTCATGGCAGAGCTGGGATTCAAATGCAGCTCAGACTCCATGGCAGGCCAGGGTTGGGGATACTGTGCCACTTGCCACTGGAAGCTCTTGGTTTAGCTCAAAGTCCCCAGCCTCAATCCAGGGGCCAGCAGAAGGACACAGGTGGGGCTTGCTGGACACACAGTGGGAAGCAGAGGACTCAGTAGTTTCTGGATGGAGCGTCTTATTAATAATGGTTGAGGGGCTCTGTGGCAAGCCCAAAGAAGAAAACAACTACGATGCAATCAGAGCGAACCTGGGCAGTTTCCACTGGCTGGACCATTGCTCAGGGCAGAGGCAGTGGAGCAGAGGGAGCCACACTGCTAGGACTCACCTCTCTGGTTTTTCCACTAACCAGCTCTGCAAGCTACTTAACCTCTCTCTACCTCAATGTTCTCATCTGTAGAATGGGGGCAATAATAATAATTTTTAAAAAGGACTATGCTCATAGAGTTGATAGGATGATTAAATAATGCATCTAAAGTTCTTAGAACGGCACCTGCAGCAGGCCAACACTTCTCTCCCAAGCTGGTTTTTATAAACAGGTTCATTTAGGACTGGCTGAGCTTTTCAGGCAGAGCTACCATCCTGCAGGCTGCACAAGACCTGCTCTTGGGGCACAGGCATGGCAGCACTTGGGGTGCTCTAAGGAATAGGCACCCACTCCTCTCCCTGCGGGGGCAACTAGCCAGTCTGAGCTCACCAGGGATTTTTCTTTAGTTGGTGGTGCTGTCCTGGGCACGTGTAAACTGGCGTGTACATGAGATTTCTGAGCCCCATTCCCAGGGTTCCTGATCCAGTAGGTCTGGGCGGGGCCCGAGAATCTGCATTTCTCACAGGGGCCCTGCTGAGCCCTCTACCCACTGGGGGAGGGGAGAACGGCCTGAGAGGCCTGTCCCCGCCTCCTCCCAGCCAGGTGTCACTGCTTGCCCTCTGAGCCTCAGTTTCTCCAGCTGTAAAAGAGTGGAAGGCTCCTGACAGAGCCGTTGTGAGACTTGGAGTGAGATTATCCGGGGGAAAAAAGTGCTTACTAGTGCCTGGAGCTTAGTGAACATTTCACACATATTCGCCCGGACTGCTCTTTCATTACCATTTCACAGAAGGTTTGTGAGGAGGGGGCCGAGGCAGCCAGGGCCTGCTGCAGAGACGTGCTCAAAAAAGGTCTCTTCAAAATCTGCTACATGCATTTCAAACCTAAAAGCAGCCTCCTGAGGAGTGGAAAATAAACACATTCATACCGACTCCCCCTACCCACACCCGGCTTTCTTCTCTTCTGACACAGGTACGCTTCCTCTCACTGACAATACAATTTATATCAGCCTCCTCAGCCACCAGTAAGCCATCGGCTACGAGGAATCCCTGTTTTCCAGATGAGGAAACTGAGGGTTTTTTTGTCCAACTAGGGAGAGTTTCAGCATGCCCACATTTTAGTTTATCACTTTATCGCAGTCTATTTTATATATGATAGAATTCACCCACTTCAATTGCACAGTTCAATGATTTCTAGTCAGCTTGCCCAGTTGTGGGACCGTTGCCATAAATCAGTTTGAGAACATTTGCATCACCCCATAAGATCCCTCGTGCCCTTGCCCTTTTAAACTGGCAAGGTTGGTATGGGGGTTGGAAGGGTTGGGGGCAGGGGTTGGTGTTATAGGCAGGGCAGAAACACGTGAGTGTGTCCAAAGACCCAGGCCAGAGTTTGAGACGCGGGGCCCAGGGCCGGTGTCCGGGGTTGGAGTGGATAATTGTCATTCAGAACACAGGCCCATCCCCTCACAGTGCTGAGGCCTGGTGAGTGTGTGGCCAGAGGACATTGTGATTCTGATACATCTGCAACTTCAAGGGGGGCTGCTTTGAAGAGGAATCAGCAAACATACTACATCCTCCTGGGGTTCCTCGGCCCGGATACCCAGACAGCCTGCTGTGGCCAGGAGGGGCTCTGTGTGCCTGGCCTTGGTGAAAAAGAAAAAAACAAATCAATGCTTCAAGATCCAAGGCCAGATAAGAATACTGAATAAGATACAAAAAGCAGATCCCTTTTGATCCTTCAGGTCACAGGAGTTCAGCTGCATGCGGGTCATAGTGGCTGATTAATAATAATAGCTACCATTGTTGAGAAATTAATTCGTGGAAAGACATTGTGCTAAGAAATCTGTGGCCCGTGCATTATGACATCATTTAATTCTCACAACAGCTTTTGAGGCAGAAATACTTATTGTTCCTATTTTTTTCCCTGAGAAAACTAAGGCTCAGAGAGGTTGAGAGACTTGCTCAAATACACACAGTAAGGAGGTGACCAAGTCAGAATTCAAAACCAAATCTATTTAGTTCCAAAGCCTGTCCTCTCACCACACAACGCAGCAGTGGCAGCATAGGGACGGGGAACCCGGGACCAGCACATCGGCGGCGGCGTTTGGGAGGGTGTCCCATCAACCTGCTTCCTTAACCCCGCCAGGAGGCCCAGGAAGGCAAGGCGCTCTTCCGCACACCTCTGGATCCCCGGCACTTGATGCTGCAGTGCCTGGCACCCAGAGGTCTCAATAAGCATTTACCAATTTAACATTGTTGAGCCTCCACCATGAGAGGTAAAAAGACACTGAAATACCCTGGCTTTGTCACTCAGAGGTTGTGTGAGTGGCAGGTTACTTCTTTGTGCCTCAGTTTCTTCTGCCAACTACAAACTGGCACTTGCCGTCTGCCTCTACAGGGATTAAATCGTGAGCTGCGGCAGCTGCTGACCTTCAACATCCCCTGAAAGGAGCTCAGGGTGGAGATCAGGAACGAGGCACTCTGTGCTCTGGGAAAAACCAGCAGCACAGGCCTTCAGATAGTCAGATATTTTCAGGAGAAGATTTTATGAGCCCAATTCTTGCATCTCCTCGTACCTAAGAAAGCACTAAAATCATTAACGGTGACATCTGCTCCCCGTGACTAGCAGCCAGCCTCTGCCAAAATGTGTGCCTGATGCACGTGCCCCTTCACTAACATCACATGTAACTCTGACCTCCCCCACTGCCTCTTTGGGGCAGTGTCTCAGAGCTCTCTGAAATGCTGTCTCCCAGGCTGTAGTCCTCATTTTGTCCCAAATAAAACTTAACTCACAACACTCACGTTGTGCATGTTTTTTCAGTCAACATCTCATATGTCAACTAAAAAAAAAAAAAAAAGGAAGGAAATGGAATCATCAGCTTCAGAGGATTGTTGTGAGAATGAAACATGCTTAGTATCTAGTGTCATAAAATCAGCTCTCAGTAACAACTGCTAACTCTTACAAGTATGAAGAGTATCCCTTCCCCAGAGATTTCAGCTCATATAGGCAAATCACCTTAGCAAAGGGTCAAAAGGAGAAAGTAGCTGAGGCAGGACCTGAGTTCCTATCTCGGGACTCCAAGGCTTTTTCTTGACCTTACAACACGTAAGAAGAAATGTTTGTTGACTGACAGGCACGCTGGGACGCTACCTCAGAGCCAGAAGAGATGTACTCATACAAAGCAGGTCCCAGAGCGCCCATGTCTGCCACAGGAGAGACTGCATGGGCAGCTCAGTGGGTCCAGGACACGGGGGACTCCTTACCTACTCCGTGAATCCCAAGCCTCCAGAAAGGATGCTCTCCCAGACTGACTCCCTCTTGCAAGCACCCTGCCTCTGCCTCCCCTCCCTCAGGAATGTTCTTGTGAAGGTGAAACACGTGAATTCTGAAAGGGAACAGTGAATAGTTGCTCCTGTGCATTGTTATGCAAATGTTACACAAATTGGAGTCTTAAATCTGGCCCTAATGATGCCATCCTGCTTTGTCTTCCAGCTTCGCTGACACCCACTCTGAGAGGCAGTGTACAGATGTTAGTTTATTATGTACACCAATAACTCACTCTCCATCTCAGCGAGGTGGGCTCTCAGGCAGCCCTGATAGCGATGGAATGTGCCCCCTTGAAAGATGTGATTTAAGCTCTTTGCAGCCCACAATTCAAGCTTTCTTTTATCAGGGCCCAAGAGGCAGCTAATCGTGCGACGGAGTGATGGCAAATCCAGAAACAACGCAGATCCCACAAAGAGGCTGATTAAAAGCTTACTTGAAATTTGGAAAATAATAATTTTAAGAAATGATAACATTAAAAAAAATCCTCAAGATGCACAAAGAAAACCAATTTAGTTCGAGCCAATCCTTCATCCACAGAAGGATTGGAAGAAAGGTTCTGCTTTAGACTAAATGTGGAGCCGGCTTTGCAGCCAAAACATATAACGTCCCGCTAATTATTCTTTCAAGCTTCAACATGTACTTTATTAATCTTTTTCCCACTTTAACAGCCACAGATATAGACTTAATTCAGTGCGTAAGCAACAGAACTTGTTTAAGTTCAGCATGTCAGCTGCATCTTTGGTGTTTGCCACTCAAGGGCGGGCGACGTTGGCAGGGCTCAGACATGGCGAACACGTCAATCATGTTTGGCATTATCCTTCCAGGAGATAACCTGTCTTTAGCATCTCCTGGCCAATGTACTCAAGACAGAATGGTGTGGAGTCTTTGGAGAGTTGCTCAAAGGAAAAGAGGCAGCTGAAGGAGGACTAAAAGCAATCATGATACATAACACCCTCTCTTACCTAAGCATCTAGATGTTCATTCCTCATGATGGACCCAAAAGAAAAATAGTAAAATAGACAATATGATTAAATAGCAATTACCTGGAAGCTAAACACTTACAAAGTTCAGATTTATCTGTATGTTTTGGGGGCCATGCTCTACTTCACTCTTTCATGTATCTACCCATCCATTTATGCATTTATAATTGAATAAATTATATTACTTTATCATTATAATACCTACAGAGTCGGTATTGAGTACCTACTATGGGTCAAGCACTGTGTATGGGAGCTAGGCAAGTAACATACAAATATCCTATTCTTTAGGAGAAGGAAGCAGAAGAATCACCATGTACCGACTGCCTGCTATGTGTTAGACACTGTCCAGAGAACTCTCAGTAACCCTCACACCCTGAGAGGTAGACATCAGCTTCATTTGCAGGTAAGAGATCTGAAGCTTGGAAAGTTTGACTAACCTGCCCAAGATTACACAGCTAGGATACAGTGGAGTGGGATTCAAGTCCAGAACCACCAAAATCATCCTAATTCAGGATCCTTTCCAATCCCAAATTAGAAATTCTTAGGATTTGTGGATCATGTGATAAACAATCGTAATGCAAGGTGAAAGTGAACATTGCTTAAAAAACAAGGGGATAATGCATGTGGAAACTTAGAGGAAAGAAAGAATATAAGCAGTTTATGGAGGTAGGGGGATTCGGGAAGGATCTCTAGAGCAGGAAGTTGTTGACCTAGGTCTTGAAAGGTTAAGCATATAGGGATTAACATTAAAAAGGACATTTATAGAACAGGAAGCAGCCTGAGCAAAAACATGGAGGCTGGAAAGCATGGATTACATTCAAGGAAATCTAAGTAGTTCTCAGTGCAAATAAAGACAGGTGATAAAAAATAAGTGTAGAAATGAAGTAAGGGATCAGGCTGCAGAACTTCCGATGTTTGTGACACAAAGTATTTTTCTCTAAAAAAAAAGCCAAAGAAAATTGGTTCCATCTTCTACCTATAGTAAACTTAGAGAAATGCTTAGTTTTATACCAATCTGAGACATATTAATGCACATCAAACCAAATCTCCTTGTTGTATATATTCAAGTCCCAGCAGGGCATCCAGTATCAGAAGACCCGAGTTCAAGTTCTAGTTCTTGAGCTCATCAACTCAACCCTGAGCATGTCACCTTATTTTGTTATAGCCATGTGGGGGTGCTTGATGATTTACATTCTTCCAAAAGACTCACAACCATAAAGGCTGGCCAGGTTAAGTATCATGAGCCAATCACATAGTAGGACTATTAATGGGAACATTTAAATAATACCCATTATGTATTTATTTATCCACACGTATTCCAGAAACGATGTGTACACACCTACAAACACAAGCCAAGCCCAGAAACACACAAAGATTCTCTCATTTCAACCCCAGAACAGCTCTGAAAGTTAGATAGCATTATCCCACTTTACAGATGAGGAAACTGAGAACCCAAGAATTTGACAGCTAAGTCCAAGATCATATTTCTAGAAAGTGGGAAAACACAGTTATCCGAAATCTAGCGTTCTTTCCAATATATTACCATTGCCTCATTACCATAGCCATTTAACTTGCTCTTGGTTCTTAATCTGTGTGTTCTGGAACATTTGAGAAGCGTCCAGCTAAACAATGTCCCAACTTCATTTTTGTTATATACTACATACTGTCAGAGAAATGCTAAAATAAGGGCATTGTGCAGGGTATCATGTATCATTGGGATTCATCCCACCTATTTTATAGGATATGTGATTGTTTATAGGATAAAGTGTTGTTAGGAGGATAAAATGAAACCATGTATGTGAAGATCTTTGGGTAATATAAAGTATTGTAAGAAAAAGGCTCTATTCCCCTTTCAGAGGAAATGTTAAAAACATGTCTTTAAGATAATTAGTTTTTAGCTCACTTGTTCTCTTCTTCCCACTACTATGATATAAACTCCCCGACAGCTGAAAGTGTACTCTACTTGCCTTTGACATCATCGTAGCACCCTGAATAGCTCATATTTCCAAGAAACTCAGTTCAGTGAATTAAATGATAATCCATGGTGCTTAATTATGACGATGATGATTGCTAGAATTTGTTAAGCCCTTACCATGTGCCAGGCATTATGTTACATGTTTGGTATTTGTTCATTCTTATGATTTCTATAACAAGCCTTGGAGCTAGCTACTATTATTTCCCCCATTTTCCAGATAAGGTAACAGGCAGAGAGAGGTGACATGGATTGCTAGTCCATAGCCGGACTGGGATTCCAGGTTTGGCAGTCTGGCATGTGTCCCCAGTGCTACCCTCTGTTAACAACTCTTATCCAGAAGGCGTGAACAGTCCTGAACGGTTCATAAGCTCCATCACACCCATTCCCTTATCTAATCCTTATAACAACCCTATAACGTAGGCAGGATTAGTCCCACCTTAGAGATGAAAACACCAAGGCTCCAGGCCACACACTTGATTGGAAAGCAGCTGTATTCTTTTATTACAGAAAGAAGCATTATGTTTCGCCTTCACTCAGGAAAAAAAATACACCTATCTGAAAAATTCCAGGAATTCTCAGAGCAATTACAGAGTCTCTTGCTACAAACCCAACAGAACCTTCTTCAAAGTACCACGCATGCTTGGAAGAGCACACACATAAAAGCGTAATTTGAACACTTGTCGGTTTTACCCCCTTGTTGCGAGAGAAGAAGAATGTTTATGCACCCAAAAAAAAAAAAAAAAAAAAAAAAAATCTAGCTGCATTTCCCAGTTTAATTAGTTTTGTCAAGTGCCGGCAATGTGATTTCCATGTTAATTTCCCCATATCCCATTTCGGTTTCTTTATATTCCACTTCAATTATTTGCTTAAAAATTGAGAGAGGCACAATGACTGTATTCAAATTCCACTCCACTCAACTAACATTTACTGATGTCCCATCCTGCCCTGGCCCCGCAGAGCTGTCGGCAACACAGCCCACGTGTTTCCACTGCCCCTCCGGTGCCCATCACAGGCATCGCTCGTGGTCAGTGCACCTCCCTACCACACACCCAGCCTGGGAAGGCGAAACCTCAAAATCTTTCTCGGCAGGGCTTTGCAGACAATCGCTGCCAACTGATTGAAGCTGACACGGGGAAAATAAAAACTGTTTGCCATCCTAACGTTCAACATTTTCTCGCAAATTTCCTTCTCCTTTTAATTCTCACTACCTCCTTTAACGAAGGTAGTGGTGTCTCCATTTTTACACACGAAGTAACTGGCTCCCAGAAGTGAAAAGTCCTACCTAAATGTTAGATATCACACCAATAAGAAGTCTCCCTGGCCTCTTACATTTAGTGTAAACCTCACCAGGGCTTTATACTTTCTGATGGCTTGTGGGCCTGGCCCAGCCTGGGTCTACTTTCCCAGCCTCTAAAGGGGAATGCAAAAGGGAGTAGGAAAAAAACAGTCTCTACCAGGTTAGACTAATCCTGGGTGGTACGTATTCTCACATTAGCCTGTGGAGCAACCTTTAGTCTGTATTTTATAAATGAAATTGTCAGATCTGGAAGGAGTCCAAGTGATTAGTCCCAACTCTTCATTTTAAATCAAGGTCCAACATCATCTCATTTAATCTTTATATCGTTAGTCTTTGAGGTCGCCATTATTGTCCTCATTTTACAAGGAAGCTGAGGCACAGAGTGGTTAAGTGATTTGCCTAAGGTCACACAGCTAGTTTAATGACATTGAAGATGCCAACTCAGATCTTTCTACCTTATAAGCCTGAATATTTACTGAATTTTTTTTTTCTGATTTCCTCTCTTTTCCTCCTAGAACATAAATATTTAAGGTAATCAACCAAAAATAATTGATTTCTTATTTCACATCCTTTCTCTTTCACCTCCTCCTAAAAATGTTTGAGCACATACCTCTATTTTTAACAAATATAAGACTGCATGGTTATATATTTAACAAATGTTCTCTGAGCCTTGTACAGCGACTGTGGGATAAGAACTGAGTCACAGACAGTTTCTGACCCCAGGGAGGTTATGGTCTGGTGTGAAGAGGACTGACCAGCCAGAAGACAATTAAAACACAGTGTGATTCTGACAGCAGAGATACAGGGGTTGGGGAAGCACAACAACTGAGTTCTGGATCTGCTAGCAATTAACCAGGGCAATTAACATAGCTGCTGAAACAAACAACCCTCAAACCTCAGTGGCTTAGCCCAGCAAAGGTTTACTTCTCACACCACAATGTGAAATGTGTTGAGAGGCTCTATTCCACAGGGTGACTCAGGGACTCCGGCTCTTCCACCTTCTATCTCTGTCATCCCTGGAGCCTCTTCAGAGTCCTTTGCTGGTTGCCCCCATCTGGCCCACAATGAGCAGGAAGAGAGAGGGTGGGGCAGATTGTGTGAGAAGGTTTAGAGCCAGGCCTGGATGAGAAGTACATCCCACATGCCACTGGCCATCTAGCCAGTCTTGCCTCTGGGGTGTAGACTGACTAGATGCTTACTGTTCCTCTTCCTTGGTGCACAAGAAGACTATACTCCCCAGCTTTCCTTAGAGGTAGGGGCCATGTGGCTGGGTTCTGGCCAGTGGAATGCCCCTGAGTCCCCCCCCTTGGAGGAGGGTCCCCTAACTCACTTCCGTGAGAAATCAGCGGTTGTTGTGTTAAACAATTGGGATTTTAGGATTATTTGTCACAGTAGCTTTTGCTAAATTATCCTGGCTAATAGAGATCCCATTTCCGTTACTCTAGAATGGAAATAATAGTGCCCTGCCATGAGGATCAAATAATAAAATGGGTGCAAAAACTCCCAAGTGATCTAAAGTAGTATGGTTACCATTATTCATTTTACCCTAGAAAAGCAGTTGGGATCCCAGAAATAGAGATAGCAAGGAAAGCTTCTCTGATCCATGGTGAGCTGCTGGACAGGAGATCCAGGCTCTTCCAGAGACCACAGCAGCACTGACCTGAGCCAGACACTCCACAGAGACAGTGGAGTTCTTCCTTGGGCTTCTTCCTTTAATAATAACAACCGTGTACACGTGCACTGATTCCTTAATTAAGACATGACTGATCATCAAAGAGTATGTCTAGACGGTAAATGTCAGACACAGTCGTGGTAAGATTCCTTCACATACGTCTGGAGGGTTGTTTTCAACCCACAGCTGCTCCCTGCTTCTGTCCTATTGCCCCCATTTTATGTAAATAATGTTAATAACCATCAATGGTGTGCTGGAGCCGGCTCACACCAGGTGAAGAGAGCATATACTGGCTCAGTTGTGTACATCGCCTCCCAACTCCTGTTAGCTTGAAACCAGCCATGGGGGCAGTGCTACACCACGGAAATCAACAAATGGGCAAATCATGCTATTTTTCATTCATTTTTTCTTTTTACGAGAAAGCTGCAGTGTAAAAATTTACCAGCACAGCACTGATAATAATACAATTAATAATAATAACAACAATAATAGCAATAATAATAATAGCAGCTATCATTTCCTGAATGCTCTCTATGTGCCAGGGCTCCAGACTTAATAAATGAAATATGTATAACTTCACTTATTCTTCATAACACCCATGCAAGTAGATGTTAGTGTGTTATTGCTACTCCAACATGGAAACTGAAGTTCAGAGTAGCTAAGTAACTTGCTGAACGACACAGAGCAATGAATTGGGAGAATCAGGTTTTGAATACAATTTTGTCTGTCTGATTCAAGGCTCATATTATTTCTACCCTGTTACATTAGATAAAAGGAGAGCTTGAGCTTCAAAATTAAATTCTTAAGAGTTATTAGAAGTTTGTTTCTACCCAGAAAGGGGAAGAATAATAAAATACCTCTGCCTTTGTCTAAGGTTACACAGTTTTGTAAAAACACTCACACGCTGTGGATATCAATCCACTAGCAGTCGCTGCGGGTGATTTTAAGCAGTCATTGCCTTGCTGTTTTGGCAGGATTGGGAGGCTGACTCCATGCAGTTGGGTGATTTGTCCTGCACCCAACAAGGATGGCAGGTGCAGTCAGGGCTCCTAGGCCCCGGGTCTTCCAGCCCACTGCTTGGTTTGGGGACTTGAAAAATCAAACTGCAATCATATCTTGTCCCCATAAATTATGATTGCTTGTTTATGAGTCTGCCTCGGACCGTCCCACGTGAGTCTCCTGACAGAGGATTTAGCGGTCTTCCATCTCTGCACCTCCGGAGTAGAGCGTGGCACTTGGTGGACGTTTCATAAATATTTGTTTAATGACTGACTGATGGATGTCACGGAACTGAGGGAATGGACCTGCCTGACTGAATGGGGGAGGGATGGAACATGGACGCTGGCAGGGAAAGTCCTGCCCCAAAAGGAGGGGACAACAGAAAAGAAGAAGGAGGAAGGGGACACGGAACAGGGAAGCGCTGGTCATCAGAGAACAACTTCAGCCTCTTTTCGGCATTTGCTCAGGGCCTGTGCTAAGTTCAGCCCTCACAAACCTATTGTGAATTTGATGCTGCTTTTGTGAATCCGGCAAGACAGCCAGAGTCAAACAAGAGGGAGCACTGTGGCAGGTGCCCATCCGTAGCTTGGCCTCAGCTACCTGGTCTGACCAAGGCCAAATGGAGCCCAGGGGCCTGAGACAGAGACACATGTCTTAGCCATTCTGGTCCAGCACCATCCCTTTGACTCTGCAGAACAACTGTCTTTCCTCTCAGAGTCCGCCTGGCATCACATCTGGCCTCTGGCCCCCCTGTTGTTCATATCCTTCCAAACCCCTCTCTGCCACGCCCCGCCCTTATCCCCTCCACACCTCTTCATACTCTTGGCTCACTTTCCTATTTCCTGTTTCTATTTTGTCCCCGGACAAGCTATTTAATTCTGTTTCTTGGCTATGAAGTCTGACTTTACTCCTTAGTCACAGTTTCTACTTCTGATTATGCTGCCTTTGGTCTTAACTGGACTAACATCTTGTCTAGTCCAGCCCAGATGCCAAGGCTACTCCTGACAAGCCTGTCCTGAGCAGGCACCCAGCCTCCACGGCTTCTATTTTTTTCTCCATGGAGATTGTGTTGGTCATAGCATCTGTGTTCCCAACATCTATTCCTTCCCAAAATGATTTGTCTAAGGCAGCTTTCACTCCATCCTTGTTGCACCTTAAAATTACCCAGAACGCTTTTAAAAAATCCAATATCTGGGCTTGCTGCGGATTCTCTGTTTTAAAGTCTCAGGGGTTATTTAACGTACAGCTAGCATTGAGAATCACTGATCTACGCCAACCTGTTAATGCCATTTCCCTCGCAAGGGAAGGGACTGGAGACTAAACCCAGGAGCAAGAGATGGGAGAAGCAGGACTTCTGCAAGAAGGACGCAAGAAAGAGAGGCAGTCCTTTCTCAGCATCAGGATGTGTCATTTCCAGATATAAAGCAGGAAACTGCTGCTGCCACCTTGCAATGATGGGGCAAAGCCGACACACACGATGGAGAGTGAGATGGAAATTGGACACTGAGATGGAGACAGAGTCAAGTGAGATGGAAAGACCCTGGGTCCCCGGGGGATCACATCCTTGAACCGAGGTACCAACGTGACCTTGAGCCTTGTTATTTAACGAGGTGATATATTGTTTTGTTTGTTTGTTTGTTTTGTTTTTATTGAAGTATAATTTACAATGTTGTGTTAGTTTCAAGTGTACAGCAAAATGATTCCGTTATACATATATATATTCTTTTTCAGATTCTTTTCTATTATAGGTTATTACAAGATATTGAGTAGAGTTCCCTGTGCTATACAGCAGGTCCTTGTCGTTTACCTATTTTATATATAGTAGTGTGTATACGTTAATCCCAAACTCTTAATTTATCTCCCCCGCCACCCCCTATCCCCTTTGGTAACCATAAGTCTGTTTTCTATGTCTGGGAGTCTATTTCTGTTTTCCAGCAATATGGATAAACCTAGACATTATCATACTAAGTGAAGTAAGTCAGACAGAAAAAGACAAGTATCATATGATATCACTTATACGTAGAATCTAAAAAAATGATACAAATGAGATAATATATTAAGTCAGGGGTCAGCACATGTTTTTCCTGTAAAGCAGGGGTCCCCAGCCCCGGGGCCGCGGACAAGTACCGGTCCGCAGCCTGTTAGGAATCGGGCCGCACAGCAGAAAGTGAGCGGCAGGTGAGCCCGCGAAGCTTCAACTGCCGCTCCCATCGCTCGCATTACCGCCTGAACCGTTCCCCCCCCACTTCCCCGCCCCTCCACCCCCATCCGCGGAAAAATTGTCTTCCACAAAACTGGTCCCTGGTGCCAAAAAGGTTGGGGACCACTGCTGTAAAGAGCCAAAGAGTAAATATTTCAGGCTGTGCCAGTCATACAGTCTCTGGAACAGGTACTCTGCCCTTGTAACATGAAAGCAGCCATAACGACACATAAATGAATGGGTGTGGCTGTGTTCCAATAAAACATGACTTGCAAAAATAGGCAGTGGCCTGGACGTAGCCTGTGGGCCCTAGTTTCCCCATCCCTAGTTGAAGTCATCCTGAGTCAATGTGTTTTGTTCTTTGCAGCTGATGGTGTCAAGTGATACAAGGATGATTTCCCAAAGTTAAGGCTGCGTTACTGACCCCCTCCACCCAGCTGAACCCCATATGCATAATTTTATGTATCTGTTAGTCATATCCTCCTTGTGTCCTGCAGACACTTAACTCAAAACTGATCTTGTCTTCCCCACGTCCATCTCTGGGTCTGCTTTTCCTCCTGCATTCCCCACTTAGCAAGTGGCACCAGCACCTTGAGCTGCTCAAACTAAAACCCCCTAAGTCATCTCTATTGCCTCTGTCATCATTAGTCAACCAGCCACCATGTTCCATCCATCCTACCTACAAAATATTTCTCAACCCTCCATCCATCCAATACTACTTCCTATGTGCCAGGCGCAATGTCAGGAACTGAGAATACAAGGCACAAAGCAGATAGGATTCTCAATGTACAGTAAACAATAGCCGGTACCTGCCGTTACTCAGAACCTCCTATGTGCCAGGCTCTGTGCTAGGCACGCTACAGTAAGAACTCTGATCTTCAAGGTACACCTGCATGCACACGGTATTTTCTCTTATTCATAGATAAAGAAACCGAGGTTAAGAAAGACTGAATCACTTGTCGTGGTCACAGTGGCACAGTGTGGCAGCACCAGCACGGGAGGCAGATCTGTCCCCACACCAAAGCCCAGGCCCTCCTCACTACCCCTGTCCCCTGCTTGTCCATCCTGGGACTGGGGTGGCTTTCTGGACCATATTGTCATTTTGGGAATTCTTGATCAGTGAGTACCTAGGATGACACCTGGCTCTCACTTTGGCAAAAAGCCCATGACAAACATCTCCTCAGCACAAGAGCTGTGCAATTAGGCACAGGCTGTTAAAACACTCATGTTGGAAACCAACTGCTCTCTGCCACCTGTGCCCAGGCAGGGCTTTCTCCCGGAAAACGACAAAAACCCAAGTGCCAGGGGACGCAGAGGCTGGAGGTGCTCAGCAAGATGCTCTTTCCAAAGGCATGCTCTGGCTGCTTCTGCCCTGTCATCTTCCTTGTCACACTGCCAACTTGGAGATAGGATGCTGATGAAAGAAACAGCCCTAGAACCGAGCAGAACTGGGTTTAAATCCTGCCGAGGCCTCAGGCAAGTCAGCAAATCTCTCCTTGCTCCTGCCTCACCTCTAAACTGGAATTATGCTACCTACCTACCTGGGTGATCCAGGGCGTAGGAGTCAATGAGGTTTGTGAAGAAGGGAGAGTATGGTGCAGACCTGAGCCAGGGCTCGGTGAGTGGCAGCCATCTTCCCTGCTGTGGTCGCCAGGGTAACAGGCTCCCAATTGGAGGCGCCCACTTGGAGGCCAAGTGGGGCTGGTAGAGGAGACTATGTATATGGAGGACCTCGTTATATATGAGGACCAGCTCAGGAGTTTCAGCCCAGTGCAGATGGAGCCCCAGCCCTCCTCGGGGCTGCTGCCTTCCCCGTTTCAGATATTCTGCTCACTGCTTCACGGGCATATGACATTGAATTATCATTGTCCTGCAGGATAATCGTCCCCAACTTACAGATAAAAGATAATGAAGCTCAGAGAGATTAAGTAACACCCTACAAATGGCCAGTAGTAGATTTAGGACTTGAGCCTAGGTTTTCAAGCTCCAGCGCTAAAGCATTTAACCATGCCACCATTCTGGGTCCCATCTTCAGACCCTGCCCTGCTTATTATCAGGTGGGTGGTTGATGGTACTCTCACCACCATGAGTAGCCCTTGTCTTGTGCCACGTGTCTCCCTAACCTGTTTAATTCACCAGGTCCCCCAAATTTGGGGCTCTCCCTCATTCTCTTCAGCAGCACCCCGCCTCCCCAGCCAGGTACTGAAGTAACAGCCGGTGTCTGCCCTCTTACCTGTTTAGCTAAAACTTAGAGGACTCCCATTTATAGGGCAACGAATAGCCAGGCAATTTGTTTGGCACTTTAATATAACTTATCTTATTTACTCTCTATAACAATGCCTCAGTAGGTATCATCAAGCCATGTTTCAGATAATAAAACCAAGGCTCAGAAACGACAGCTCTTGAATGCACAGGTGGAATTCAAAGGTAAGACTGATGATCATAATGCCTACATCCAAGTGCTTTCACCCGCAACTTGGCACTCATATTCTCTCCCTCTTTCTGTCTTTGTCTCTCCCCTTCTCTCCTCTCCTCCCTCCTTCTCTTACCCCTATCTCCCCCTCCCTCCTTCTCTCTCTCTTTCTGGCTTCATTCCAGTAGCTGGGGCTCTTCTCTAGCTGCCAGCATCTCTGGATCCAGCCTGTCCTAACGTCCACAGATCTTAGGAGTGCTGAGTTCCCAAACCTTGGTTGCCTAGCAATAAGCCCTACCTCCCTCTCCCTTCCCATGGCCCTCAACTCCCTCCCCAGGCTGTTCGCAGTAGACGTCCAGTCACTTCTCTTACCCTTCAAGGATGTCCATTTTAACCAATGCATTTAGTATAAGGTTACTGGTCACTAGAATCAGGGACTCACAATGGACATTTGCCCAAGGCCAGGACCTTAGAGATACAGCTGGCAAGAAAAGGCCTGGGGGCCAGCTGATCTGGAACTTCCAGGACCAGGAATTTACTTGACCAATGTTCACTGGGTATTCAGACTCCAGTCATAATGTACATCTGTAGCTCCACCAAGAAGCACTCCTCTATGGGTTTTGTGATACGGTGCCCTCTGCCTGGGCCCATCCCATCCTCACCACACTTCAACATTTTTTTTGTCTGGCAAACTCTCACTCTTGGTCCTTCATTTCATAAGAAACTTTGACTGTCCCCATCTCCAGGTCTCAGGTTTGAGTTCGTCTTTGTGCTCTTATACCGAGCACTAACTTCCGTCAACTGCTCATTAGGTAGTATTGGACTTTTCTATGTGCGCGGCTGTCTCTTCTGTAAGCCTCTAAGTTCGGCAAGGGCAAGTAGTGTGGATTCCACGGATCGTGGTACAATGCATGGAACCCAGTGAGTGTTCTTAGATAGAAAGGCAACAGAGGAGAAGAAGTAAGAGAGAGAAGGCATAGAAAAAGGGGAAAAGAGCGAGAAGGAGGGGAGGAAAAAAAGAAAGAGGAAAGAAGTTAGAGAAGAGAAGAAAGAGGCAAGGTAGGAGAATGAGAAAAAGAAAGCAGAGGGAAGAACTTCACACAATCTACTGCCTTGGGTCTTAGGAGGGGGCACAGAAATGAGTAAGACCAAGTCCTTATTCTAAGAGGGTTTACAGTCTCCTCAGAGAGGCAAAGTCAGGGAGTGATGAAGAGAGTCTGGGGAGAAGACAGAGCAGTGCTGTGAATTGGAATAAGTCAGTCACAAATTCCAACTTGGGACACTGCCCATGTATGGTAGGAACTGGTTCTAAATCCAGTTGTTGGTGGCATCAGTGGCATCTTCTTCTGGATTTGGTGACAGTGATGAGCTTAGAGCCAGGCTAGACATGGCTTAAGTAGATAGATTCTTCTTTCCTACAGTCTTATCCAGAAAGCCTGACATGCCTGATGTACGCTGCCTAGCGCAGTGCCTGGCACACAGTAGATGCTGAATATTTATGGAATGAATAGATAAAGGCATGAAATGATTAAGGAACACAGGAGCTTACTTCGAGCATCTCGTAGGCACATTACATGATTGTTGAATGACTAAAGGAATGAGTACAGTGTGATTCCTGACACCTACCCCAACGCCTGGCACGTAGTAGGTAAACACGTGTTGAATGAACAAATTTCAACGGGGGCTTCGTCATCATCTCAAATTGCCATCCTAACCCCCCACCCCCTGCCTGGATCTAAAGGCAAAGGGAGGCACTTTTAAACATTTCTCAACAAGCTGATGTTTGCTGCATTGCACACAGACTAGCAAGGTCTCAGGCTGCCTTGGTTAAATGACACGGAGTTTGAGGCCTTACTATATAGTTGTTTGTTTCTCTAAGAGACTGAAACATGTTCCGGAATATTTGAGTCAACGTATCTTTGCAAACATGTTAGTACACATTTCACTTGACCTTCAATCCCTATTTAAATCCTTCTTAATCACTTTTCTGGAATCAAAAGGTGTTCATTGGTTTCATAACCATTTCCAGGTTCCAAACCCCCAGTGACATTTCTCCCTCCTCCAGGCCCTTCCCAGCCTTCCCTGAGAAACTCAAAGCAGGCTCAGGGTAGAGATGATGAATAAAGGAGAAAAATTCCAGTTGTGTAATGACTGCCTTGGAGATGAGGCGGAGGCCAAAGGTGTCATCTGAAAATATTAGTATTATAGGGAGAGGCAATGTAATACAATGGAAAGGTCATGGGATTTGGACTTAGAAGACCTCTACTTAAACCTCAGCTTCCCCACACATTGGTTGCATGACCTTGAACTAGTCACAGTCTGTCTGGGCCTCAGTTTCTCCATCTATAAAATGAATGGTCCAGATATCATAACCTCTAAGATGACTCCCAGCTCTAATATTATGGGAGGTTAAAACGGCTCAGGACATTCTGATGGCCAAAAAATGAAGGGCGATTCATACTACTAGAGCAATTCATATTTTATTTATTTTTAAATTATGGGAAAGTTCTTTTGGCCAGCGATAGAGACCCCATTCACTGCTGGAACAAATGCCCATGACTTTGAAGCTGTAACATTAGGTATTAAATTTAGAAAATAGAAGGGAATAAAAGTGTGCTTTCCCATTTACAGCATTATTAACAACTTTTACGTCGTCAATAATGTGGTCTATTTTTCAACCCCAGAAGGCAAGAAAATATTTAGCACAGGAAGAAGAGAATAAATAAAATTTATTGCCTATGTACTATTAATTACTATTTATCCAATGCCTACCATAAGCTAGACATGAGGTCAGCAATATTTCTTCTGCTAACTCACTTCATATCTACAACTGCACCATGAGATAGGCATTGTTTTCCCCATTTTACAGATAAGACGCCTGAGACTCAACAGGATGTGACTTTCCCAATATAATATAACCAGTTAGGTAAATTTGAGCCCAGGTCTGTCTGATACTCTGACCAATATTTTTCCTGTTGTATCATTTTTGAAATATTCCTACTGAGTAGAGAGCTCCCCATTGGTGGGATGAATCAAGCATCAATTAGAGATGCTGTAAGAGGGATCACTGTTCCAGAGTAGACCCTGAGTGGTTAAACTGGATGACCTCTTAAGTCCCTTCCAGTCTGAGAGTCAATGATTCTATGACCTTAAGTCATTGCAAGTAGAAGCACATATCACTAAGCCCCCCTCTCCAGAAAAGCTGCAATGTGTGATCTGTTTTTCTTTTTAATGTTTACTATGACTATCTTTCTTCCAAGAAGAATAACATCTCTCTCGGATTCAGAAAAGTCCACAACCTGTCCCCTGGCAAATGCTGTCACTGTTCCATTCTTCTGATGACGCACTAGCACCATAGAATTATTATTCTGCATTAAGACTTGTCTGTGTAATCCCAGGAGGTAGAATGAGGAACGTGAAATTTAATTCAATAGCATAGGAAATATCCACCTGTAATCCCAGGCAACATTAAGCTGGGCTACCCTGCTTAATAATGAGTTCCCTCCTTTTTACTGGAAGTGTTCAAGAAAGTGCTTAAATACCACTTCTATATGAAGCATGGCCACTAATCACCTAAAATAACTCTTTCTTCTGCTTATTACAGCCGTTATCTCTAGAATTCTTGTAAGGGGCTTTGAATATATTTGAGCTTCCTCACTCGACAACGAACTGCGGACAGAGATTTCGTCTCTGTGCAAGGAACTTTGCGTAACAGCGTGCTTCATGAGACGGACTCAGAGCCTTTGTCTTCATCATTATTAGTATTTAATCAAGAGAAATTCCAGCTATTTCTCCAGCAACTGGGCAACTTCAACTTTGACGTCTGTAAATGGTTCCTCTCAGGGAAAGAGGAAGACAAAGCTTTCCTCTTTAAGGTGCCCTGATAGCATAGCTGATCCCCATTGAGAAATTGGGTAAAACTGCTGAGGTCAAGGGGTCTCCTGAGAAGAAAAGACCAGGACCCTGCTAGTTACCAAATGATGTCAACCAACAAAGCAAGTGTTGCAGAAATGAAGTTACCATAGGAAATAAGGTCATTTGAGCTTGTGACCAAAGCTCAAATCCATAGCTTGGAGGCTTATAGGAAATACTGGTTTGAACCCAGCACATAGTGGAGACTGAGTTCCTCCAAGCTTAATCTTTCTAGTGTGGATGTCATCCCTTGGCCACAAGAGCTGAGCATGTGTGTATAACCCACATGACCATTTACTATGGGCTAGTCACTGTTCTAAATGTGTTTCATATATTGACCCTCCACCCTATCAGGTAGTTACTTTATTATTGTGATTTTATGGATGAGGAAACTGAGGATAGAGAGTTAAGTAATATGCCCAAGTTCCCATGGCTAGCAAAGGGTAGAGCCAGGATAGAGCTCCAGATATTCCAGATAAAACTATTGGGAGGGAGACTTCTAAAGGAAAATAAGGAAATTCCTACCAGTAAGAATAGATGGGGCCCCAAGGGATTAAGTGGAAAAATGAGAGGGATGTGAGTATATGATACCCATAGCTGGAAAAATGGGAAAAGCATGGAATGTGGCTGAAAAACCAAAACAGAAAATGATGATAAGAGGGCAACTTGTATTGTCAGAGCAGAACTGGCCTAGGAAAATGGAAGTCTGGAGGCCAATGTAGGAGTGCATAAAGTGGAAAGATTGAAAAATCAAGTAAAGTGAAAACAGAGAGCGGTGGATCTGAAGGAGCAACAGGGAATGCTCTGGATCAATTCTAAGCAATATGAAGCATCCAGTTAGATTGAGGTATGTGAACCCACGAGCTAAGGCTGCCATTATGCTCAGAAGCGGTTAAGGGGCTGGGGACCAGGGATATCGAACAGTTGGTTTAGATAGGCTTCTTTCTCCTCTTGAAAAGCATGATGCTCCCGGGTGGTCTAGTGGTTAGGATTCGGTGTTCTCTCCTCTTAAAAAGCAAAGCTATTCCTGACAGTCAGGGAAATATGGCTTCCAAGAGGTGGGCAGAAGGGTTCATCTTGCTAGAGAATTCAGGCTATTAGTTGACCTCTCTGAGGAACCTAGAGAGAGCCCATGGGCAAAACCCTTAATAAAACCCTTCCTCACAAACCAAGTCTCTAACCTCAAAGCACCTGGATGCCTTGAGGATCTGCATACTCTTGACTTTTTCCTGAAGCACCACTCAAGGGCTCTCCAAGACATTAAGTGTCAAACTATTGCCCCATGCAGACCTCCAAATTTAATCTGCTGGTGAAATTACAACTGATATTAGAGACACTTCTTTTTGACTCTCATCTTGCAGTACAGAAATGCAAAGGGGATGCCCTAGAGATGCTAGAGAGACTCAGTGGAGGCCCTGAGGAAGCCAAGTTCAAATCTCTCCAAGTGAGATTCAGATGAGCAGGCTTGTGCCTTGTGAGGGTAGACCTGGGTTTGAGTCCCAGATCTGCCTGCAGGGACTCTAGGCAAGTCCTTTCCCCACTGTGAGCTTCCATAAGAGGACAGGACTAAATGACCTTTAAGGTCCCAGCAGTTTGTCTATTATTGTTATTGATACAAGTGTGCTAAGAGGCATGCTTCATGATATATTTGAAATACACTTACTTTTTAATTTCCTGCTGTCCCCTTAAAATAAAATCAGCTACGTTAAAAGCAAAATCTTTATCCTTTATATACTGAAGTATTTATGGGTATAATAACATAATGTCTGGGATTTGCTTTAAAATACTTGAGTCCCTCCCCCTACTCTCCAAACAGGGATAATGGATAAAATAAAATTGGCAAAATGTTGAGATTGTTGAATCTGGGAAATGGGTAAATGGGAGTTTATTATACTATTCTCTCCACCTTAATTCAGCCTTTAAAGTTTTGTGGGTTTTTATCAATTTATTTATTTATTTTATGTATTTTTATTTTTGGCCGCGTTGGGTCTTTGTTGCTGAGCGTGGGCTTTCTATAGTTGTGGTGAGCGGGGCCTACTCTTCGTTGTGGTGCGCGGGCTTCTCATTGCGGTGGCTTCTCTTGTTGCAGAGCACGGGCTCTAGGCACACAGGCTTCAGTAGTTGTGGCACGCGGGTTCAGTAGTTGTGGCTCGTGGGCTCTAGAGCGCAGGCTCAGTAGTTGTGGCGCACGGGCTTAGTTGCTCCACGGCATGTGGGATCTTCCCAGGCCAGGGCTTGAACCCTTGACCCCTGCGCTGGCAAGCAGATTCTTAACCACTGAGCCACCAGGGAAGCCCCAGGCTTTAAAGTTTTCACAGTAAAAAGTTAAATGAATGATAGAATAGAAAATAAATACATTCAGTGGGATAGTCTTTCCCTGCCCCTGGATTAAAACTCCATGACTTTCCTGCTTACCCTTAGGAAACAGACAGTGTACAGAATCTTTAAGTCACAAATGTAGTTTGTTTTTTTTTTAACATCTTTATTAGAGTATAATTGCTTTACAATGGTGTGCTAGTTTCTGCTTCATAACAAAGTGAATCAGCTATACATATACATATATCCCCATATCTCACAAATGCAGTTTTTAAAAAAAATTAATTAATTAATTAATTTATGTCTGTGTTGGGTCTTCGTTTCTGTGCGAGGGCTTTCTCTAGTTGCGGCGAGCGGGGGCCACTCTTCATCGCGGTGCGCGGGCCTCTCACTATCGCGGCCTCTCTTGTGTGGAGCACGGGCTCCAGACGCGCAGGCTCAGTAATTGTGGCTCACGGGCCTAGTCGCTCCGCGGCATGTGGGATCTTCCCAGACCAGGGCTCGAACCCATATCCCCTGCACTGGCAGGCAGATTCTCAACCACTGCACTACCAGGGAAGCCCACAAATGCAGTTTTGATTCAGAAATGAGAATGTACAGTCCAAAGTGGAAACCAAACCCTGACCATGATTCAGTGCCCATCTTACATCTCTCAGTTCTGGCCATTTGAGGATGGAGACTCAGAGAGGGCATGACTGGCTGAACTGCCCTTTGATTTCCCTGATCTGCCTCTGCTTGTGAGCTAAGTATGGTTTCTCATGCCTACCCCACCTCAGCCCCAGGGGTGGCAGGTGAGAAAGGAGGAAGGACAAGAGGCAGGAAAGGTCTTACTTGGACTTGCCATAGTAAGGCAAACTGGCTTTAGAGGCGCTGGGTCTTGCAGATGTTTAAGGCTGCCTCTTGGTCTAATGAGCAATTTTGAGGACTCTTTGGAGCAGCTCTGTCCTATAGAAATGCAACGCAGGCCACGGACGCGAGCCACATATGTAAATGTCACTTTTTTCTAGTAGCCACATAGTAAACAGTAAGAAGAAACAGGTGAAATTAGCATAAATAATATATTTTATTTAACCTAGTGTATCTAAAATATTATCATTTCAACATGTAATCAATATAAAAATATTAACATTTTACACTCTTTTTTTATTAGTTATTTTATACATATTAGTGTATACATGTCAATCCCAATCTCCCAGTTCATCCCACCACCACCCCCCCCGCCACTTTCCCCCCTTGGTGTCCATACGTTTGTTCTCTACATCTGTGTCTCTATTTCTGCCCCGCAAACCGGTTCATCTGTACCATTTTTCCAGGTTCCACATATATGCGTTAATATACGATATTTGTTTTTCTCTTTCTGACCTACTTCACTCTGTATGACAGTCTCTAGGTCCATCCACGTCGCTACAAATGACCCAATTTCGTTCCTTTTATGGCTGAGTAATATTCTATAATATTTTACACTCTATTTTTCATACTAAGTCTTTAGTATGAAACCGAGGCATGTTTTACACTTTCAGCACATCCCCATTTGGACATCAAATTTCAAGTGCCCAATAGCCACATGTGGCTATTGGCTATCATATTGGACAGCATAGTTTAGGGGCCCCCATGCCTGGAGACTTCTGGCTTGCGTTCCCTTGCCCATACACTCGGTGACCTGACTATACACCCCAGTTTTCCTGGGGAGTCCCGGGTTGAGTCCTGTTGCCCCAGCTTATCATTCATTAAATTACTTGGTTCTTAGTGCTCTCTTTCTCTCTCGCCAGCATCCCTGTTTGGATAGTGAATCATACGGTCACCCTGCCTGTACCTCTCTATCCTGGATGGGAGCTGGTGGTTCCATCCCCATCCTCGTTTCCAGGTTCCCTACTCAAAGGGTCGGACCATTTTCCCCCTGGATCAAGGGTCAGCAAACTACAGCCCACAAAGCTAAGAATGGTTTTCACATTTTTAAAAGATGGAAAAAACAAAGAATATACGACAGAGGTAACATGCCTCCTGCAAAGCCTAATTTACTACCTGGTCCTTTACAAAATGAGTTTGCTCACCCTTATTCTGTATCTTCTGGGGAGAAAGGAGGTCAGACCCCAGTCCACGGAGCTCCCACCACAGGCTGTTCCCTCTGGGATTGAGGTGGAGAGGCAGGTCCTTTCCCTCTCATCTGGTTGGAGGGTAGGAGGTAGACCGCTGCCTGCATCCCTCCTCCCATAACGCAGAGTGGAGACTCTGCGAGAGCATCCTTAAAGGACATCTCATCACTTATCTCCCTTTGCACTCTCTCAACCTTAGGTCATTTCCTCTAAACATCTGCAGTAATGTAATTTGGCACTTCACTTTAAAGTTTCATTTCTATCATAGCTTAGTATCTAGTCAAAGTTTCAATTTTAAGCTCTGGTTACTATAGTACCATCATCCCATCACCACTGTCAACATCATCGTCATGCATAATGTGTTTCCTCGAATAGCCTATGAGTTTGTTTGGGGGTAGGATCCCTTTTGTCTTATTTTTGAATCCCTGGCAGCACGTAACACAATGCCTTATACAGAAGAGAACCACAATAAACATTGTTTGAAAGAATTAATGACAATGAATTCATACACTCAACACTTCAGCCCAACTAAACAACTCAAAATTCTCTGAAGACAAGGACGTCTTTTCCCCCAAGTGCCTTTGCACATATACTACCTGGTATTCTTTTCCCCTTCCCTTCTCATCTACATTCTCCAAGATGCAGCTCAAATAATACAATAATAAAATTGTATTAAAAGTGAAAAATAAAACTCTCTGATTTCCTCAAATATAAAATAACAGCCCCAGGGGCTTCCCAGGTGGCGCAGTGGTTGAGAGTCTGCCTGCTAATGCAGGGGACACGGGTTCGAGCCCTGGTCTGGGAAGATCCCACATGCCGCGGAGCAGCTGGGCCCGTGAGCCACAGCTACTGAGCCTGCGCATCTGGAGCCTGTGCTTCGCAACAAGAGAGGCCGCGAGAATGAGAGGCCCACGCACCGCGATGAAGAGTGGCCCCCGCTTGCCACAACTAGAGAAAGCCCTCACACAGAAACGAGGACCCAACACAGCCATAAATAAAAAAAGAAAAGAAAAAAAAAAGCTTGCCTTCAATTAAAAAATAAAATAAAATAAAAAAAATAAAATAAAATAACAGCCCCAGCAAAACCTTTCCAGATCCTCCCTGGAAGCATTTAGTATTCTCATCCCACAGCCAGTTACACATATCTCTCTTTTTATACTTAAAGCAGTGCACCTTATCTGGTTGTATAATTGTCTCTCTCACCAGATCTGGGCTCTGCATGTTACAGTTACTTGGGAAGCCTTTAAAATATACTGATGCCTGGGCTCCATTCCAGACCAAGGGAATCAAAATCTCCAGGTTGGGGCCTGGGCATCAGTATTTTTTAAAATACTCTTTGGTGATCTAATATTCAACCAGGGTTGAGAACCACTGCACAAAATAGTGAGCTACTACAAGGCAAGGACTATAGTTTGTCTCTGCAATTCTACAGTTATTAGCAAAAATTACCTTGGACTAAATAGTTGTCAAGTGAATGAACTCTGAACCATAACAGGAATATAAAGAATAATTTATGTAAGTCTATTCATAGAAGTTTGTTAGAAACTGTTGTGAGATAAACAACTATATGTTAATATGATGACTTCTGATTAACTGGACAGGTTTATTTAACCATATGAAACACACCGAATGACTAGAAGCCCACATCTAACTAAGCAGTTGTCCTAATCGTGGTAAAACTAGACCCTAAAAGAAATATAGATGGGTTCTGCAAAAAAGATGAACGTTAAGGCAGTTCATTAGCATGGCCTCTAACCAAGTACATAAGACAGACCTCCAAAGACCCCTCGCATAATGTAGATATATTTCAAGGTTGTTATCCTACAATTGTCAAACCCAGGCTCTCCTTGCCTTTTGCTGTGCAATTTGTACTTGAGACTGGCACGAGAGTTTTTTATTAATCTGTCTGTCAAGCAACACTCTTATAATTATCCTGCCTGTTAGTAGCATTAAGTACAAACATATCTCTTGGTTTTTGCTTGTTAATTTGTGCCTCTCTTATATTTAGAGCTAGCAATAGATGTAGCCATAAGATCAGAAAATTGCTGGTGGTCAGAGGAGGAAGACGTGAAGGCCTCTGCATGCTTTTGCTGGGAATTAATCTGCCATGAACTAGGCTGATATGGTGGAAAGATCACAAAAGGAGCTCTGGGTTTGAGTTGGTCTCTGTCATTTACTCTGTGTCCTTAGACAGGTAAGTTCACCTCTGTGTGCCTTGCACAACCCTTCTCAAAACTGGCAGGTAATAATGAAATCTATTTCAAATGCCCAGCAGAGTTATGTGGGTGAAATAAAATAATGGGTGAGAAAAACATTTAATAATAAACTATGAACATCAATGCTAATATGCTTGCTTCATTCATTCACTTGCAAACTGGCTTTACACCTAATGTGCCAGGTACTAAAGGGGTACAAATATTATAATAATGATTCTTATTACTATTGTTATCATAGGGATGATGTTATTAACGTGAAGTCCTTTTGGTGTCTTCTGATGGTTAATTTTATGTGTCAACTTGACTCGGCCATATAGGGTGCCCAGATACTTGGTCAAACATTATTCTGGGTATGTCTATGAGGATGTTTCTGGATGAAATTAACATTTGAATTGGTAAACTGAGTAAAGCAAATTTTGCCCTCCTTAATAGGGGTGGGTTTCATCCAATCAGGTGAAGATCTGAGTAGAACAAAGAGAACAAAAAGGCTGAGGAAGAGGGAATTTCTCTCTGCCTGACTGCCTGAGCTTGGATATTGTTTTTTTCCTGCCTTCAGACTTGAACTGATACATCGGCTTCACCCCAGCCAGCTTTCGGACTGGAACTACACCATCATTTCTCTGGGACTCTAGCTTGCTGACTGCAGATCTTGAGACTTTTCAGCTTCCATATTTGCATGAGCCAATTTCTTGTAATAAATCTCTTTGTGTATATAAATACAAATATCTATTTATATAAATAGATACAAAAATAAAACATAAATCTCTTTATATATGTAAACAAAACCAATAGGATGTGTGTGTGAATATACACATCCGATTGGTTTGTTTATATGTGTTGGTTTAAATATGTATACACTTATTCCCACCCTCACACATCCTATTGGTTCCGCTTCTTTGGAGAACCCTGACTAGCACACATCTCTGGCAATATAAACCCTTTTTTTTTGGGGGGGGGGGTGGCTTCAGAGATAATCCTCTTTAAATATCAATAAAATTCCTTAAGTTGGTAGAATTGTTTTCAGTGCATCCATTAGAAGTAGTTATGTAAGCCAGTGCCTATTAGAATCAGCTGGCCAGCTTTAAAAAGTTTGATTCCCAGCCCCAAGACCAGAAATTCTGATTTAGAACCTCAAGGGGGCAGAGCCCAGGAGCCTGGATTTCTAATGGTCTTCCCAGTACTTCAAGACGAATCACATCTGGGAACTACGCATCTAAGTGGTCTGACTGAGGGAACAAGGAACCACAGATCTGCCCTGGTGTCTGAAATCCCATCACCTCGTGTTCACAGATTTGGTTTCTCTCTCTTGTCTCTTGTTAAATGCAGATGAGCTAGAGAGATAATCTACAAGGCCTTTAACCATAAATTTAAAATATATTTATCCTGAATTCAGCTCTGATCATGTTCCTCCTGGGTCCAAACACCTTTGGGGTCTCCCCACCGCCTACTTAATAAAATCCAATCTCCCTTGAATGGCATCCAAGTCACTTCAAAATGTGACCCTTGGACAACTACAGCGTCATCCTCATGACAATCACCCACATCCATCTCACAGTCCAGCTGGCACAAGGGTCCCACGGGCCCCTTTCTGATGCCATGCATTGCTCCTGTTCTCACCTCCACCTGGAGGGCAGTTACTCCTAACTCTCATCCTCCAAGTTTTAGCTCAAATGGCATTTTATTCATGAGACTCCTCTAATACCTCTCCTACAGACCGCTTTCTATCAAAGCCGCTGTGTTCA
This sequence comes from Eschrichtius robustus, assembly GCF_028021215.1. Lineage (NCBI taxonomy): Eukaryota > Metazoa > Chordata > Mammalia > Artiodactyla > Eschrichtiidae > Eschrichtius > Eschrichtius robustus. The sequence goes on from NC_090826.1 coordinate 49,413,203, forward strand.
TGTCTCCCTCATAGAATGGGAGCGTCTCGAAAGCAGTGGTCCACCCTTCACATCTGTGTCCCCAGACCTCTGATCTGGCACACAGTAAGATTCACATACATGAACTGAGTTGATCCAGGCTATTTTCTTACTTGGTTACCAAAAGGGAAAAATGAAAAAGTTGGACATTTGGTTGCAAAATTCAGAAATGATACAGAAACAGGGCATAGACTATAGGTCAGGCGGCACAGTGTATTGGTTAGAAGCAGGAGCTTTGGAGAGACACACCTGGCCTCAATTCATGCCTCTCCTACTTATTAGTAACCTGGTGGGTCAAGTTGCTTCACCTGCAGAGTCTCAGCTTCTTCATCTCTAAGTGAGGATGCTGATGGTATTACTTCACGAGGCTCTTATGAGGATTAAATATGCCAAGAACTTAGCAAGTCATCAGAATGTATCATATTTACTTAATAAGCTGTACTTGTTATTAGCTCTTTCTTATTATTTTATCAATGTTTTAGCAAATGAGCACAGGCCTGGACAATGGAAGATTCCTGACTTGTGGGTCAGTAGAAAAGCACAAGAGTCCTCAAGCTAACTTATCTCGTGGCCATTTCCATTTCTGAAGGGTATCCACCTCGGCGGGGGGGGGGGGGAAGAAAGCCCGAGAGTTATGTCCTCGTCTTTCACAGGTTGCCTCTCTTCCCTGATGAATTTCCTTGAGGAATATAGATTTATGTGTGTGCTCTGTTTCCCAATAGTTAAAGCGACCTATTTGCCACCGTTAAGCATCCATTCTTTCCCTGGAGGTCGATTTGCAAGGTGCCTGCTCTTGTCAAGGACAAGATTGATAGACCAGCGGCCACTGACTTGACAGCCAGTGCGCTGGGGCTGGGCTCCTCTCCGTCTCTGGGCTGGAAGGAGGAATGGGCCAAACTCTTAAAGCCATCCTTGGAATTGAAAAGTGATCTTTGATACCATTTGATCCAATCCACTGCCCTGGAGACATGACAAAGCTCCCAGGCCTAGATCAGGGGAAATAACTTAGAATAAAGTACAGAGCTGTGGTTGCCAAAGGGCACTTGCCTGTGACAAAGACAGCCCTGTTCTGGGTGCAATGAGAAAAAGAAGTACAGCGTGGTGAGGTTCTCATAAAGGTGAATAAAGATGAATGGGTTGGATTTTCTAAATCCGAGGTTAAGCTCTTTATACGATTATGATTTAAGGTTACTTTTCTTTATATAATGATGATACACAATGCCGACTTTTTTCTTTAATGTCCTTACCTGGGTAAATAAAAGTTGACAACTCTAGGTCCTTCTCCATGTTTTTCTGCTTTTTTTTTTTTTTTTTTTCTTACTAGCCTATAAAATCCCCAAGAGTTTGGGACTCTCTGATATCAAGATTGAGAATGGAGGCTCTAGAATCAGAAAGACCTGAATATCGTTGCACTTTTTCCAAGTTGTATAACTTTGAGGAATTTATGTAACTTTTCTGTGTCTCTAAAATGGTAACAATAACAATAATGCCCACTTTACAGGATCCTCCTGTGATGAAAAGAGATACCAGATGGCATGTGGTTAGCACTGGGCCTGGCACAAAGACGGGGATGGTGGGTGGTTAAATAGATTTTCAAGAATTCACAATCATGTGGAAAAATCATTTAAATGAAGGGCAAACTCAGAAGGAACTAAGAAGTACTTAATTACCCTGTGTGGAATTTTTCCTAGACTCAGCCAGTATGCTTTGAGAACTGCTGTTTTTGGACTCAGAGAGACTGGGTTTATATGCTACTCACCTGAGCTAACTTCTCTGAGCCTCTGTTTCCTCATACCGTAGAATACAGTCTCCCATTTTAGAACACTAACGCACCAGGCATTTTATACACATCCTTAACATACACAGCAACCCTATAAAATAGATATAGTCGATTATCATTATTTGCAAGAGTGATGTTCTATAAAGCTGTGTCAATACTGAACCATTGCTCCTAAGGGAGACACAGGGTTAGGTTCCTGTGAGCCTTTGATCATAACATTTTCATCAACTGATCAATACACATCTTGTTTTATGTGTGTTTCTGTCTAAAGACACCTTATTTAATATATAGTGTTGATTCCTTAACATTGAACTCATGGCCCCAACAGCCCTATAACTTGTTCCCCAGTGAAACTTCTCTAACATGTGCATTTTCTCCATAAAGCCCATCACAGCCTTCTTGAGCTGAGGAACACCAGATAGCACATCAGCACTATACTTGGGGCCATGTTAAACAGTGAAATTACCAACAAAAAGCACAAAAATGTGAAACACATGGCACTACACAAACCTTGCAAAGGACACTTGTTCACAGTATGAAAGCTGAGACAAGAAGGCAGGGCCTTGCCTTGTTGGACCCCACCTGGAAATACGTGCAATGGGCAACTCAAATTTTTGTCGCTTGGTGCATGTCTGCTAATGACCACAAAAGTGCCATGAGTATTGAGTTTGGGGTTACAAATAAATTTTAGTAAGTAGGTGTGTTCCTAAATAAAGAATCTGCAAAAATAAGAATCAACTGTACTATTCCCGTCACAGACGAGGAACATAATGCTCAAAGAATTTGAGTCATACAACTAGTTAGTGGCTAAATTGATTTGAAATTGGGTATATACATCTCCAAAGACCCATGTTCTCTCCTTGCTAACTCTGGCATCTAGAACAGCCTGTGTCCTGGGTATTCCATCTATGAAACAGGAGGGGTGTGAATAGCTACCTCACAGAAAGATTGTGAAGATCAAATTAGCTGATGCCCTTGAAGGTCCTTTGTAAACTGTAGAGCATTATACAAATGTGAAAGAGTTTTACAAGTAGGTTCAATTAAAGCGAAGTTACACTACCTAGCATTAAGGTCAACTAAAATGAACTCCTTAATTCTCCTACAGTAGAAAGAGACCAAGAAGAGAAGCAGGACCTTGAGAGGTCCATGGCTGGGTAGCCCTTATCCCAGCAAACGATGAGAAGCTGGTGATTCAAACTAATTCAGTGCTGCCTCAGTGGGGCTGCTCTTCCAGGATTCTGAGAGCAAAAGAAGTACTTACAGTATATTTTGGTTAAAAGATCAAAATGCAGGTTGCATGCACTAAAAAAAAGTGTTTCTGACGTCACATTTGCTTACAGCTGCTGTTGCAAAAATCCATCACCCAGGACCACACACACACACACAAAATCAGCATCAGAAGCATTAGCCAGCAGTGTGGATACAAATGAATGGGAGCATTGTCTCAAAAACCATCTTGGAGCTACTTGCTGTGCCTTAATGAGGGAGGGGGGTTGGAGCCCACAGGCTCCGTGTTAATTACAAAAGGGTGTTTAACAATTGAGGACAGACTCATACGAAAAAGATCAAAACAATTAACCATCTCTGATAAAAGAATTGGTAAATGGGACAAAGGATTTTAAAATGTTCATACCCTTTAACTCACTAATTCCACTTCAAGAATGCTACTAAAATGATCAGATAAGGAAAAACATTGACACATAAAGATGTTCATAGTGTACTTGCTTCCAAGTTTTAGCTTTTATAAGTAATGGGGAGTTGGTTTTAAAATTATGATATATCCATACAAGATATTAAATATCATTTTAAATCATTTTAAAGAATTTTTAACAACCTGCAAAAATATGCAATAAGTGCAATATTAAGTTAAAAAAAGTAAAAGCAGAGTACAAAAAGTATGACTCAAACTGTGTTTGTGTGTGTGTATATTCCTAAAAACAAAACAAACAAAAAATTGAAAGGAAATATACCAAATGTTAACAATCATTGATTACTTGTTTGTGAGATTATCAGTGGTTATGGGTGGTTTATATTCATTTTTTTTAACTTCCAGAGTTTCCACCATAAATATATACTGTTATTATTTTTAAGATGGGGAGGCAAACAGCACAATGAAAGTACAATCCAATTTGCTGTCACACTCTACACCAAAAGACTGCTTTGATGAACAGAAGCACAGATTAAACAGGATTTAGGCTGTTCATCTAACAGGTCACTGATCTGTAAAAATATCAGATGTTTTCAGATTTTTCAAATCATTTATTATTAAGCAACTAGCTGGAGTGTAGCCAACTTAATTAAACAAAGAACATGAGGTGGCCTCATACCCAGAAAAGTCCCTGGGGGGCCAGGACTCTCCTTTCTTCACCTTTGTACTGCCAGACCCTTGGGCCTGCAACAGAGCAGGAGCCCAAGAAGTATGTATTGAAAGAATGAAGGCATGGGAGAATCTGCTGCCATAAAATCACGGTTCAGAAGCCATCTGTCTTATCTCTCATTCATTCATGTACTCATTCAAGGTTTCATTAAATATATATACATATTTATACATATATTATATATATAATATATTTACACATATATACATATGACTAGGCATGGATGGGCTTCAGGACACGTAATGACCTCTGACAGTCCTACTACACAAACAAAGAACATCATGCAATAAAAAGGTATGGGTAAAATGCTAAGGGAGTTCAAAAAAGGGAAGAATTTCTTCAGATAGGAAGTTCCAGGAAGACTACCTGGAGAGAGTAGGATTTGAGCTGGGTTTTGAAGGATGGGTATGAGTGAGAGAAGTGAGAAGGCATCTCACTGAAGTGATGACATAAGCAAAGTCTTAAAGGTGGGTCTTTATAAGGCTTAGAGAAAACAAGCAATGCTTTAGTTTGGATAGACCTCAGGAAGGTAGTGGGAGGGAGGCTGAAGCCATACCTCGGGACCTGATAACATAGGGAGAGTTCTGGATATCATGCTAAGATTTGCTTTCTCCCACAGATAAAACAGAACAATGGAAAGTCTTTGGTAGGAGAGTGTCCTGTGCAGAGAAATGCTTTAAGATACTTGGGCAGCAGCGAGTAAAATGGGTGGGAAAGGGTGGCGGCAGGACCTGAAGTGGGGCAAAACTCCCCACGGCAAAGATCTCCGGTGAATGGCTGGGAGGCTGGGAATACCCAACCAGCTCAGCAGCTGCAAACTCTAGCTCTCGGCTGCTGCTGGATTTCCTTTAAGTTGAGATGCTACGGACCAGGCTTTAGAGAGATGCTTAGACCCTAGGCTTAACCACAGCCCCTCCCCCTCCTCCCCCTCAGAAGCAGCTGAATTGCTTTGCAAATATATGCAGATACATGCGAATAACAAAGCCATTAACATGTGCCCTAAGCCTCAAAGGGAAAGGTTTGCTTTGATCAAAGCTCATAATGGGATATATCCAAGGGGCAGAAAAACAATATCCTGCTTTGCCCAAACAAGGGAAGGTTTAGATTCTGGAACAGGATGCCAGGCCTTAGTAGTTGCGGTCCAGTTAAATATTAGGACATATGGTTTTCCCCTTCTGCTTCCTGTCTCCTAAAATTGGAATTGCTATAGAAGAACTTCTCTCTGCTTCAATTTATCATGGCTGCAAGTACTGATAAAAAACGTGCGGGCATGTGTGCGTGTGTGTGTGTGTGCGCGCGTGTGTGTGTGTGTGTGTGCTGAATCTGACCCTGTAAACGGTGCTTCTCAAAGTATGGTCCACAGACCAGCAGCATCCACATTATGTGGGAGAATGTTAGGAATGCAGAATCGCTAGCCAGAGTCCAGTACCAGAATCAGAACCTGCATTTTAACAAGGGATCAAGTGGGTGATTTGCATGCACATTATGAGGAGCCCTGATCTACATGACCTGAGTATCCATAATTATAATCTCCTAAAGGCCAGGACTATTTCTTTCTTACCTTCATATCCCCCAGGTACAGTGCATGGGATACAACCTGTCATCAAAATAGGTCTCTCTTTCCTCTTCTTTGAAATGAGCTAATACCTATCTCAAGAGCGATTGCATGGAGCAAACAGAATATTAAATGCAAAATGTTCAGGCACAGTTCCTGGCATGTAGAAGGAGCCCAAAGTTCTAACTCCCTCTCCTTTCTATTCCCTGTTGAAAGCAATTTTTGAACTGTGTACTAATAACCTATGTTGAGCAGCTTGTAGTTTCTAAAACATCTCTCTCATCAAATCCACACGTTTAGGCAGCAGGAGCCGCCAGCTGTGTTTCACCAACCAGAAAAGTAGGACCCAGGTTACAGGACTGTACAAAGTCATAAAGCAGTAGGAGCAGACCTGGGATTGGAATCAGGCCCCTTCTAATCCACCCTTTACCCCGCAGCCACCCTGCCCATGATGCAGGGCAGATCACACACGTGCCCTGGTAAAAACTCTTCTACATACAGGGAGAATCTAAGCTCTTTTGCACAGCTCAGCAGCAGACAGTGTGATGCGATCTATACCGCAGAAGGCACCATCTGACGACAGGATGGGCACGGACCGGTGGGTCATGTAGGACAATGTTGCAAAAAACCCAGGGAAACTGCCACGGTCTGACCCCTGCCTATTTCCCTGGCTTCAGCTGCTTCTTTCCTCTTGTTTCAAGTCACGTTCTTCAGCCCAAAGTCATCCGGACATTTCACATCTCCCTCAATTGACTAGCGTCCCTTTCGCTGGAATGGGTTTGTCTAACCCTATTGCGTCAGATAGATTCTATTCGCCCCTCCAAGGCCCACCTTCAACCTTTCCACTCTGCCCTGTGCCCCTGGAGACTGATCCCTCTGGGCCACAGTGAGAGTTCCCAGGTCCTCTGGTTTCCAGCTGGGTTTGGCAGGGGATGAAGGGAAAGAGGGGCGTGAGATCAGAGTATTTATTCCCTTGGCTCTTTTCTACAATGTCTCATGAGAGCTGACTGGAATCCTCTATGGAAGAGTCTCACCTACCAAGGAGACCAAGGCTACAGCTCTTTCACTTTCCTGATTCTGGTAACTGCAGCCTCCTGTCATCTCACGGGGTCTGGGTGGTATCAGCTGAGCACCACATGCCTACCCTACTCCTTCTGGTTTCCTTATACCCTCACCTTTGGGAAAAAAGTCTTCCTTCAATGGTCCCGTTTTAATACACCACTTATTTTCCGTTGCAGCATTCTTCATCCGGCCAACTCCTATTCATCCTTCAGAACAGCCCAGCATCACTATCTCTGATTCTGGGACACCTTAGGCTTTCCTCTCACACCACTTTTACATGGTAGTAATAGGGCATGTGTTCTTGGGGCTTCCCTGGTGGTTTGGAGTCCACCTGCCAATGCAGGGAACATGGGTTCGGGCCCTGGTCCGGGAGGATCCCACATGCCGCGGAGCAACTAAGCCCGTGAGCCACAACTACTGAGCCTGCGCTCTAGAGCCCACAAGCCACAACTACTGAGCCCACACGCCACATCTACTGAAGCCCGTGCGCTCTACAGCCTGTGCTCCGCAACAAGAGAGGCCACTGCAATGGGAAGCCCCTGCACCGCAATGAAGAGTAGCCCCCGCTTGCTGCAGCTAGAGAAAAGCCCGCACACAGCAAGGAGGACCCAACACAGCCCAAAATAATAAATAAATAAATAATAAATTAAAAAATAAATAAGTAAAAATAAAATAAAATAAAATAGTGCATGTGTTCTCATCTGACTTCTTCTAAGAAAGGAATGGTGTTTTTATTCTACTTTGTAGCCCTGGCATCTAGAAAGCACTCTATAAATTTTTGTTGAATAAATCAATTAAGAATGACAAAGTTAGTTTTTCTTAAAGAAATTTCTACCGATTTTTTTATTTTCAAGCATTGTTATTCTATGCTTAGAGTGACCTTTTTTAAAAAAAAAAATCACTTAGCCTGAGCCTATTCCAGGCAAACTGGGACACAGTCACCCTAATTATAGCCCACGCATAATGGTTTGATATCTAGGTATGGAGTGAAATTCAAAGACTCTAAAATTGTTGGAAGGAGCGGTAAGTGCTGGAATTCTTGGATGGTCACCGTAATCCCTCCACTACTGCAGGCACCCGTGTAATTCCCTCCACTTGAGTGTGCCCTGGCCCTAGCAACTGCTTCTAAAAAACAGAATACAGCAAAGGTGACAGAATGTTGCTCCAGCAATTTGGCTCCAAATGTGACTTCCGCCTTGCTGGCAGTCACTCACTATCCCTGGCTCTCTTGCTTGCTTGCTCTGATGAAGCAAGCTACCCTATGGAGGGGCCCACATGGTAAGGAAAGAGGGCAGCCTCTCCCCAACAGCCAGAGGAACTGAGCTCTCAGTCTCATCGGCTGCTAGGAGCTGAATAACCAATAAATACTGAATGAACTTGAGAATGGGTCCTGCCGCAAACCTGGGGATGACTGCAAACCCAACTAATACTGGAGCTTAAGCCAGATCCCAGAACCCAGAGAGCCCAGTTAAATCACCCCCAGATTCCTGACCTGTAGAAGTTGTGAGATACTAAATGTTGTTACTTTAAGCCACTGAACTTTGAGATAATTTGCTATGCAAAAATAGACAACTAGTAAAGGAGTTTCTCCAATTTAAATATCAGTGACATGGTTCTAGTCAACCAGATCCTGCAGTCAGGATGGGAAAATCAGAAGGGAAATAGAGAAAAGTGTCGAATGTTTGTAAATTACAGTTTGTCTAGTAGCACTTAGCCCAGAAATAATGACTTCCCATCCCAAAGAAGAAATCCAATGACATCACTCTATCTAGCTGACCTGAGTCCCCCTGGGCCTTAGGGCTTTTTGTCTAAAAGGTGATTTGATTTTGCAGCCCCTGGCCCTCCTCCCACGTATGAATCCAGTAACACTGAAAATGAGCCACTTACTGAGCGTGATAGATTAGCCACAGAATGGCCCCAACGATCCCCTCCATCCCTGTCTATGCATGCTGCTTCTCCCATCAACAGGTAGAGTCTACTCCCCCTGAAACTTGTGTCTTACTCTGACCAACAGAATGTGGCAGAAGCAACACAGGGCCCATGCCAGGTCTGGGCCTTAAGAGGCATGGTGGGATTTATTTTTGCATTCTTGGGAGTTCTGAGATGCCATGTTAAGAAGTCTGATCACCCTGCTGGACAGGGGAGAGGGAGGGAACGTGGAGAGGAAGAGACTGCAGTAGATGAGAGGTCACAGAGAGGGGGTGGGGGTGACCAGCCACTCCTGCCACCCAGCTGCAGTCTGTCATGTGACAGAAACTGTCTTCGATCCTGCAGCTCCAGGTGAACTACCTCAACCAACACCCCACAGAGAAACAGGAGCTGTTTCCAATGAGCACTGTCTCAACTGCAGAATCCAAGCATATAAATGGTCCTTTCTGTTTTAAGCCACTAAGCGTTAGGGTGATTTCTTACACGGTAATTGACAACCAGAACTCTGCGGAAGTGAGATACCATCGAGCACTCAGCTAGACTTTCCACCTCTACTCCCCATTGTCCTTCAAGGCCAACTCGGTGAGATGGGTGTTGCCACCCCCTTGAAGATGAAGAAACTGAGGCCCAGAGAAGCTACCTTATCCATACAAGGTGGTTTATAATTTATAAAAGGTCACACGAATCATGAGTGAGAGTGAGAATTCACATCCTAATCATTATGACTCTAAAACATGTGTACTTTACATCCAACACTGAGATAGCGAGGTAGTGCCCGGTTCAGGCCTGCCATCGTAGTCTAGGAGGATGGCACCTCCTGAGTTGTGAGATGTACACTCAAAGGCAGCACCAGCCCTAGGACTTGGGAGATGAAAGAAAAGCAAACTCCTGGCCAAGGGGAGGCTTGAACTTTGTTCTCAAGGAATAGGTGAGCTAAGGAAAATGACAGTTTTGGGAAAAGATGTGGGCATCATCTCAGGTTCCATGGCTGGTTATGGCTTATCAATAAAAAAAACTGATTGACAGTGACCTGTCAAGTTTATCTTACATAGAGCACATCATGATTTGAAGATATAGTTTACTACCACTTCTCCCATAGTTCTCCCAACTTCCTAGCCATCTTTTCTGCTTTTTCTCCTTAGCATTTTCACCATCTAACATACTATATATCTTATTTATTTTTCTCTTAGGTCTCTTGTAATCTACAGTGGGTTGTGTAAGCCTGGGACAGTCTTAGGATGATACAGAAAGGTTGTGAGGTTCCCCTCCTCCCAGGGTGATAGCAGATTCCCACCAAATGCTGGAGCTGTTCTAATGTAACTTTGATTTAAGTTGTGCCCAATGACGAGGAAGATGCACATACACACAGGTTTCATGGTAGATAGGAGCTTGCTTTTATTTGTTACCCCCGAATATCCCTTAGCCTGGAGTGGGGCTGCGGGAAGTAGAAGAAAATAAACTGCTAACAAGTGAATGTCCTTCAGATTCTCACCCCAGTGAGAGGGCAGGGGAGCTGGAGGGGAGGCTGTCTGCGTAGCCCATGGGTCCCCTAATAGCAATGACAGCAGTTATCAAGTGCTTAGCCTTTGCTACTGTATTAACCCATTTAACTTTCCCAACGATTCCATGAATTAGAAACAATTATTAGCCCCACTTTACAGATGAAGAAAGCAAGGCACATATAGGTTAACTAACTTGCCCGAGGTCATGCTACTAGCTGTTTACCAAAGACAGCCAGCCTGGGGCTGGGGGCTCTGCCTTGGCAGTAGTGATGATACAATGATGCAGTTGGTCCAGTGTGCCTGGCCACCTTGGGCAACACGCAGAGGGCACGGCTCTCCCCTTTCTGTGAGTTTATCTGAGGCTAGCTATGGTTCATACAGCCTCCACTCGAAGTGACCAGTTGTTTCATTATCTACTTTATCGCAATCCATCGAACACCCTTATTCAAAGGTCAAATTAACACTTTTATCAGCATCCCAAAACATTGCAATTAGAGGCCGAAGGGCTTCTGCTAATTTTCTCAACAGTCTGTGTTAATAAAGCCCAGCATATGATAAAGCAGTGCCTGGTGCAGCTGAAATAGGGTGGGATGCAATGAGAGTAACAGGTGACACGGCCCAAGAAGCAGTCCTGGAGAGATTTGTAGGTCCTGGTAGGGAGGTTAGACTTTTATTCCAGTATTAAGAGAGGCCACCTGTGGCAGGAGGACTGCGTTCTCTTCTGCTTCCTGGGCACACGGCTGCACCACACTTTCCAGCCTCGCTCGTAGTTAGATACAGCCACGCACCAGAGTTCTAGCCAGTGGCCTGAAAGCAGAAGGGATGTGACTCACTTCTGAGCATGGGCCCATCTATGCTTCCCATGCCTGCTCCTTCCCACTGGCGGGAGGCCCCCAGGATGCCTTCGTGTAGCAGCTGCTGTCAGAGCTCCACTCATGTGACCTTGGATCACCGACTCCGGGTGTTCCTTCTCTCCCAAATGCCAGCACTCGCATCTCCTTATCAGCGGACTGCCCTCAGGGTGTCAGAACCCGCTTTGCCTGCACGCACAGGTTGCTAGGAGTACCTGGGAAGGCACCTCTCCCTAGAGGCAGCCCTTAACCAATGAATCACAGGCATGGGCTCACATACTCCAGCTCCCTTCTCCTGATGGGATACCTGTGAGGGGTGGGGGGCGCGTATGGCATCTTCAGATCTTTCCTTATGGGACTAGGCTACAGTTATCTCCCTGGTACCTTGCTTGATATCACACCCTTGCTTGATATCACACCGTTGCTTAACTTCCTTCCCTTCATGGTCCCACTTCCCCATTTCTATATCAGTTTTTTTCCCAGGAAAAGTTCCTTTTGTATGAATCCTGGTTTCAGGGTCTCCTTCCAGGAAATCCAACCTAGGATATCTTTGAAACCATGTGTTATCAAGGCCTGAATGACTCCTTAGAGTAGGGCTACACTGCTGATTTATTCACTCACTCAGGTCATAACTATGGTGTATGAGTTGTTACATATTTTTGGATCCTTTGGCTACAACTGCTAGCCTACCCTTACACTGCATCAACTTCCAGTTATAAGATAAATAAGTACCAGCGATGTACAATGCAATTAATGTAATTAACACTGCTGTAGATTATGTATGAAAGTTGTTAGTAAGTTCTGAGAGCTCTCATCACAAGGAAAAAATTTTTTTTCTTTTTCTTCTATTTTGTATCAATATGAGATGACGGATATTATCTAAACTTACTGTGGTTCTCATTTCGTCACCCATGTAAGTCCAATCATTATGCTGTACACCTTAAACCTACACAGTGCTATATGTCAATTATTACTCAATAAAACTGGAAGGTAAAATAAAATAAAATAAAATAAAGCCTTTATGTGGAAAATAAATTGGAGGGGGGCGAGAGGCAAAATGAAGAGAGCTGTGAAAAAGTTCTTATAAAAGTATAGGAGACAACTGATTGTGACTTCCCAGACTTGGACAGAGGCAAGTGAGTGTGGACATTCCACAAACTTTGGAGATGGAAATGGGATTGGATGCTAATGGATTGGATGTGGGGATGGAAGAGTGGAAGGAGTCCACAAGGACTCCTCGTTTCTGGATTGGTGATGAAAAACATGGCCAATCATCAAGGAAACGCAAATTAAAACCACAATGAGATATCACCTCACACCTGTAAGAATGGCCATCATCAAAAAGAATACAAATAACAAATATTGTCGAAGATGTGGAGAAAAAGGAGCCCTCGTACACTGTTGATGGGAATGTAAATTAGTGCAGCCACTGTGGAAAACAGTATGGAAGTTTCTCGAAAATATAAAAATAGAACTAGCATATGACCCAGCAATTCCACTCCTGGGCGTATATCCGAAAAAAACAAAAACACAAATTAGAAAAGATACAAGCACCCCAATGTTCTTAGCAGTATTATTGACAGTTGCCAAGATATGGAAGCAACCTAAGTGTCCATCAACAGATATGTATATGTGTGTGTGTGTGTGTGTGTGTGTGTGTGTGTGTATATATATATATATATATATATATATATATATGGTGAAATACTACTCAGCCATAAAAAAGAAATTCTTCCATTTGCAGCAACATGGATGGACTTGGAGGACATTATGCTCAGTGAAATAAATCAGACAGAGAAAGACAAATACCGTATGATATCACTTATATAGGAAATCTAAAAAAGTACAACAAACCAGTGAATGGAACAAAAAAGAAGCAGACTCTGAGTTATAGAGAACAAACTAGTGGTTACCAGTGGGGAGGGGCAATATAGGTGTAGGGGGGGTGGGAGGCACAAACTACTGTGTGTAAGGCTCAAGGATGTATTGTACAACACAGAGAATAGAGCCAATATTTTGTAATAACTATAAATGGAAAGTAACCTTTAGAACTGTATAAAAATTAAAAAAAAATTTAAGCCTATGTAAGTGATGTACAAATCATCTCACTCCAAGTATTTGTACAGCAAACTTGTAGATGGATCCCCTGTCATGCTATCTTGGTTCATCTTACCTAATTTTTCTTGCTTTTCCAAAGTAAAGAAAAAAGAGGCAAGTGTGAATCAAGGCTTACCAGTCAAGCACTTGTCCATGACCCTGATCCCTCACCTGGATTTCCTGTCACCCGGGTTAGCAGGCTCTCAAACTGTGCAAACCACAGTTTGAAAATGGCACATGAAAAGAGACTTAGCCTGATGGGGTGTTATTGAGGAAGCAGGATTTACAAGCAGGGCATGAACCGGGACCCTTATATTCTGGGAGAGCAAGTCTCCCATCAGAATCTGTAGGGTGTGAAAGGATGATTTGGACAGAGTCTCTGCTTCCAAGGAGAAAATGTCCAGCTGAAAAGATGAGTCGTAATCTTCTCCCCACCTCAAAGTTTAATATGCATATTAAGTGTAAGTTGCCCCCCCCTTTTTTTTTTTTTGTCAGAAGACAGAAAGATACTTTGAGGGCTTCCCTGGTGGCGCAGTGCTCGAGAATCTGCCTGCCAATGCAGGGGACACGGGTTCGAGCCCTGGTCTGGGAGGATCCCACATGCCGCGGAGCAACTGGGCCCGTGAGCCACAATTGCTGAGCCTGCGCGTCTGGAGCCTGTGCTCCGCAACAACAGAGGCCGCGATAGTGAGAGGCCCGCGCACCGCGATGAAGAGTGGCCCCCACTTGCCGCAACTAGAGAAAGCCCTCGCACAGAAACGAAGACCCAACACAGCCATAAAAAAAAAAAAAAAAAGAAAAAAAGATACTTTGAAGCTTAATTTCAGGGTCTTCAATTCCCTGACCCCTCCCGGGCACCACAAAGACCATTGTATATTCAGGTCTTTCTCATGGGTCCACCTGTCCCTCCTTGCCTTCCTCCTTCCTGCCTGGGCAGCCTCTGA